>NW_006399915.1:1800852-1818009 GCF_000299155.1 Elephantulus edwardii
CATGGCTTCTGTGATTTCAAACACATCAGCTGATGGTAGTTCCTTATGTTGGGATCAGTGTCTCTGAAGTCCTACAGCAGGGGTACTATGCAATATTTGTCCTTTTGTTACTGAGATATTTCACTCAGCGTAATGTCCCCCAGGGTCACCCATTTTGTATCTTTTATGAGTTCTTTGTTTTTCAATGCTGCATAGTATAGAGCTTCTCTATCCATTCATTTGTTGATGGGCAATTGGGTTGTTTCCAGCTCTTTCCTATTACGAATAAAGCGGTAATAAACATGGGTGTGCATATATCAGCTTGGGTAGCAGTTATGGTTTCTTTAGGGTAAATTTCCAGTAGTGAAATTGCTGGGTCAAATGGCATTTCTATTTCCAAATTTTTGAGAAAGCGCCATACAGCCTTCTATAGTGGTTGCACCATTCTGCACTCCTACCAACAGTCAATAAAGGTTCCAGGTTCTCAACAATCTCACCAGCATTTGTTGTTTGCTGTTCTGTTAAATTTTTATTATTCTTACTGGGGTGAGTTATTTTTTTTTAATTATTAATTTTAATGACATTTTACAGAGACTTTGGATTTCCGTTCATTCATTGTTATACTTTTCTCCCTACCCAACCCTCCCCACCCCAGTTTGCTCTTCTCTTTGAAAAGTAAAATAAAAATTCTTTCATTGTTATACAATCCCTCCCTCCAAGTCCACTCCACTATGCAGTCTTTATTCTGGACTCCTGTCATGACAATAATACCTAATCACATATCCCTTTCAAACAGTTTTCTCCCTCATCTGTTTTAATGCAGTATGCATAATTTATTCCATCTTTCTCAGTCTCCCCCAACTCCGATCTCAGTTCCATTTTACAGCAGTGGCACTATGCAGTATTTGTCCTTTTGTGACTGAGATATTTCACTCAGCATAATGTCATCTAGAGTCATCTATTTTGTATAATATTTTATGAGTTCCTTTTTTTTCAATGCAGCATAGTATTCCATCATGTGAATATACCAGAGCTTCTCCGTCCATTTGTTTGTTGATGGGCACTTGGATTGTTTCCAACTCTTTACTATTGTGAACAAAGCTACAATAAACATGGGTGTGCATATATTTGCATGAGTGGTGTTTCTGGTTTCTTTGAGATATATTTCCAGTAGTGAAATTGCTTGATCAAATGGTATTTCTATTTGCAAATTTTTGAGAATGCACCATACAGCATAATTTTACACCATTTTATACTCCCAACAGTTAATAAGGACTCTAGTTTCTCCACAACCTTGCCAGCATTTGTTGTTTGCTGTTCTGTTAAATTGTGTTATTCTTACTTGGGTGAGATGATATTTCATGGTTGTTTTGATTTGTATTTCTCTTAGAGCTAGGGATTTTGAACTTTTCTTCATGTGTTTGTTTGCCCTCTGAATGTCTTCTTTCATGAAGTGTCTGTTCATATACTGTACCCATTTTCAATTGGATTGCTTACCTTTATCTTGTTGTGGTGCTCAAGTATTTTATAAATTCTGGATAAAAGTCCCTTATCAGATGTGTCATTACCAAATATTTTTTCCCAGTCTGTGCCTTCTCTTTTTACCCTGTTGGAGTTTTTTTGCATGTGCATAAGGATTTTATTCTTAGAAAGTCCCATTCATCTATTTTATCCTCTCCTGGTTGTAGGTTTTTCAGGATACTTGGAAGTCTGTTTATGTTGATTAGGCCTTCTAGAGTTCTTCCAAACTTTTCTCTAATGATATTTATAGTCCTTGGTTTTTGTGTATGGGGTGAGGTGTCGATCTTGCTTGAGGTTTCAAGAGACAGTTTTCCAATTTTCCTAACACCATTTGTTAAAAAGCCTGTCATTTCCCCACTTAACTGATTTCATCTCCTTGTCAAAAATCAGTTGACCATAGGTAGATGGGCTGATTCCTGTGTTCTCAATTCTATTCCATTGATCTGTGTATCTGTCATTTTACCAGTAGTAGGATTTGAAATCAGGGAGTGAGATGTTTCCCACCTTGTTTCTCTTTTTAAAGAAGTGCTTTGCTTATTTGGGGCCTCTTTCCATTCCAAATGCAATTGAAAATTGTGTATCTCATCTCGTTGAAGAATGGAATTGGTATTTGTACTGGGATTGCATTGAACACATAAATTGGCTTTGGTAGTATTGTGATTTTCATTTTCACAATATTGAATCTTCCTATCCATGAGCAAGGGATATTCTTCCATTTCTCCACATCTTTTTTTGTTTCTTGTATTAATGATTTGATTTTTTTAAAAAAATAGATCCTTTGTGCTTCTGATTAGATATATTCCTAAGTATTTAATCTTGTGATTAGTTATGGTTAAGGTTATTTTTTTTTAAATTTGACTCTAGCTCTGTATTCTCTTTTTCAATGTCAAGAAATGAAATTGATTTTTTGTATGTTGATCTTGTATCCTGCCCTTTGCTGGTCAACTATGTCCAGTAGTTTACTTACTTAGTCTTTAAAGTTTTCTAAGGATACTATCATATAATCTACATATAGAGATAATTTTACCTTCTCTTTGCCAATTTGGAGACATCTTATTTCCTTCTCTTTTCTTATTGCTATCACTAAGACTTCTAATACAACATTGAATAGGAGAGGTGACAATGGGCATCTTTGCCTAATTTTTGTTCTCAAAGGGATACCTTTAGTCTCTCTCCATTTAGAACAATGTTAGATCTTGGGTTTGCATATATACTTTTTATTATTTTGAAGAAATTCTCCTCGAATCCTACTTTGTGGAGAATTTTAGTTAGGAAAGGGTGTTGAATTTTGTCAAAGCCCTTTTCGGCATAAATTGATAAGATCATGTAGTTCTTGTTTTTTGCTTTGTTAATGTGATTAATGACATTGTTTGTTTTCCTTATCTTGAACCATCCTTGCATACCTGTTTTGAATCCCACTTGGTCATAATGAATTTTTTTTTTTAAATTTATCATTGGATTCTTTTGGCCAAGTTTTTATTCAGGATTTTCACATCTATGTTCATGAGAGATATTGGCCTATAGTTTTCTATTTTGATGGTGTCTTTACCTGGCTTTGGTGTCAAGGATATGTTTGCTTCATAGAATGAGTCTGAGAAAATTCCATCTTCTATTTTCTGAAATAGTTTTTGTAGAATTGGTGACAGTTCTTCTGTGAATGTTTGATAAAATTCACTTGTAAAACCACCTGGCCTATGGCTTTTTTAGCTGGAAGTTGTTTTATTTCCTTTTCTGTATCTTCTTTTTTAATAGGTTTGTTCAGATGTTTAATTTTTGTTTTAGGTAGACTGTGAATTTCTAAGGATTTGTCGATTTCCTCCAGGTTTTCAGTTTTGTTTGAGTGTAGTTTTTCATAATAATCCAACACTAGCCTTTTTATTTTAGTTGGTTCTATTGTGATGTTTTCCATTTGATCTCTTATTTGGATTATTTGTGTCTTTTCCTTATTTTCCTTTGTTACCTTTGCTAGTGGTTTATCAATTTTAGTGACCTTTTCACAGAATCAACTCCTACTTTTGTTGATGGTTTCAATTGTTTTTTGGTTTTTTATTTAATTTATTTCTGTTCTAATTTTATAATTTCAGTTTTGGGTTTTTTGTTTTGTTTTCTTTCGTTTTTTTGAGGGTGTCGGATTTTCTTTCTGTTCTTTTTTAATTTGTTGGAGATGTTGGGTTAGAAAATCAATGGCATTTCCCCCCCTTCCTTTTGATGGTTTTGCTTTTTGCTATAAATTGACCACTGATTACTGCCTTGGCTGGTTTCCAGAGGTTTTTGTAAGTGGCGTTTTTATTGTAATTTTGTCAGGATACTTTTAAATTTCATTTTTTATATTTCTTGTAGTACCCACTCATGTTCAAGCAAGGTGCTGTTCAGCTTCCAAATGTACTGTTTTTTTTCCTTTCTATCATCTTGTTATTAATTTCTAATTTTGTAGCATTTTGGTCTGAGAAAATGCTTTGCATTATTTCTATGTTTTTGAAGTTATTGGTGCTTGTCTTGTGGCCTGAAATTTGATCTGTTGTAGAGAATGTTCCATGCACTTTGAAGAAGATGTACTGTGCTTTTATTGGGTGCATTAGCCTATAAAATATCTATGAGATCAGGTTTGTTTATAGTATAGTTTAATTCTTCAGCATCTTTTTTGAGTTTCTTTTTGGTAGTTCTATCTTTTCTTGAGAGTGGTATATTGAAGTCTCCAATTACTATAGTAGTGTTGTCTATTTTCTTTTTCAGTTTTTTAATGTTTGTTTTATATATTTTGAAGGTCTTTCATTTGGTATGTAGATATTTATTATTGTTATGTACTCTTGCTCTATTTACCCTATATGAACTACGCAGTGACCTTCTTTGTGTTTTGTGATGGTTTTTGCATTTAAATTTATTTTATCAGAAATTAATATTGCTACTCCTGCTTTTTTTTTCTGATTGCCATTTGCTTGGTATATTTTCCTCTCACCCTTTTATTTCTAGTCTCTTTTTATTTTCATTTTTCAAGTGTGTCTCTTATAGACAGCATATTGATGGATTTTGGGTTTTTATCCAATCTGGTACTCTTTTCTTTTCAGTGGTACATTTAAACCATTCTCATTCAGTG
Organism: Elephantulus edwardii; assembly: GCF_000299155.1. Taxonomy (NCBI): domain Eukaryota; kingdom Metazoa; phylum Chordata; class Mammalia; order Macroscelidea; family Macroscelididae; genus Elephantulus; species Elephantulus edwardii. The sequence continues at coordinate 1,805,447 of NW_006399915.1, forward strand.
TGATTATTGAGAAGCAAAGTTTTATTGCTAATATTTGTTGAGTTCTTTATGGTGCTGTTGCTAGTTATTTTGGTCCATCCTGCTTTCTGTGTCACCTTCGTAAACTCCCTTAGGTTCTGTTTTTTCGGGAAATATTTTGATCTCTTCTTTATATTTGATGGATGGTTTTGCTGGGTATAGTATTCTTGGTTGACAGTTGTGTTCTCTGAGTGCTTGATATATGCCATTCCACTGTCTTCTTGCTCACATGGTTTCTGCTAAGAAATCAGTATTTAATCTTATCTTCTTTCCCTTATATGCTATTCTTTGTCTCTCTCTTGCTGCTTTCAGAATTCTCTCCTTATCTTTGATTCTGGCAAATTTGACTATGATTTTCCTCGGTCTATTCTATTCTATTCTATTCTATTCTATTCTATTCTATTCTATTCTATTCTATTCTATTCTATTCTATTCTATTCCATTCCATTCCATTCCATTCCATTCCATTCCATTCCATTCCATTCCATTCCATTCCATTCCATATTGTGTTCACTCAGCTTCTTCAATATATATACTCTCACTCTTTATTATGCCTCGGAAGTTTTCTTCTAGTAATTCTTCCACAAGGTTTTTGGTGCCTTTACTTGCTTCTTCCTGTTCTGGGATTCCTATAATGCACAATTTATTACTCTTGATGATTTCTCACATTATTCCTAGGTTTTCTTCTTTTTTCCTTCCTTTTTGATTCTGCTTTTTTCTTTAGCAGATCAGTGGTAACAATTCTATCTTAAGGAGGTAAAGACCCCATATCTTCAAGGACTTCATGGCAGTTATGGTCATAATAGTTGAGGTGTTTACCAGAAGTACAATGGCCAGGTTGAGGGATGGTAATTGCGAGAGCCTAATATCAGAGTAAAAAGTAGATGGAGCTCCTGTATCCACCCAAGGGGAAACAAAGATAGGAAGCAGTGGGTAAGTAGGTCTTGAAGTCTATGACTAGAGACTTGTTGAAGCCTTCTCAGGGTGTGTTTAATTACCTCTTTAGTGAGGAGAGCTGCTGCTGCAAGGGATCACAGTGTGATGACATTGAGTTGCTTAGAGAGGTATGCAGTGAGGAAAAGGTGGGTCCAAGGGGCTGATCCAAGACACCAACAGCAATACCCTGGTTTTCATCAGTATATAGATGGTAAGGTTTAGGTGGATTTGGGAATGTGAGGGGTGGAGAATATAAAAGCAGATGCTGGAGCTTGAGGAAAGCTTTTTTTAACTATCTGGGGTGAGTCTAGGGGTCCTTGTGGGGTGGATTTTACTGCATCATTAAGGGATTTTGCTAGTAAGGAAAAGTTTGGAATCCAGTATCTAAGGAAACCTGTAAAGCCGAGAAAAGAGAGGATTTGATCAGCAGTTTGTGGTAGCTGGAGACTTTCCATGACTCGGCCCCAATAAACTGTTAAACATTTAATGGTGGGGGTCAATTGAAAACCTAGATATATGACTGTGGGGACAGACAGTTGGGCATTGGAGGAAGATACCCATTAACCCTTGGAGTCCAAGAAGTTAAGAAGGTGAACATTGTGAGTTTGCAAAAGTTGATATGAGTGGCTACACAATAAAAGATCAACATATTTCAAGAGAACACTAGGGGATAAGAAGCTTATTGGAAAGTAGGTGAGTAATAATGGGTTTTAAACCTTTGTGGTGGTGTGCAGAGATAGGGAATTGGGGTCTAGCAGGAAAAGAGGTGGGGTCTTGTTCAAAGTAACAAGAACAGGTTGGTGGTGAAAGGCTACAGATGTAGTGGAAAGATCCCATACAACAAGGTTGACAATGTCTGATGATAGAGGTAGTGTGGAAAGGGGCTTTGAGGGAAGAAGCACTAAGAGGAATAGAACTAAAGGCTGATCAGGTGGACTAGGTTCACTTGACTCTCAATGAAACACAGCTCCATGTTTAGACAGGAGGTCTCTACCTAGCAACAGAGTTGGGCATGTAGAGATAATTAGAAAGGAATGGGTGAGTACTCATTTGTTGAAGGTAATGAAGAGGGGTTGAGCGGTAAAAGGCTTAGAATGGAGACTATTAATCCCCATTACTGAGACCTGGAAAGGGAAAACAGGACCTTAGAAGGAAAAGAGCACTGAAAAGGTAGCCCCTGGGTCAATCAGAAAAAAAAAAATTGGCTTGTCTGCTACCTGAAAGGTTACCCTGGGTTCAGCAAGGGTGATGGGAATTGTCAAGCCTGGGCATCTTCAATCTTCAGTGCCCAGGCCTAAGAGGTCAGCCAGGATTGGGACTGTGTTTGGTGGAGGTACTACTCTACCATGGCTAGGCACAAAAGGGAAGTTGGCCTTCCAATGGTCTGATGTCCGACATAGAGGGCAAGGGTTAGGGCAGTGGTTAGCTCAATGACCCTCCTTGCCACACTTGAAGAATGCACCAGGAGGTAACTGGGTTGTTGACCATGGAGGTGTTTTCTGATCCTTTAGGGCTTGGGCCTGCAGATTCGCTTTTTAATTGGTGTAAGCCTCCCTATCAGCCTCTGCCTATTCCTCTCAGGCATTAAAAACTTTAAAGGCTATGTTTATCAGGTCTCCAATGGGTGTTTAGGGGCTATCCTCACCCTCTTTGAGTTTCTTTTTGATATCAGGGGCTGACAGAGTAATAAAATGATTAGTTAGAACAGTGGCCCTTGCTGGGGAGGTTTTTAATGTAGGCAGTAAGTAGTAAGTTGGCAGAGGCAAAGAAGGTTGCTAAAAATCTCAAGGCAGAATGACTTGTACTGGTGTCCAGAAGAAAGTGAATCCTTTCTACTGGTAACATCTATTTTAATGAGACAAGTTTGTATATAATTTCTAGCAGCTATCTTTTAAGTTTAGTTTTTCAATTTTTAATTTTAAAATATGCACAAGGTATGAGCTTTAAAGTAGTGCTATATTAAACTTAAAAAGAAAGAGATATATTTGAAAATTTTTTTCAGTTCAGACACTGGCTGAAAAATTTAAAGTGGGTAGAAAATGCTCTAAGGAAAAAAGGAAATAAAATAAAATTGTTAAATTTGTTCCAATAAAAGTTTAAAAACCCTTATTTTAAATTATTATTTTTTTACTAAGAGGAGCATTAGCTTATCAGTACAGAAAAACAAAAGAAATTATAATATTTATGATTTTTTAACTTTACTGTGTTTTAGAATTTACTTTGAAAAGAGAAAAAATAAGTTTTGGCAAGAAAGAGAAAGAAAGGTGTTGCTGTATAGATTTTATATTTTATAGAAATTGGTTGGCTGAGTTTTGATAGAAGGTAATGTGCTGGAATGGGGAAGAGGGCGAGAAACAAGGGGCAGAGGAGTTTGACTCTTTTATCTGTGAGGTTTGGTCTGGATGCTGGGGGAGGATGGTATGTGGGATTATTTACTGGGTGGAGTCAGAAAAAGGAAAGAGAGATGTTTAATCTGCAGGTTAGGGTTGGAAAAGGAAGATGATGTTTTATTTTCAGAAGATTTGTTTAAGGTTTCTTTTTAAACTGGGAGGTTAGTTAAAAATTTTGGCTGCAGTTTCAGGCTGTGTCTGGGTGAGGCCAGAGTAAAGCATTATCACCCAATGCAACATTTTGCAGTATAAAACCAGTCTTTTCCCCATCTTAGAAATAAATCCACTACCAATGATATAATATAAAAATTTCCAAAACATTTCATTGTTTCTTTTCAACTCATTATTTGCAGCTATTATAAACCAAAGCAAATAAAATGCACTTCCCCTCAAGCCTTCTACAACTTACTACACACCTTCAAATTTAGCTTTTACTATATTTCATAATCTGTCACAGACATTCTACTTTAAATCAAAACTACTCTCATTTTCCCTCTGAAACAAAAAATACACAAAACCAGATATTTTGCTTTCCCTCTTGAATCTCATACCATGCTAAAACTTTCAACTTTATTTTCAAGTTGATTTTTGTTCAGTAGTCTAGATATACTAAGTTATTTCATGTGTGTTAAACACCCCAAAATCCTACATTTTAATAACTGTAATTTTCTTAATTAGCTCAAAACCAGTATGGCTTGGTTTCACTTGGTAAGATTAATATGCTTTAAAAATATAGATACATATATGTATATACACACACATACCCACACTTTTTAAGTCATGGAAGAACAATACTTTTTGAAAAGGCATTAAAGTAAAAATAACAAAAAAAGCAAATACAAAAAGCTACTTTACAGTGGGCTAAGAGAACCTGTACAGGTTGGCAGGTTTACAGAAAGAGGAATGGGAGTAAAAGTAAAAGAAAGCTTAGATGGGTTTTCTGACCATCTCTGAATCCATTGGCAGAAATTTTCAAGGTCTCTAAGGTAATTGAAATAAAAATTTCCATTTTCAGACCCTCAAGAATTGTTATCTAGCTGATACTGAGGCAATGCTTGGTTACAGTAAAAGATTAGTCCTCAGCCAGTCACAGGTTTGAAAAATTCAAGAGGAGGCGGCCCAAGGGACTTGGGGGTTTAGACATTTAGCTACCTATGATGTCCAGGTCCATGGGTGTGGGCAGTCAAGATTTCAGAGCACTCTCGGAATGCCAGAAGCCTCAGATTCTTGCAAAGACTAAAGATGATGTTGGCGTCCCCTATAGCAATCAATAGCCTAGAAGAAGCACATGACACGTTGATGGGCTCCTGAGCACATCTATGATTTTGGTGTATGTGTAGATAGGAGTCCAGTATGGAAAGAGCTGAATCCCAATGGAGTCTAAAATGCCTGGATGAGTAAATGGGTCTTTCTGAGGGAGAGAGAGAAGTCAGAAAAGGAGTCTGAGAGTGGAAAGGAAGAATGAGGGGAGAAGGCAGAAGTTAGAGGAATAATAGGGGCAGAGAGTATTTTTATGGGAAGACATGCTAGATAACTTCCAGCAAGGACTCTTCCAGAATAGAGGTAGCAGTGGATAGGAAGAATGAGGAGTTCATGGAAAGTGGGCATTACTGACAACTGGACATAAACACAAAATGGATGGAACTAGACAACAGAGAATCTGTCCCCTCAGTTGATGCAGGTGTCCCTCTTACCAAGCTCCTCATAGGGTAGAACTGTGTCTTAACAATAGGCATGCCCGTATCAAGCCCAGGCACAGTTGGGGTCCCTAGAGAATCCCCCAATTTGCTTATAAGCCATGTGAAAAACCCATGGAACCACAGGTGGGGGTCTAATCAAACTGGCCTCAGAGTAGCGTCAACCATGGAGCTTCTTCACAAGTACTCAAAGCATTCACACAGAATGAGAGAAGAGAGAAATGGGATGTTATGTTACCGTTCAATGTATTGACACTGTGAGAGCTGGTAGGTTCAAAAGAGAGAGTGAGGGGCACCACACTTGCCCCAAAAGAGCTGGGGTACAGCACACTTTGACTCCTCTCCCGGGTTTCATGCACCAGGTCTTTGCACTGGATGGAAGGCCAAGGACTCAAGGAAGGGATGAGAGTAAAAGAGAAAGCTTAAAGCAGCTTTATTAGGGAGGCTCTTGGATGGGATTCCTTGGTCTGGAGAGAGAGAGAGAGAGAGAGAGAGAGAGAGAGAGAGAGAGAGAGAGAGACACACACTGACTAGGGGAAAACCCCCTGTATTTTAATTTTAGTTTGCTTTGAGCAACTTTTTAATTTGATTCTTTGTTTCTTCAGTAACTCATTTGAGTTCTAGCAGGGTGTGATTTAGCTTTAACATGGTTGGTTTTATACTCTTGTCATTAATTTCTATCCTTATGACATTGTGGTCTCAGAAGATATTTTGTAGTATTTCAATGTTTTTAATTTTTTGAGGCTTACTTTGTATACTAATATATGATCAGTTCTGGAGAATATACCATGTGCACTTGAGAAGAAAGTAACAAGACATTTAGTTGGGTGCAGTACCCTGAATACATACACAAAGTAGAGTTGGTTGATTGTAGAGTTTAGATCTTCTGCTATATAGTTTAGATCATTGTTAAGTTCCTTTTGTGAGAGTGGTGTGTTAAAGTCTCCTATCACTATGATGGTTCTGTCTATTTCTTCAATTTTGTTAACCATTGTTTTCTGTATTTTGCAGGTCCATTGTTTGGTGCAGAGATGTTTACCAAGATTATGTCTTCTTGATCTATTAATGCCTTTAATTATTATATAGTTCCCTTTATTGTATTTTATGGTGTTTTCATTCTGAAGTCTATTTTATCAGAGATTAGTGTTGTCACTCCTGCTTTTTTGTGGCTGTCATTTGCTTGGCAAATTTTTTCCAGCCTTTGATTTTGAGTCTATCTTCTCATTTCTTAGTTTTATCTCATGTAGGGAACATACTGATGGAAATTTTTTTTTATCCATTTTGCTTTTCTTTTTCTCTTGGTGCATTTATTTCATTCAAATTAAGTGTGATTATTAACAGGTTAGGTTTTATCACTGCCATTTTATTGTGTTTCGTTTTCTGTTGTTTCTGATTACTATGGTCCATCCACTTTTCTTTGATGTCTCTGTGTGAAGGACTTTCCCTAAAATTTCTTGTAGAGTTGGTCTTATATTCACAAATTCCTTCTTTTCTGTTAATGACCTAATTTATTCTTCATGTTTGATAAATAGCTTTTCTGGGTACAGCATCCTTGGCTGGTAAATGTTTTGTTTCAGCTTTCTGTGTATTCCATCTTGCCATCCCATTGTCTTCTTGCTTGCATGGTTTCTGCTGAGAAATCAGAATTTAATCTGTTTTTCCATTGCAGGTGACTCTGTTTTCCTTGTGTTCCTTTTAGTATTCTATCCTTATCTTTTTAGGTTGGAGAATTTTATTATGATATGTCTTGATGTTTTTCTTTCTGGGTCTAGTCTACTATTTGTTTTTCCACTGTGCTATTGGAAAGAAGACTTTTCTGTTATTCAAAATATCTGGAAAGTTTTCTTCCAGTACCTTCCCATTTTTTTTTCTCAGTGATTTTCATGTACCTCTCATGTTCATTTTATTCATGAGTATATCGTGCTTTTTGGTGTCTTCCTATATAATTCTAATGTTTTTTTAATTTTCTTTACATCTCATTTCTTATTTTTATTCTAGTATGTTTCCATTGAGGCTTTCGTCTTCCAGATCATTGACTTTCTGCCCTATCTCTTCTATTCTACTTTTTTGTCCCTCCAGCATGGTGGACACCTCTACAATTTTGGTCTTAGTATTCAGGATTGCATTTTCCAGCATTTCTGTTATTTCCAGTACTGTGTTGACTGTTGTTGTTGTTGTTGTTATGTGCCGTCGAGTCGCCTGTGACTCATAGCGACCCTGTGTACAACAGCCCTAAACTCCGCTCTGTCCTGTGCCAAACACACTGTCTCTGACACTCCCATCCCAATTATCCCAGTCACTGAATCAATCCACCTCATAGAAGGCCTTCCTCTCCTGCGCCGTTCCTCCACCCTCCCAAGCATGATGTCCCTCTCCAAGGACCGGTCTCTCCTCACAACATGTCCAAAGTAAGTTAGACGGAGCCTCAGAATCCTTGCCTCCAAGGAGCCACCCGGTTTAACCCTTTTCAGGACAAATCTGTTTGTTTTCCTAGCAGTCCATGGTATTCTCAATACTCTTCTCTAGCACCACAGCTCAAAGGCATCAATTCTCCTTCTATCCTCCTTGGTCATTGTCCAACTCTCTGATGCATAACAGGTGATTGCGAAGACCATGGCCTGTATCAGACGCACCTTAGTCTCCAGAGAGACACCACTGCTCTTCAGCACTTTGGAGAGGTCCCTAACAGCAGACTTTCCCATGGCAATGCGCCTTTTAATTTCCTGGCTGCTGGTGCCAAGAGTGTTGACTATGGAGCCAAGCAAACTAAAGCTGTGTACAATCTCAATCTCTTCACCATCCATCCTGATGCTGCCAATTGGTCCAGTGGTGAGAATCTTTGTCTTCTTGACATTGAGCCTCAATCCATATTGTAGGCTGCAGTCCTTGACACTCTGCAGCAGGCGCTTCAGGTCCTCCTCAGTTTCAGCAAGCAGGGTTGTGTCATCTGCATAACGCAGATTGTTGATAATTCATCCACCAATCTTGACCCCACATGACTATACCCTCCCGATATTGTGAAGATCTTCAAGTTTCTGTACCTTTTTATATATAGTTTCAATTCTTTTTTCCATCTTTTTAATTTTCTTCTGTAGTTGTTTAAGTTGCTCATCATTGGTCTATTTTTTCTGGCTCCCTGTTTATGGTTATTTGTTTGCTTCATGGCTTCAATTGTTTTTTTCCCATCATTTATACCTTTTTCTGTAGTTGTTAAAATAACTACACATCATCCTATTACTTCTGGTTTTCTGCCTGGGTTATTTATTGTGTCTGCCATGTGCTCTGCTTTTTTAAGGAGACTGGTTTTTGGGTGTGTTTTTTTTTCTCATGATGTCTGAGGCAGCTTGTTGACGTTATATGAGTCTTTTTCTGGTAGATATTAGACTATTGTGATTGTGTAATTTCCAGGGGATGGGAGGGAGTGATGCTCTGTCAGGAACCTGTATATTGGTGCTTCCTGAGGGTTTGACTTGGGGTGATGACATGAATCAGAGAGTACAGTGCTCTATTGTCCTTTCGATATCAATGCAGGTACACTCTTGTTCCCCTTGAGTTAAAAAAAATTCAAGCCTTCTCTGAGTGTTGAAGGTCAGGAGAGTTCAAGAATGGAAGTCCTGTTAGCTATATTTTTGCTATTATGACTAATGCTGCAATGAACATGACTGTACTTATGTCTTCTTGTTGTTGTTGTTTGACATCAAGTTTGAGCCAACCCATAGGTGACCCTCTGACTGGTTTTCAGAGGCTGTTAATTACATGGAAAGATATTACTCATCTTTCTTCAATGGAACAGCTGATGGATTCTAACCATGCGTCTTTGGTTTTGGAATGCAGCTTCTTCCCATTAGGTAACAAATGCTCCAATATCTATCATTTCTATAGGTTTTTTACCCAGGAGTGGGAGTTTAGAATATTATGGTGTTTCTCTTTTTAGGTTTTCAAGGGGACTCAGTACCATTTTTCATAATGGTTATATCATTTTACATTCCCTCCAGCTGTGCATGAGCTTTAATTACTCCACAATTTTGTCAATGCTTTTGTTTTCTTTTATATGATATCTATTGTCACTTGAATGATATGTCATTGTAGTTTTGATTTACATCTCTCTAATGGAAAAAAAAATCTGTCTTGAAGACTGTGAAACAAAGTTTCTCCTTGAAGGCCAGGATTTTGAAGCTCCATCTCACATACTTTGGGCATATGTCAAGGAAGGACCAATTCTTGGAAAAGAACATCATACTCAGAAGGGTGGAGGGAGAGTACAGGACAGAAAGACTCTCTATGAGATGGATAGAAGAAGTAATTGGTGTTATGGGAGTAGGTGTGCCAGAGTCAGTCAGACTGGCTCAGGACAGGGCAATCTTCAGAGCTATTGTACATAGAGTCCCTCTGAGTCACAGGTGACTCAACAACATGTAATAACAACAATGGCTAATTCAAGATGCTAGACTTTATGAAGAAGAATGTGGCATCAGGATCAGAGGAAAATTCATCAACAACCTGCCTTAGGTAGATGATACAACCTTGCCTGCTGAAATTGAGGCATTGAAATACTTGCTGAAGAAGATCATAGATTACAACTTTCAATATGTATTATATTTCAACATTATGAAGACAGAAATCCTCACCACTGGGACAATAGGCAAAATCATGATATATGGAGGAAAAAAATTGAAGTTGTCAGTGACTTAATTTTGCTTGAATCCACAATCAATCAACATCCTGGGCACTGGTAGTCAAGAAATCAAAAGATGGATTGCATTGGATAAATCTGCTGCCAGTAACCTCCATAATTTGTTAAGGAACAATGATGTCAGCTTAAAGGATAACAGATACCTGATTAAAGCCATTATCTTTTCAATTACTTGTTATACATCTGAAAGTTGGACAATGATTAAAGATGACAGAATAAGAAGAAATATCTTTGAGTTGCAGTGTTGGAGAAGAGTATTGAGTGTCCTATGGATTACCAAAAGAATGAACAAGTATGTTTTGTAGAAACTGGGATGTTCCATGGAGGCAAAGATGGGATGGTGAAGCTCTATCTCACATATTTTGGGCATATTGTTAGAAACTGCTGGTTATTGGAGAGGGACATCATCCTTGGAAAGGTAGACGATCAGCAAAAGAGAGGAAGACCCTCAACTAGATAGATGGATTCAGTAATTATAAAAATATCCTCAAATATATTGGAGATGATATAGATGTCTGCCTAGAGGGCAGAAAATGTCACATGGAGTCACAGGGCCATGAGTGTCATTCTGAAAGGGCCAGAGCGTGTGAGAATAGTATAGCCACTCACCATCCCAGAGCAGAAAACATATAAAGAGCCTGTAGTCCAGACCCATGATGCCTCTAGAGCCACACCAGCATCAACAGATTTGTTTATTCATTATTGACTGACAGGCTCACCGTTATGGTACAGAGAATGAAGTTTATTAGGGAAGTAAGTTGGAAAGTGGGGGAGGCAAAGAATATCACTCAATTCAAATCCAAATTTTAGCCCAGCAGTCCCATGGCAAAATCTCTTAATTAGTTTGGGCTTTGGTTTCAGTTCAGTAAACAGCTTTTTCTTCCATCATCAAAGGCAAGAATAGCAAAATATTTAACTGTGGCCAGCACAAATGCAAAGTCTCAGGTCACACTTTGCCATAGTTTTTCAACAGCAATGCCACAGTCTCTTTACCACTATAACCAGAGTCTTGTCTCCAGTGTCTTGCTCTCACTAGTATTTCGCTCCAGTCTCCCTCAAGTCTTGTTTCAAGTCTTCGCTGCATCAAATCTTTCTACCCAGTGTGGGAAGCACTTTTTCTCTTATCCTATTCCCATAGCTCTTGATCATTTGAAAGACCACCCATCTTCAGTTAAGATAGCTGAAGTCAAAAGGGGGCTTAACATAATGGCCAAAACAAACAAACAAACAAAAAAACACTCCAAAAACCACAAAAAACTAACAACCCACCAAATCATTTTTAGGCTAACACTGCAATGGTACAGGATAAGGCAAAGTTCAGATCCTTGGCTCATAAGGTCACTATGAATTGTAGTTTAACACTTAAAAACAATAATAATAATAAAGGCTAATAATCAGTAGTGTATGTATTTACTGGCTACCTGAATATCTTCTTTAATTAAGGGTCTATTCATGTCCTTTGCCCAGTTTCTTAAAAAAATCTGATTGCTGTTGACTTGGAATTTTCTGTAAATTTTAGAGTGTAGATTATTTTTCTCAGCGTAAGAAGGGCAGCTGAAAGTATTAGTGTGCATCTCTTTTTGCTGATCATGCAAGGTAGCTTAGGGCAGGCTGGGTGGACATGGGCCACTGTTTAGCAACAATTCAGTGAAACAAGAGCAAACTTATCAAGTGTAGGGCAGTGGAGTCTGCTGGGCTAGTGTGGTCATGGGAATGTGCACTCCTCTTGTTGCTTGCCAGGTATGGCTACAGCGGACAGATGAGACTGCAGTACTCTCAGACAATTGCATAGGGACAAGTTTATGGGTAGACCCAAGAGGATGAGTTGTCAGAACAGATCTGCTACTTTTATGTATCTGTCACTGGACAAAGCATGCTGTTGAGGAGGCAAAGACACCAGCTGCTGCTACATGGTAGATGGACAAGGACAAATAATAAAAGGGGCTAGCTAGGTTAGAAGGAGAAAGAAGAAAATTAAACTGAAGATCACAGCAATTGGGATTGTGAGAATAAAAGGACCTTTGCCTCTAGTGAGGGAGGAAATCTGTGATCTTCAAGTCAATACCTAAGACTCTTCATAGACATTCCTTTGGTTGTGATCAATAATTGAGACATATCCTCACTCCATTATGATGACAATTGTTGCCTGTACTCAAGTTGAATGGAGAATCTGTTGTTTCAACTGTCTTTTATTCTACAAGTGTCACTTCTACATTTTTCTTTTTAAAATTTTATTTGTAAATCTGAGCCTCAGAGCTACACAATCTCTTCTAATCCATCAGGATGAAAGGTGTGGTGTTTCTGTTTGTTCTTGCTTCTCTAACCATCACCTTTAATCTAATGTAGTCACTCACTCATTGCTTCAGTCAGAACTGATTGTGCGAGAGAAAGTTGCCCATATTTTCAGGGAGCCGCTGGTGGATGAGAACTGCCAAGCAGGCTTCACCTTTGTTTTAGCAGATCAGCTTCCTAAACATTATGTTTACCAGGTGTCCCTGAGAAAGGGGAACAATTTTTATCTTTCAGTCTAAGTGGAATCCTACTAATTTCTGCTTCCAAAACAGCAATGATAATTGATATATCTAAAGAGATAGAAAAAAATTATCTATTTCTTCCATATCCACTGTAGGTATCTATCTATATTTAATTTATCTATTTCTTCCATATCCACATCCTCATCAAAGTCATGGTGATCTCTTTTGGAAAGAGAGATTAATTTTTTAAAATTTATCTTTGCTTTCATAATTGTCTCTCAAGCTCATTTTTCCAGAGGCAATAATTGTAAATACATAAACTGTTAAGTATATTGCAAACATATATATTATTTAT
>NW_006399915.1:1818109-1837533 GCF_000299155.1 Elephantulus edwardii
TCCTCTTTTCTTGTCTACTACGTCAACTATCTTGGTTGCCTTTAAAGTTTCAGATATACCAAAAACAAACAAACAAACAAACAAACAAAAAAGGCAAAGCAAAAGTCCTCTAGTTAAGACAAGGAAATGGAGAGGACAAAATGTGTTCTGTTCCACTAACATCATCATCCACCTGTAAGGACAGCGGGTTTACTAAAGTTTTTGTAGTTTACTTTAAGGATTAAAAAACATTGAAATGAAAAAAAAAAAAACAAAAGAAAAAAAAAACATTGAAATGAATAGCAAATATCTTTGTTTTCCTTAATCTTTTGGTAATTTTAGTAAAGTTGAATTTTAAGATATTTTAAGTTGTTTTTAGTGAGGCAGTTTTTATAGTTGGGGATTCCATTGACATATAAATAGAATCAGATTCTCTGGAAGAAGGAAAAATGTTTTTATTTTTATTAGGGTTGGACTTTAGATTGAAACATTTTTCTTTAAATAAAAAAAATGACTATGGTATAATAATAACTAAACCTTTGCCAAAAGAAAGTTGTTTTAGTCAAGAGAGATTAAGTTGATTTTATTTCTTAGTGTATGTGAAAAATACAATGTATATAAAAATTGATAAATACAATTCTAAAATATTGTCTATGTTTTTGTGGGTTTTTTCCCCCTGCAATGGTATAATTCATAGATGCATTGAAATTCGTATGAACATATTTATTCTTTGCTAAATAATATTGCATTACTCTCCTCATTGTATCACATGGATTCTCACCATCTTAATGAAACCATTTTTGATATGTTTGAGTTAACAATAGCACAATGAATGCCAAGGAAATGAATAACTCTCCATCATTACAGAGAAAGGCAGCAAAGTCAATATTCTTATTTCTCCAACACAGTGATTTTTCTCTGTCTCAGTTGGTGTTTTTTAGACAAAGTGTTATAAGCCTGCATGCTAATTGCAGGGAAATACTGTTCAAATAAGGCAAAGATCTGAGTTTAAACAGGCCTGAAGGTCATTATACTGCCACAGGCTGTAATGCTTAGAGGAGACTATAACAGTTTAAAGAAATGTTCAGACCAGAGAAGAAAAACCAGTATCTAAGAAAGGTCATTCATTTTATGAGGCTAAGAGGCTGAGTTAATTCTATACAAGTTCTCAACCACAGGGAGAATAGCTACTCAAATGAACAAGGGAAACTCAGAGATATTCATCTCCTAAGAAGACTATCTAAAGAGTAGGAGGACTATGTTTATTAGTCTGGTGGCTTAGTGGTAAGGAATTGTGCTGCCAGTGGTACACAGTTCAAATCCATCAGCTGTCCTGTGGGACAAAGATGGGTAATTTTCTCCCATGTGATTTACTTCCTCTAATAATCTGCTATGAGTCAGTTCTGGCTCAACGGTATATAACAATAGCAACAATGTACGTTATATCTCTCTCTAATATCCATCTTTCTCTCTAGAGAGATTTCAGTAGATATAAAGACCTATATTGATTCATATGTAGGTGTATATTCTCCACAGGAAAAAGAAGAGCCAGTCTCTTTCTATTAATACAAGACGTTTCAGGAACTCAATACAGGAGCTCCATGAGCTGGAACTTTTCATTTTTTTCCAAAATAGGAGCAGATTGTTCAATCTTTTATCCAGTCGAGCCTTTGAGTGAGTTTAAACTAACCAACCTTTTGAATAGCAAACAAGTGCTTAACTGCAGTGCCACCTGGACTCCTTGTTTCTTTGGGGGGGAATCGTTAAATTTTATAAAATCCCAAGCCTAGCCTTGTTGTGTTTGCATATGCTCATCTAGTATTTTCTTTTGTGAAGCCCTTTGCAAACCAACTTTAACAAACTCTGTGAAACAAATCAACTTTATAAGTAGCCCCTAAGAGTTTATGGTTCTTTAATTATCAGCATCAATCAATAAGTATATATCTTATGGTATTCATTACAACTTTAAAAGCATGGTAATAGCTTTATTACAAATGCAATTAGAAAATGGAAGAACATGTGTACTATAGATAAAAAGATTTAATGCAGCTTTCTAGTACAAAGTCATACTTATTGTGGATACTTAAATACATGTATAATTTTTCAGCTACTAAAATTCTTGTAATAAGTTTTTTCTGTTTTTTGTACCATTGAGTCAGAACTAACTCATAGCAAACTGTCCTCATCAACAACATCAGCAATACAGAACCAATTCCTATGAGGCTGGACATGTCCTTCCACAACCCTGCACCTACTTCAGCCAATTCTAACATCAACTGTCCCTCTCAGGACTCTCACTAGAATCTGTTGACAATGGCCACACAGAGCCATATTAATGGTTATGAGATTTTTTTAGGGAAATGAACAGATTATAATTCAGGTTGGAAACAAGACATGATTTTTCAGCCAGGACAGCATCTCGGGTATGATTGCAGACATTTCAACCTTGGCCTCTTAACTTTAAGCCATCGTCACAAAGCTTATTACGGCATCTCTTTTCACCCAAATCTTCCAGCAAGCTTGGGCAAAGGCTATCCTTGACTCTGGCTCCTGAGAAGCAGTCTTAGATCAGCTCTATCTCATGTTAATATCTAATTCTTTACTGCTCTAGCTGCTATTGCCCTTCCCTAGGTCCTGGTCTGACTGATGCAGAAATTTCTATCCTGAAAGACATGCACTGTATTCTTTGTTTCTTTTTTCTTAATAATAGTGAGATGTAACCCCCCCCCCCCCCCCAGCTCCCCTAACCTCCCCTTTCTCCATCCTGCTTCTGTTTCTTAAACTGCTCAATTTAAGACAGGAATGTAAAACTGACTAGCCCCCTTATTAATAGTCTAAGCAACCTATTTGCATGTTCCCAACTAGCCACATGACAAAAATCGAAGCCTAAAACCCATGGTTAGGGAAGTCATTGTAAAAAAATTAGCTTACACAGAGATAGGACTAGATTTTGAACTGATGCCCATAGGTTTGCTATGAGTTGTAGTAGACTAGACAGCAGCTAACAACCACCCTCCTCAGGTGAGTTGACATCATGACTGTGGCAATGAGTTTGAGTGTGTCAGAGATTGTGAGGATGGCATGGGATTAGACAGGGTTCACAGTGGTTGTTCATAGGGTCACAAAGAGTTGTGTTCAACTTGATAGCACAACAACAACAACAATGAAATCTTGTTTGATATTTGAAAGTGTATTTTATATCCTCTACTCATTCCTAGCAATGTTTCTGCTATGAAGACAGTTTTTCTATGTAAATTTTGTTTTTACTACCACTTAGACAAATACACTTTAGCAATGATAAATAAAAACTGATAAAGGGTTATTGATAGGCCTAGAAACATAGTCTTTTGCTTTTTCATTTTTTGGAAGGATTATATATAAAGTTCATTTAGATCTCAAGCACAGTTTCTAAAAGGATAAAAGAAAACCAAGTAGAGGAAATAAATTGTTAAATATATAGATGATATAAATTTATGTGAATTGCAAAAGTATGAACCCCTTCAGACTTTCATGGCTGGGTAAGCAAAGTTGGAAATACCTCTCTCCAAACTGCTTTAGTCTTTTTCAATTTTTTCTGCTGTCTCGTCATATAATTATGTGGTCGATAGTTATTAATTTATTTGGCATTTATCATGCCAATGTTAATCCATGCATATCTAATAAGCCTTAATTGGAACTGGGAGGAATTTACTGATATGATGGGATAATTTTAATGTGATATTTATTGAGAGAAAATAAATACATTCACATGATTCCCTCTGTAGTTTCCTAATTAATATACTTTTATCCTAGGAGTGACTCTGAAATCTATACTAAATGATTCTGAAATCTATACCAAACAAAATAGTAACAGTTGGAAATTGGTCCTGAAGCCATTTATAAGAACAAATCTCGCAGCAACTTCACTTCGTTGTGTACTATGTTTCTATTTCACAGGCTGGAGATGCCATGTGCTGAGCTAGACTTCTGTTGGTGGGGAGGTTTGTAACTGAAGACAATATGTCTTCTCTCGAGCCTTCTTGAGCCCATCTCTTAACACAAGCCCATTGAATCCTGCTGGTCTTCCATGTCTGGGTCTCAGTATTGGACTTTTCTTTAGTTTGAAATTTAACCTAGAGTTTAAGGTCAAGCTCTGCAGAGTCACAATATAAGATTTAAGTTCTAGATTATATGAGCCCACATTTTTGTACAATTACCATATAAAAGTTAGTAAATTTACATTCTTTATTGCTTTTCATAGTAATACTTCATGTGCATTCTATGGATTAATTCCATTTTCTTTCTTCTCTTCTTTTAATTTTTTTTTTAGGAAAACTTGTTTTGTTTGAAATTCTTTAGAAAGCTTTTCATAACAGTATAAATTAGTGCCCAGGAGGGGGATTGTATGGGGATCCTTGCCACCCTCACTTGCTCTTGGTTCCTGTGGGTTCTGGTCACTGTAGAAAGGTAAGCTTCATCCCTGTGGGTTCTGGTCACTGGAAGGTAAGTGTGGAGATAATGAGATAGGAGGCAGCGTTTCCAGGTGTTCCTTCATAGCTGCCATTTCCTGGTCAGAAGAGCTGTTGGCCTCAGTCCTGGTGGTCTCAGTGGCCAAACTGGGAGTTGAAGTAGGGAAGGCCTTCACTTTACCCAGAGGTTCAGAGACCCCCAGGTTCCTGCTGGGAGCCTGAGAGCAGGATGTCGTTTCTATTCCTCTTCTGGTCCATCTTAGGATGGTCCTCAGGCCTGTGGGTTGAAGCCTGAAGGATTCTGCTTCTGCCAGTGCCATAGAGCCTCACAGTTCTTATCCAGCCCTAAAGATGCTGTCCAGTCCAGTTCCTCTTGAGCCAGTGTAGGATTGGCATAGCAGATGGCCACATCACCCTCATGTCAAGCAACCCCTTTGTGTGGGCTCTTCTTCCCAGAGGTCTTCTCTATGGCGTGGACCACTGCAGTACTGAGCAGCCTGTATCTGTGCCCAGAATGTAGATGCAACATCCATATTGCTCTTTCAGCTTCCTCAAGGCTGTGATGTGGCCCTTCGTCAGATCTACATTGTAGATGTAATCCCGGACGCCTGTACCATGCTCTGTGCCATAGTCATTGCCAGAGACATTTAGGGCCTCTCTTTGCCTGATCACCATCTGCACCGGCTCCCGCATGCTGCACTGCCTTCAGTGGTGCTTCCTCTCATACCCTGAATTAATTCCATTTTCAATGTTTAAGAATTTGTGTTTCCATGGCCATGTGCTCCTGGGCTGTATTGTATTATGTCTATTTCTTCAATACTAACACACTTTCCCCTTCTATTTGTTCTTTTACAGAACCATTCTGGTCATTTGAAATGGTGCTAGGGGTGAGGCTGCAGAATCAATTTAAAATCCAAAATTGTAGACACATATCAGTCAATAAGATAGACTTACATTTGAGAACTCAGCGTAGCTATTCCTCCATTTCCTAACTCAGAGGATATATATTTACAAACTGAATACATAGAGTTCTTGTTGTGTTTTGGTTTTATTTTGTTTTGTTTTGTTTTTTGGTGTACCATCAAATCGGATCAAACTGGCATAAGAGGAGATTGACTGTCCTCTAGTGGAGCATCTGGTGGATTCGAACTATGAACCTTCGGGATTGCAGTGCAGCTTTTTGCCACTAGACAACCAGAACTTCCTTTGAATACATAGAGTTTTAAGGACAAATTTGTAAACTATAACAGAACATTAACAGATAACATATAACAGAATATTAAAATGCTATACTGCTAGTGATGGTACAAGATTATAAATATGTTGAGATCTGGCACTATGTCTTTTTTGTTTTCATATGTTGAGTTAACCATTTAAAATGAACTCCGTAAAATTTTTACCTGAAATAAGGAAATTTAATGTTCATTCAAACACATTCGTTGATTTAAAAACATTTTATAAATACAACAAATCTGTCTCCAAAGTTTAGATAGATTTTTTTAAGGACTTCCCTTAAGAGTGGGGCAGCAAGCAAACTTAAAAAAAACAAAAACAAGACCAAAAAAAGCCCTTAGAAACTTATTTTTCTACTTATTAGTAAAAGCAATCACATAATGTGTATGAAGTTATAGCTATTTGTTTTTTGAAAGAGCTGAATTCAGGCTTAATGGTGGGCTTAGTGGCAAAGAATTGTGCTGCCAATGCAAAGATAATTGGTTTGAATCCACCAGCAGCTCTATGGGAGGAAGATAGGCAATTTCTTTTTGTGCAATTTACTGCCTCTGAAAATCCATTGGAGGGTCAGCTATGGATAGGTTCTAACTCAACTGTACCCAACAACAATGACATTATAAACTCTTGGAGTTCTGGTGGTGTAATCTGTGGAGAATT
Organism: Elephantulus edwardii; assembly: GCF_000299155.1. Taxonomy (NCBI): domain Eukaryota; kingdom Metazoa; phylum Chordata; class Mammalia; order Macroscelidea; family Macroscelididae; genus Elephantulus; species Elephantulus edwardii. The sequence continues at coordinate 1,824,427 of NW_006399915.1, forward strand.
GTGCTCTTTTTTTTTTAATAGCATTCAATTTATTACAAATATTTACTATCGACTTCCCATATTCTTGGTCCTAACCAAAGGTGGTGCCTCTCTGCTGGTTAGAATCTACCAGTAGCTTATTAGAAGAAAAAAAATAGGTTATCTCTTCCTGTCCAATTTATAGCCTCCAGAAAACCTATGGAGAGCCAGTTATGACATGAAGGCAATTAATTAAAATTTGAGATTTTTGTAAACTCTCATGCACATGTTGATTCCTAAAATCCTACACAGAGCCTGGTATATAAAAGTGCTCTGTAATTACACTGTTTATAACTATATATAACAGTGCTCTGTAATATAAATACATGCCTCCTGAGTTAAAGATTAAATTAATGCAAGGATAAACATTAATATATTTTTAGAACAATCTAGAATTGAACTGATTTTTAAAAAGTATTAAATCAGATTATATGTTGCTGTTGTTGTTATGTGCCATCAAGTTGCCTGTAGCGCGACGGAACCCTATGTACAGCAGCTCTAATCCCTGCCAGTTTACTGAGCCAGTGTTACTAGTTCTGACACAACAACCCCCCCCATTGCCTCAGTTATTGTATCAATCCATCTCATCTGAAGTCTTTCTCTCTTGCACTGTCCCTTCACCTTCCCTGGCCACGTACCCAAAGTATGTGAGACGGAGCTTCAAAAGCTTGAAATATGGCCACATTACATACATTTCAAAACTCAAACTCACTGCTGTCTAGGTGATTCTTAATTATAGAGTCCTTCCATCAGATTTTCAAGGATGTAGATCTTAATGGTAGAGACTGTTTACCCTTTTCCTTCAGAGCTGCTGGTGGAATTGAACTTTTAGAGTTGCTTGGCCTTTTTGGTGAGCAAAGTAAGTTCTCGGATAGATTGACACAGGGACTGAAACAGTGGTCTCAAGTATATCAGCGATGATGGGAGATAACAGAGAATAGGGCAGAGTTCAGATCCATTGTTCATAGAGTTGCAATTGACTTGATGGCACCTAACAACAACAAAGTTAAAAGGGAGCTCTGTTAGCCTAGTGGGTTAGGAGTTGTGTAGCTCACCCATAGGAGGCAATTCAAATCCATCAGCTGCTCTGGAGAAAGATGAGCTATGTCCCTCTATGTGATTTATAACCTCTTTATGTGAAAACACGTGAAGTGGACCGGTAGAGCAGTCCATCTGGTGTTTGTTAGTGTTAGGATCTAAAGAAATTCTTGAGAAGGACAATGATTGATTGTTCCTAGGCTAATGCTCCGTCATAAGATTAAAACATTACTGAGTCAAGGGGTGGGAAAGGGAGGTCATCCACTGACCTCTTAAATGTGCATTTGTAAATATAAAACTGTAAGGAATGTCCTTTCTCTTAGTTTTACTGTATGTGGAATTAGGAGGTCTGACAACAGAACTGACAATGTGCTCTCTTTTGAAACACCCTGACAGGTACAAAGTTAATAATATTGGAAGCTGAAGGGAGATTGGAGGTGGGAGGGGAATGACAAGGAGTTGCACTATTAGTTTGAAGCTGCCGGTCAGAGTTATAATCAAAATGCAAATGTCAATACTTTAAATACGCTGGCTACAGCACAGCAAAAGACAGAGCAACAGCTCAATAATGCACACTGCAGGAAACTGGGGTGACAAATGCCTTTTCAATTTTCTGGAAGTTACATAAGAGTAAAACATACTTCAGTAAATTAGGCTCTTACTAAAACAGGTTTGGTTTTTCATTTAGGAAGGAAAAAGATCAAACTCCAAATCTCTTTCCATTTCATCTACTCCGACAGCTTTAAATGAAGCAAGGTAGTTTTCTGATTATTACCTTCAATTGTAATAATATTTCTCCATACTTCCCTGGCACATATGACATATCCTTTTCTGTTGTCAATGTGTCATAGCATTTTCTATCCATATTTAACTTGCTTTGTTCTAAACCAAGTGTATCAAGTGGATGTAATTTTGTGGTGTTACTTTTCTAGAACTGCAACCTGTCACTTGAGTGGAAATTTCTGGTAAACAGAATTTAATTTTCTAAAGTGTTTCATTTTAGACCTTGTGGATGTTCTGATTTGCATTTTCTTTCATTTTCCACTGAGTTCTGGGCTCACAAGATAAGTGATCCTTTCCGGGGACTGAAGTTTATGTAGAGCACAGGAGTACCCTGATTTATGAAAACTGATATAAGAAAACTTACTTGCAAAAAAGAAGTCAGGGGATTTTTATTTTGCAGAACTGAGCTTCAATTTACTGAAGGGAGTTGTCAAATACTGCTCCCCAAAGCCAGTTCTCCCAAGTACACAGCTTGTTTTATACATCATTAATGATTTGACAAAAAAAGCCATAGTAGAGAAAATGAAACAACTAGAACTCTATTGCCAATTGAAGAGCAATTAAAAATGAGAACATGCTTATCTGAAATTGTAGTGGGCTTTAACGTGAAAACATGATTGCCTTGCCTAATGAGGGCACTTGTACCAAGAAGATGGCCTGAGAACCTGACATTCTTATTGTCCATTTGAGTATTTAAAACTCTTGTCCATTGAATTGCCTGCTTGCCTGAGCTGACCTTTTAGTGAAGGTTGCTGAAGATTTTAGTGTTTAAATAAGATCTTTGTTCTCAAGGAATACACAAACTAATGAGAAAGATCGGATTAATGACTGCTGTACTCTTGCTCACTGGTTGGGAAATTAAACAGTAAAGGTAAGTAGCTCTTGGTTAACCCAAGACATCTTACTGAATATAGGTTTGGATTTGTGACCTAGTTACTGAAAGAAACTATTCCCATCCTATGGAATAATCACAAAACTTAGTGAAATGGGAACAGAGTACAGTTTGGCTTCTGGAAATTTGATTCTGGCTTCTTTGTTTAATTAACCATTTGACCTGGGGGGAGATACTTAACTTTTCTGAGCCTCAATTTTCTAGATCATAAAGCACTAATAATATTTATCCACTTTATAGGATTGTTGTGGAACCCAAATGAGATTTATTAGAAGAATAATTAGGCCAGTGCCTATGAGACTTTCTTTATTTTAAATCTATCCTCACAAAGATTTTTAGATGCATATCTGCCTCTGAGCTGGAGCACTGATCTAGGTTAGGAGAACATCATCCTGGACTGAGAAGGTATGCTTTGGAGAAAGTCTGTACATCAGGTCTTGGAGAAAATGAAGGCACTAATAAAGAATGGCCAATTCATGTGGCCTAGTGGTTAAGGAGTTGCATACCAACCCCCAGGCACATGGTTTGAATCTACCAACTTCTCTGTGGGAGAAAGATGGACAATCTCCTCCATGAGTTTTAAAGCCTCTAAAAACCTGCTGGAGGGACAGGTATGAGTTTGTTCCTATTCGAGCGATGAGCTTGAGTTTTGAATAAAAAGGAGCCTGTAGATTGAACTATTTGCTTTAGAGACAATGAATCTGTTGACTGGAAATTTGTAAACTTAAGCAATAAGTAGAGAGTCAAGAAGAAAAGGTCAACATTTAAAAAAATCTGACACATGAAGAGCCACATAACTTTGATGGATGATGTTTTTCTTGAGATCAGAAATCAGTGTTCTGTAATTCAAATATTCACTTGTAATTACTGAACTGAATGAATAAAAGTGGAAAATCTATTTCCCATGCAGTAGCAGTGGATTTTCTGCAAAACCTTGTCCACACCATAACATGAGTGTAGAATAGTTTAGGAACAAGATTACCACATACACTATTCCTAGCAGTTTCTGATGTGAATTTTAAGAAAAGTTATGTTATTGTTATGTGTGATCAAACTGACTGCAACTCTTAATGACCATATGAACAACAGACCTGAACCTTGTCGTGTCTTATGCTAGCCTCACCATCTTCCACATGTTGTTGTTGTTATGTGTTGCCAAGTTGCCTGTGACTCATACCGACCTTCCGTACAACTTCCCTAAACCCTGCTCTATCCTGTGCCAATCTTATTGTCACTGACACACCTACTCCCATTACCCCAATCACGGAGTCAATCCATCTCATAGAGGTTCTTCCTTTCTTGCTCTGTTCCTCTACCCTCCCAAGCATGATAGCCCTCTTCAAGGACTGGTCCTGCCTTGCAATATGTCCAAAGTATGTTAGATTAGAGCTTCAGAATCCTTGCCTTGAAACAGCAGCCTGGTTTCACCTTCTTCAGGATGAGTCTGTTTGTGCTCTTAGCAGTCCATGGTATATTCAATACTCTTTTCCAACACCATAGCACAAAGACATCAATTATCCTTTTATCATCCCTAGTACAGCTCTCTGATGCATAGCAAGTGATTGCAAAGAATATGGTCTGTATTAGGTGCACCTTAGTCTCAAGAATGACATCTTGTTCTTCAGTACTCTAGAGAGGTCTCATTATTACAGTCACCATGTCAATCCAATGTTGAGTGTCTTTCTTTCCTTTGCTGACCCTCTGACTTCCCGAATATGATGTCCCTCTCTAGATACTGGCCATTCCTAACAACATGTCCAAAGAATAAAGGATAAGGCGTTAACAGTCCTAACTTCCATGGAGCACCCTAGTTATACTTTCTCTAAGACAGATTTGTTTATTCTTTTGGAAGCCCATGGGATATTTAATACTCTTCTACAATACCACAACTCAAAATCATCAATTTTTCTTGTTTCATTCTTAGTCATTGTCCAACTTTCAGATCCATAGGAAGTAATTGAAAAGACCAGGATTTGGATCCAGCACACCTTTGTCTAATTTAAACTGACATCATTGAACTTTGGAGAGGTCCCTGACAGCAGATTTTTCCTAATTTGAGAAATCTTTTGATTTATTGACTGTTGATACCAACAGTGTTATTTATGAATCTGAGTAAGATGAGATTGTTGACAATTTCAGTCTTTCCCCCATCTATCATAATGTTGCCTATTGGACCAATGATGAGGAATTTGGATTTCTTGATGTTGAGATGTAATCCATATTGAAAGCTATAGTCTTTGATCTTCTATAGCAAGGGCTTCAAGTTCTCCTCACTTTTAGAAAGTACAATTACCTTATTTGCATAATGCAGCTTGTTGATTCTGAGATTCTCTAATAATTATTTCTACAAATAGTCAATATGGTTATTGTGTAGTCTACAGATGAGATCTGTATGTATAGAAGCCAGGTATTTTTTGTTTTGTTTTGGTTTGGTTTTTGTGTGTGTGTGTGTTTTTTTGACAAGGGCATACAATGAATAAGTCACTGATAGTCCAAAATGCAATCATTTGTTCTCCAGCTTCATTTTTGTTGCCAAGTTCATGATTTTCAACTACCAGTTTTTCTTTGTTTCTAGCCTTTGTGTTACAATCACCAATTAATAATGAATCATTAGTGCATTTTTAATTGATTTCAGACTGCAAAAGTTGGTTGAAATTTTCAATTTCTTCATATTTGTCTTTGGTTTCTGGTGTATATATTTCAACAATAGTTGTATTTATCAGTCTTCCTTGTATGTGTATCAATAGTATCCCATTACTCACATCATTGTCTTCAGTATAGATCTTGAAATGGTCTTTTTGACTATGAATTCAACACCATTTTTCCTTAGTTTTTAATTTTCAGCACAGTAGGTCTTAGGAAATCAAGTCTTCAAATACCTAGATTTTATCTTCCCCTTTGTGCAGATAGAGAGGAGCTAGAAAACAAGATGGTCATAGTCACTGAAAAGTAAGGAGTGAGCAGGTAAAGCTAAATTAGAATACAATTATTCCAACTCTGAGTAGAATACATCCATGGGATAATGAGATAATGTATAAATTAGAGGACTCTTCTCCTTCATCATTAGTAAGATGAAGGTCCCAGAGTAAGTTTAGATGAAGGTCCCAGAGTAAGTTTATGTGGGGATTCATGTTTACATTTCTCTCTCTCTCTGTGTGTGTGTGTGTGTGTGTGTGTGTGTGTGTGTGTGTAGTATAAATTAGAATTATATAGAGAGTTGACTTGCTTAAAAAGTACACTGGCTAAATAGTTAGGAATTGGCTGTTGGCTAAAATCCTCAACTATATTTGATATCTCCTCTGGAGCTCTGATACTGTCATATGTAGAAAATCTTACTGCTAACTCAAAGGCTGTTTGCTTCTCTGCTGGTTTGATTCTACCAGCAGTTCCACAGGAGAAAGATGGACAATCTTCTCTCAAGCAATTTATAGTCTCTGAAAACTTGCTAAAATGTCAGCTATTCATTGGTTCCAACTTGATCGCAATGAATGGGTACCTAACTAGCAAAAGTAGATCTAATACATTCAGTCTCTTTCCACCTAGTTGCAAAAAAAAAACAAAAACAAAAACAAAACTTTTGTTTTTCGATTTTTATCGTTATTTATTTTAGATATAAGCAGCTGTCAGATAGTGACAACATTTCATTCAAGAATAGTTTAGTGGTCTATTAGATTATTAGATGTCAGTGGACATCTGAGCTTCTCATGTTAACTTTTCTTGAGTGTTGCTTTTACACTTGGGACTTGATACCAGAGAGATGGATGCTAGCTGGAGGTCAAATTTTAATGCATCTAGTCAGATTTATTCTTGAGAAGTCACTTGGTTCACAGAATCAGAAAATGATAGGGCTGAAGGGCAGAGCAAAAGGTCAACTACTTCATTCCTCTACCTCCACGCCATCCCTGGAGTTACCCAAATGTGACACTCATTTAAATTATGCTCTTTCTGCTGAGCATTGTTGTATGTCATTTCCTGCCTCTGACCCTCTGGCTGCAAATTCTGTAGGGTGACATTTGTTTCACTGAAAGCACTGGTAACTGCTGCCATAATGTCATCTAATGAAACGTGATCTGATTTTTGATCGAACCAGGCATGCCACTATTATCTGACTTCTTTAAATGTTTTCTAAAGATAGAGCTGGCCTTTGTCTAATACTGTCTTCTATGGTTTTACTAGTATTCTTGGGTGGAATCACATTCTTAAGAGTGAGTACATTCTGTCTGTGTAAGCACCACTATCAAGGACTGGGGAAGAAAAGGAGCCCTGAGTTTCTAGGCTTTAAATGGAATTTAATAAATGTCTTTTTTGACACTACCTTTTCCATTAGAGAAAAGAAACAAAGGTTGAGTTAGAATCAACTTTAGATATTCTAAGAGAAACAGGTTTAAGCCTTCTGGGTTTTACTGAAAGTAAGCAGATGAGTCAGGGCCAGACTTTTTTTTTTCCTCTAGGCTGTTTGAGAATAGAGCATCTCAAGGGGGGAATATTTATCCCATTTCTATCCCATTTCCTCCTTACATATAGTTTAAGATTTTGACTTTGTATGGTTTTTGGATGCTTTTCATTGACAGGATCCCTATGAGTTGAAATTGACTCAACAACAGCAACAGTATGAAATCAAGACATAGAAATAATGTCTTCTCTGTGGCCAGGGAAGTGTAAAAAAGTGACTACTAGGTGGAAGAAGGTTTGCCCTTCCCCTGTTCTCTAGAGATTGTCACCATCTTTGATTTGCTTGGCTTTAAACCAAACAGGAGCCCACTGACATCTAAAACATTGGGCAGGCTGCCCAGTTTTCAACATGGTATAATCTAGCTTCAATTAGACTGATGATGACAGTCATTTTTATTGACCACCATAATGGCAAGGAATCCCAAAGTACTGCTAATTTATTTGATTTTTGGCAGTTGAATAATCACAGATAGCACATAGACTATTAAAAAGATTTTCTTTTCCCATATAACCTTTGTAGAGTTTATAATTAGCCTCCAAGTACTTTTATTTGTGTGTGAATAAGTGTTTGTATGTTTGCATGTCAGAGAAAAAGGAAGAAAGAGAAATAGCATGAGCGAGAGAGACATGCTCTAATTGAAAAATCAATAATGAGCATCACCAGTAACGGCATAGAAGTATTGCTTAGTAAATCTACAGATGGGACTATGCTGAGAAAGTTAATAAGGAATAAAGTGAGTTGATTTCAGAGCTGCGAAAAGCAATGGAAAAAAAAAATGAGACTGTCAGTAAGGGTAGCATCGCATCTGGTCATGAATGTGAGATAAAAAGAATACAGTTTTATAGGGATAAGACCGAGAAAGTTTAAATGACCAAGTAGAATAAATGTTCAGAATATAAAATTCAGGTTAATATTTTTCCCCTCTGCTAATTTTTTAAATTTTTTATTAATACTTTAACGAAAGTTTTCAGAAAACTTGGATTTCCATTCATCTATTCCATTAATTCATTCCATTCATTCATTCATTCATCCATGCACATTTTCCTCCTACCACACCCCAGTTCATTTTTCTCTTTAAAAAGATTCTATAATTGTTCCACAATTTCTTCCCTCTCCCAAACCCCCAGTCCACTTTGCTATGCATGATGACAGTCCAGAATGAGAGATGCATAGCAAACAGGATAATATTCTACATTAAATATTGAGAATACGAGCAAGTGAAATATTTAACCTTCTACATATAAAGTTAGAAAACTGCTAGCAACTAAGAAGAAAGGGCAAAGAGAATGTCTGACTAAGCTCACATGACCAGATAGCATCTTGTCCAGGTAATCTGGAAGTCAACAAGATCAGGTGACAATTTATTTGATTTGCCCTTAAACATTAGATATTATTAACTCAACATATTTTTTTTCTTATCTACTATATAAGCTTCTCCAAACAATTTCCCACATGGTAAAGTAATCTTTTTTAAAGCTCTTTTCTTTGATATGATTCTAGATTTACAGAAACATTTTAAAGATAGAGCAGGGAAATTTCATATAACTCCATCTGGATTTTGTAAATATTAACATTTTATCAAATTTGTTTCATTTTTTCTCCGTCTTACTTTTTCTTCTATATAATTTTTGGAAATTTTTTGAAGTAAACTGTAAATGTGATGGCTCATTACCTCAGTCTTTGTATATATTTCTTAAAATGAAAAAAAAAAGTTTACATAATTATAGCACATGATTATGTGACTAAGGTGAGAAAGATACTGCCCTTGACATGCTCACCAAGTTGCACCAAGAAATCAGGATGACAGGGCTGGAAGAAATCCATATTTATTCCCATTCCAAAAATGGGTGATCTGACAGTGTGTAGAAATAATTGAACGGTATCACTAATATCACACTCAAACAAACTATTGCTGCTGAGGATAATAAAAAAAAACCCCTGGAACAGTATATCAACAGACTGTTACCAGAAGTACAGGCTAGATTTAGAAGAGGCTGTGGCACTAGGGACATCATTGCCAATGTCAAATGGATCTTGACTGAAAGCATAGAGTTCCAGAAAGATGCCTATCTGTGTTTCATTGATTATGCAAAGGCATTTGACTGTGTGGATTACAACAGATTGTGACTAACCTTGAGAAGAATAGGAATCTCAGAACACTTGATTGTGCTAATGTGAAACCTATATTTGGACCAGGAAGCAGTTGTCAGAACTGAGCAAGAAAACACAGAATGGTTCAAAATCGGGAGAGGAGTGTGTCAGGGATGTGTCATGTCTTCATACTTTTCCTAGTCTGTATGCTGAACAGCTCATTTAGGAAGCTGGTCTTTACGAGGAGGAATGTAGCATCAGAATTAAAGGAAGACTCATCAACAATTTGCATTATGCAGATAACACGACCTTGCTCACTGAAACTCAGAAATACCTGAAAGATCTGCTGCAGAAAGTAAAAGACTTTATAGTCTTCAATATAGATTGAAGCTCAACATCAAGAAAACAAAGTTTCTCACCACTGGGCCATTTGACACTACCATGACAGATGGAGAAGAGATTGAGATTGTAAAAAATTTCAGCTTACTTGGGTCCTCAATCAACACTCATGAAATCAGCAGCCAGAAAATCAAAAGACAAATTGGATTAGGAAAGTCTACTGTCAGGACCTCTCCAGAGTACTGAAGTGCAAAGATGTCATTCTAGAGACTAAGATGCCCCTGATTGAGGACATGGTCTTCGCAATTACTTGCTATACATCAGAGAACAGGACAATAACTAACTAGGATGACAGAAGAAGAATCGATGCCTTTGAGTTGTGGTGATGGGAGAAGGGTACTGAACATACCATAGACTGCCAAAAGAACAAACAAGCCGGTTCTGGAGAGGGTCAAACCAACTTGCTCTCTAGAGACAAGGATTTTGAAGCTCCATCTCACATAGTTTGGGCATGTTGCCAAAAGGGACCAGACCTTAGAAAAGGAAATCATCCTTGGAAGGGTGGAGGATGGACTGACACGGTGACTGGGGTAATAGGGGGTAGGTGTTGGAAACTGTGATATTGGCTCAGAATAGGACAGAGTTCAGAGCTATTGTACAAAGGGTCATGGTGAGTCACAGGTGATTCAACTTCACATAACAATATAAGCATTGTGCTGTTGACAAAGACTAGTGAATATATTATGGCCTGTTAAAAAGACAAACGGATCTGTCTTGGAGAAAGTAACTAGAATCTCTTTGGAGGATAGGATAATGAAATGCCATATAACTTACTTTGGACATCTTATCAGAATTTATTTGGAAAAAGACATCAGGTTGGTAAAATAAAGAGTTAATGAAAAAAGAAAAACCTTGAGATGATGTGGCTCAATAGGTTTATTGTTCAAAAGAACTTTCTAAGGCCATTACCTTTGATTTTCATCACATAATTGGACGTTGTTGTTATGTACTGTTGTGTTGACTACAACTCACAGAAACCCTATGAACAAAGGCTCTAAACCTTGCTCTATCCTGAGCCAACCTCACAGTGTATGTGCCACTGAAGTGAGTACCATAGCTGTATGGGAACATGCAAATAAGATATGTTAGTCTCTCTATGAGGGGATTGGCCAGTTTTTCTCTCCTTCCACACTGAAATAGAGTAAGTTCAGCAGCAGAAATTGGTAATCTATTATGAATAAGGAAGCAGCAGCAGCAGTAACAGAGAACACAATTTGGATTCTTTGAGGCTGGAGATTCCTGTGTCCCAGACTTGGACATGCATGAGAAGACCAGTAGCTGCAGTGGAGAACCAGATAGAACTGACTTGGGACTGTTGCCCCATTGGGTCAAAGTCAGGAGTTTATGCCCATGCATGCTGACGGACTTGGAAAGTCACCATAAAATTGGCAAGACTTTTGTAAACAAGAGTTTTGTAGCACTTACCTAAGCTGTGAAACTCAAGTCCCAGGGGCTGTGAGAACATTTGTGGAACTATCTTGACTGAAGAACTTCATTTGTTCCAACTTCCTTAAGAAGCCTTATAAATGCAAGTGTGGTTCTAAGAAACCTATGAGTCTATTAGAGTGGATTGTGAATCCAGTAGTGGAGAGGGACAATTACCGTTAAAATTGGTTGAAGTAGCTGTGGGAGTGTAGGGGACATGTCTGACTTCATAGGAATCAGTTTTGTGCTATGGATATTGTTATTGGAGGCAATTATTCCTTGTGGGCTCCTGGTTGTAGGTTAATGTGTGAAGTAGTTGGATTTTAGAGGGTAGGTTCTCTTGCTTTAGTTGGAAGTTAGATGGAAATTGTTTAGGGTTGTTTTTTAAAAAATTTTATTTCATTCACAATCAGGTGTGGGCTGATTGTTTGCCTGGACTTAGCTAACAATCAGACTGCTAACAATCTGCAGCCCTCCGGCCTGGTGTTAATTGTGTTTGGGTAGAACATTCTTCTAAGTGGTACAGCACTGGTCTGTCGATTTGCTGTACTGACATAACTTGGAGTTGCTGTAATACTAAAGGCTGTGCCACTGGTGTGTCAAATGTAATGGTTACCCATGTTGGACAGTGCTTGGTAGAGCTTCCAGGTTAAGACAATCTTGGAAGCAGGATTGGTATCCATTTCCTAAATAACATACCTTTAGAAAGTCTATGAACATCAGAGAAATGATGATAGATATGGAAGAGAGTTCTTTTGTTCATAGGATCGCTATGAGTCGTACTCGACTTAGTGGCACTTAACAACAACATCCCTTGTGGAGTTAGTAAAGGTTGTCATTTTGCTGCTCCCACTCTTTTCTTACAGTTTTATTGACACAGTGACTGCAATAATGAGCTTGAGTTTGATGAAGATTCTGAGGATGGTTCAAGAGAGGGCAAGGTTTTAATCTCTTGCTTCTAGAATTGCAGGAGATGGTATAGCCTAGATAGTACCTAACAACAACAATACTGAGAAACTGATTTTGTTTATATTTACTGATAACTTTATAGCACAGCAATTTTTCCCCCAATCCATGATCATACATTTCATTTAGTAGTCAATGGAATAACCCTTTAAAAAACGCAAATCTATTCTTACTGATCCCTGGCTAAACATTTTAGGATGCCTTTCTTTTTTTCTTTTCCCTTTTTTAGGATATAAAGAAAATATCCATGCTTTTGTATACCAATGCAACTATAGTTGTTACAGACTGAATTATTCCCTTTCAAATAATTTATTAAAATACTAGACACTATAATTGTGAATATATTGCCATTTGGGAATAAGAAAACTCCCATTATCTTAATGAAGTCAGATCAATATAGGATGTATCTTAAACCAGACAATTTGGGAGTAGCAAAAGTGATTTAGGCACACAGAAACAATCAACAGAATGGGAGGCAACAGATGCCAGGATATATAAGGATCCTTAGGTGCCATGGAACATAAACTGAAAAGAACAGGTCTTTACCCTAGAGATGATAGAGAAAGGATGCCTTCTTCTAGAACTTTTGCCCACAATTTTGACTGCAAAGCCCCTAAACTGTGATTTGTTGTTGTTTACCATTCAGCCCTCCAGGACTCATTTGTTTGTTAAAGTCACCAGTTTATGTTTTTACCAATTTCTGTTAAGATGACACTTGGAAACAAAGACAACCATACTGGGTTGCTAATTGATGGTGTCCCTTCTGGTTCTCTGGAGTCCACTCAGAATTATCAGTGAGTGAATTTGTTAAGCATTTGGTATTTCTATTAAATATCAGGTTTGATGGAATACTTACCAAATAGCATGCATTATGCAGATGACACACCTTGCTTGCAGAAAGTGAAGGAAAAAAACCTTGAAGTGCTTGCTGCAAGATACCAAAGACTGTTGTTGTTGTTGTTGTTATGTGCCGTCGAGTTGCCTGAAACTCATAGCGACCCTATGTACAACAGCCCTAAACTCCGCTCTGTCCTGTGCCAGT
>NW_006399915.1:1838818-1844592 GCF_000299155.1 Elephantulus edwardii
ACGCCCTTCCCAATTTTGAACCATGCAGTGTTCCCTTGCTCTGTTCTGACGACTGCCTCCTGGTCCAAGTATAAGTTTCGCATTAGAACGATCAAAGGTTCTGGGATTCCCGTTCTTCTCAGAGTCAGCCATACCAAAGACTACAACTTTCAAAATGGATTACATCTCACCATCAAGAAAATAAACATTCTTGCCACTGGTCAGATAAGCAACATCATGATAGTTGAAGAGAAGAAAGAAATTGTCAAGCACCCTGGCAGCTCAGGCGCCTCCCTCCACCGCAGCCTGTCACCCAACTGCTCTTTAATACGGATGGTCTCCTGCTGAACACTGAGTGCCTCTATTTGGGTGGACTTCCAGGAAATATGCAGCCACTATGGGAAGACGGAGGTGAAGTCACTGGTGCTGGGGAAGAAGGTGCCGGAGGCAGCAGAGATCATCATCTGCGTCCTGCAACTGCCCACATCCACTCAGGAGCTGCAGGAGGGGAGCCAAAGCAAGCTGAAGCAGGTGTTCCCCACCAGCGAGCTCCTGCCAGGTGTGGAAAAGCTGATCTGCCACCTGCACAAGTACAACATCCTGCGTGCCATGGCCACGAGCCTGGGGACGGTGTCCTTTGAGGAGAAGATGAGGTAACAACCGGGACTTCTTTGGCCTATTCCATCACGTGGTGCTGGGTGATGATCTGGAGGTGAAGGGGGCAAGCCCAGACTGGACATCTTTCTGGCCTGCCCCTGACGCTTCTTTCTTCCACACCCTGCAGGCAGTGCCTTGTGTTCAAAGACTCGGCCTACATGAGGGTGATCATAGTCCCAGATGCCCACCTGAGCCCACCCTGACCATGAAGGCCACACTGGTGCTGAGCTCACTGAAGGACTTCTGGCCAGAACTCTTCAGCCGGCCTTGCTATGAGTGATGTGTTGGCTGGCCAGGGGTGGTGACAGTTACTGGACAAAAGACATCATGTTGGGAAAGGTAGAATGTCAGCAGAAAAGAGGGAGACCCTCAATGAGATTAATTGACACAGTGACTGTGACTATGTGCTTGAGCATATCAGAGATTGTGTGGATGATGCAGGGTAGGGTTAGGTGGTTATGAGTTGTAGTTGACTCCAGGACACCTAACAATAACAGGACTAACTTAACAGGTTTCATAAAATCTCACTTTCCTTTCTAGATTTATATTTTGCCATATTTCACTGAGTACTTTTGTTTCATTCATACTTGTCAAGAACTGTGAAGATGATGAAGCACTAACAATATTTGAAAGCTAATGCGATAACCTGCCACAGTTTCATTGATGATGACATAAAACAGGAGATTCCTGGGTCAGAGACAAAGGATCTTATAACACATTGTACAGTAGAAGATTCATTCTTGCTTTGGTTCTCTTTGCTGCCCAGTCTACCAGGACTGTGTTGTAGTGATTCCAGAAAGGTGCTGTACACACTTTGAGCCTTTATAACAGCTGAAGAATTCTGCCTTTCGACACCCCCTACTGTTATAACTGGGTTCCTAGAAAACTTGCCCAAACTTTTTTTGGAAGAACACATTTTAGTCAGAATTAAGTTTTTCCTCAACCCCAGAAAGAGACACTGTCTTCACTCTCTATAGACTCTTTGGAAAAATTGTATAACACAGTATTGAAAAAACTTCAGACATACTATAAAAACTTTCTCTTAACAGCAGAGATGTCTTTTATATTATATAATGGGTATTGTCCTTCCAAATGTCCTTGAATATACTCTTTTTCTACTGAAAGCATTTTCCCCCCTGTTTCTTACTAGTCAATCTTCCTTTAAAGCTCAATTGGAGAATTTAACACACAAGTGATTATTCTTTAATCACATGAAGTAGATCATATTCCCCTATAGATCATTGTACTTTACGTAAAGGTACACATCTCACTTTGGTTTTGTTGTTGGTATGTGCCATCGAGTTGCTTGCAACTCATAGAGACCCTATGTACAATAGCCCTGAAATCTGCTCTGTCTACTATGCCAACTTTAGTCTCTGACACACCTACCCTCTTTACCCCAGTCACTGAGTCAGTCCATCTCATCGATTGTCTTCTTCTCTTTCTCCGTCCTTTCTCCCTTCCAAATATGATGTCCCTCTCCAAGGACTGGTCCCTCCTTGCAGCATGCCCAAAGTATGTCAGACGAAGTTTCAGATCCTTGTCTCCAACAAGCATCCTGGTTTCACCCTCTCTAGAATGAATCAGTTTGTTATCCTGGCAGTCCATGTTATATTCAAAACTCTTCCAGCACCGCAGCTCGAAGGCATCAATTCTCTTTCTTTCATCCCTAGTGATTGTCCAGCTCTCTGATGCACAGCAAGCAATAGTGAAGACTATGGCCTAGATTAGGCACACCTTAGTCTCCAGAGTGACATTGTTGCTTCTTAGTACTCTGAATAGGTCCCTACTGCCCACTTTTCCCAATAAAACTTATCTTTTGATTTCCTGGCTGTAGTTACCAAGAGTGTTGATTGTGAAGCCAAGCAAGCTAAAGATGTTAACAATCTCAATCTCTTCATCTATCATGATGCTGCCAATCGGTCCAGCTATGAGAATCTTTTTTCTTGATGTTGAGCTTTAAGTTAATATCAGATTAACATCTCTTGGTAACATAATTTCACAGGTATCAAGGACTGTGCTATATTATTTCTTGACTCTCTTGGTGACTGGTGTATGAGTGAGACAGTATTGATTGAGTGAAAAAATAAAGTGTATATGTTGTGTATACAATACTTAAATTAGTAGAAGCTGTGTTGTAGTATTATGTGATGTTATGTACTATTAAATCAGAGCTGACTATACTTGACCCTCCGGTGCAATGGGTTTTCAGAGGCAGTAGATGATATGAGAAGAGACCCTGTCTTTTTCTCACAGAACAGGCTGATGGCTTTGAACTGTATGCCTTTGGTTGGCAGCACCATTCCTTACCACAAAGCCAAAAGAGTTACTTTTTTTTGGTAGATTTAAAAAGAAATTTTCATGTATTTTAACACAGAAAATTTGATTTATCTGTATACAAATATGGGCTTATTGTTTTAACATCTTTTTTTAAGAAATAATTTTTATTGTGATTTTAACAAAAGTTTACAAAAATCTTGGATTTCTATTCATTCATTGCTGCACATTTTCCTCCCTACCCCACCGACATTCATTTTTTTAAAAAAAATATTTGTTTACTGTTGCATAATTTCCTTTGTTCCCTCTCCCCAGTATACTTTGCTATGCAGCTCTTATTCTGGACTATTGTCATGCAAAGAATACCTAATCATATATTCCTTTTAAACAGTTCCTTCTTCCATCTGTTTCAGTGCAGTGTTCATTATGTAATCCCTTTTTTGCTTAGTTTCCCCCAACATCCATGTCAAAACTCATAAAATATTATATTACATGGGTGACCCTGAAGGACATTACACTGAGTGAAATATATCAGTCAAAAAAGGACAAATACTACGTAATGCTACTATTATAAAACCAGATCGACATGGCAGGGTGTTAACATTTTTTTTAAGTAACAGCTAACTACATAAAGATATGTGATTCCATGAGATTTTAATTTAGGGTTTTTTTTTCTTGTTGTTGTTTTTGTTTGTGGTGATTTTTTTTTTAGCAAAAGCAGATTTCTGTTTATTATTTCACCTAATTGTTTTAAAGCTTCTCAAGCTCACACTCTTGCAGCCAGGGATCATGATTAGGAAACAAGTAGGTGAGGGAGAAGACTTGATTTCATTTGAGGGGCTCCCTGGACTTTATCAGAAACTGTGTATGTGGGGTTGTTCAGTGTGTTCTTCAGGTCAGGAAGGTAGAATAGCTGATGGTACTGGGTATGCTCCACTATCTTTGTTCCCATTACCACCTCCAGTGCCACTCTTCCACCACTCATCTGGTATCTGCTTAGCTTCAACAGCAGCAGAAACCATGGCAATGAGGATGACTGGAAGAGGAGTCTAATAGGCAAAAAGGCATCTTTTTCTTGTATGTATGTGTATAAATCTTTCCTTCAGTCTCATAACTGATTCTCTAGTAGCTTTTTCATCTATTTTTTTCCTTTAGTTTGCTGGTTTGAGCACTGTCAGACTTTATCATGTTAAACAAGCATATTGTAACAAAAAATTACTTAGTGATTCTTTAAGAATGCTTTTGCATACAAATAGCTGACTGTGCAATTAAGAGTCAATTAAGTTTCAGTGCAGTATACACAATTTATCCAGCTTTTTTCTCAGTCTTACCCTAACCCTGATATCAATCCCATTTTACAACAGTGGCAACATGCAATATTTATACTTTTGCATCTGAGATATTTCACTCAGCATAATGTCCTCCAGGTTCACCCATTTTGAATAATATTGCATGAGTTCCTTGTTTTTCAATGCGGCGTAGTATTCCATTGTGTGAAACCGATGAGGGAGTGAATAATTTAAAAGCAATGTATGATAGGGTCTTATGGTTACACAGGACTCCACAATTAAGGTTGCATAGTGGAATGTACTTCGGGCGGTAGGAGGGGTGCAGGGGGATTGTGTACCAGGGAAGGAGTGTTTCTTTTACTTTTGAAAGAGAGGAGCGAACTAGGGCAGGGGTGAGGGATGGGCGGGGAGAGAAGTGCAGCGATGAATGAATGGAAATCCAAAATCTCTGTAAATGCTTATTAAAATTATTAAAAAAAAGAGTCAATTAAGTAATAGAGACAGACATTTATCTCATGTTAGAAGAAATCTGGTTTGCTTGTTTCAGAACAGTTTAGTCTCACTTGGACCAGGAAGCAGTCATCAGAACAGAGCAAGGAAACATCTCCATATCTTGTCAATCTGTATGCAGAACCTATAATTTGAGAGGCTGGACTTTATGAAGAAGAATGTGGCATTAGGATTGGACAAAGACTGATAAAAAACCCCAAGGTATGCATATGACACAACCTTGCTTGCTGAAACTGAGTAGCACCTGAAGCATTTGCTGCAGACGATGAAGGACTGTAGTCTTCAAAGTGGATTGAAGCACAACATCAAGAAAACAGATTCTCACCACTGGGCCAAATGTCAGCATCATGATAGAAGGAGAAAAAAAATCAAGACTCTTAACAATTTCAGGTTGTTAGGTTCCACAGTCAGCACTCTTGGAATTAGCAGATAGGAAATCAAAAGATGAATAGCATTAAGAAAATCTGCTGTCAGGGAATTCTCCAGAGTGCTAAAGAGCAACAATGTCAGTCTAGAGATTAAGATGTACCTGATTCAGGCCATGGTTTTTGTAATTATTTGCTAGGAATCAAACAGCTGGACAATGACCAAGAATGACAGAAAAATTGATGTCTTTGAGTTGTGGTGCTGGAGAAGAGCATTGATCATACCATGAACTGCCAAGAGAACAAACTGACCTAACCTGGAAAGGGAAAAACTAAACTGATCCTTGGAGCCGAGGATATTTTTTTTTCTTTTTAAAAAAATTAATTTTAATGAAAGTTTACAGAGACTTTGGATTTCCGTTCATTAATTGTTTTCTCCCTGTCCACCCCTCTCCCCCAGTTTGTCTTCTCTTTGAAAAGTAAAAGAAAAAAAATCTTTCATTGGTTTACAATCCCTTCCCTCAAGTCCACTCCACTATGCAGCCCTCATTCTGGACTCCTGTCATGACAATAATACTTAATCGTATATCACTTTTAAACAGGTCTATCCCTCATTTGTCTCAGTGCAGTATGCATAATTTATCCCATATTTCTCAGTCTCCCCCCAACCCCGATGCCAGTCTCATTTTACAAAAGT
>NW_006399915.1:1845082-1847709 GCF_000299155.1 Elephantulus edwardii
AACTCATAGTAATTTTGACTTGCATCTCTCTTAGAGCTAGGGATTTTGAACATTTCTTTATGTGTTTATTGGCCACCTGAATGTCTTCTTTGGTGAAGTGTCTGTTCATATCCTGTGCCCATTTTTCAATTGGGTTGTTTACCTTTATCTTGTTGTGGTGCTCGAGTATTTTACAGATTCTAGATATAAGTCCCTTATCTGACATGTCATTACCAAATATTTTTTCCTAGTCTGTGGCTTCCCTTTTTACCCTGTTGGAGAAGTTTTTGGATGTGCATAGGAATTTCATTCTCAGAAAGTCCCATTTGTAGGGAGCTATGGTGGCCTAGTTGCAAGAAGCTGCACTACAATCCGATAGGTATGCAGTTCGAATCCAGCAGTTGCTCTGCTGGAGAAAGAGGGACAATCTCCTCCTGTACCAGACAGATTTGATTTGAGGGTACACACAAAAAATAATTTAAAAAAAAGAAAGAAAGTTCCATTCATCTACTTTATCCTTGCCTGGTTGTAGATGGAGCCAAGGATTTTAATGCTCCGACTCACATACTTGGGGCATGTGGCTAAGAGGGAATAGTCTTTAGAGAAGATAGCAAGGTTGGAAGGATTGAGGGACAGCGCAAGAGGAAGACACCAGTTGAGGTGGATTGACACAACAACTAGGGTAATGAGGTGTGCCAGAGACAGTAAGTTTAGCTCAGAATAGCACAAGGTTCAGAGCTATTGTGCATAGGATCACTATGAGTTGTAGTTGACTCTATGGCACATAACAATAACAACATAGTGTTAGGATTCAGATACTGAACTCTGAGGACCTCTACCTTCCCTTTATGGTTCTTAGTTGATGCTACTAACTGTAATTACCATGCTTTCACAAACATTCAAAGCCATTATGTAGATAACTTTAAAAAATATATGATGTCATTGTTGTTATGGGCTGTCAGGTTGCTTGCGACTCATAGCGACCATATGTACAACAGCCCAAAACCCTGCTCTATCCTGTGCCAGTCTCACTGCCTCTGACACACTCATCCCGGTTACCCCAGTCACTGAATCAATCCACCTCATAGAGGGTCTTCACCTTCTGCGCCGTTCCTCCACCCTCCCAAGCATGGTATCCCTCTCCAAGAAACGGTCCCTCCTTACAAAATGTCCAAAGTATGTTAGACCAAGCCTCATAATCCTTGCCTCAAAGGAGCAGCCTGATTTAACCCTCTCCAGGATGAATCTGTTTGTTTTCTTGGCAGTCCAGTGTACATTCAATACTCTTCTCCAGCACCACATCCCATCTCAAAGGCATCAATTCTCCTTCTATCCTCCTTAGTCATTGTCCAACTCTCTGATGCATAACAAGTGATTGCAAAGACCATAGCCTGTATCAGACGCACACATACAAAAAATGTATATATTACAAATATTAGAAATTGAAGTTTCACTTTAATATGTAAATATTACTCTATGTGCTGGCATATAAATTAAGTCCTAGAAATACCTACACTTCAAGATATCTAATAGTCGGTTGTGATAGAGTAAAATGCCTATGTTATTAAAGATCAAGTTTTATAAACAATAAAAACAATTATGCTTTTATATTTTTTAAATTGATTTTAATGAAAGTTTACAGAGACTTAGGGTTTCCAGTCATTCATTGTTGCACTTTTCTCCTTGCCCACCCCTCTCCCCCCAGTACAATCTTCTCTTGGAAAAGTAAGGAAAATTTTTTTCATTGTTTTGGAATCCTTCCCCCCAGGTCCACTCCACTATGCAGCCTTCACTCTGGACTTCTATAATGACAAGAATACCCATTCATATGTCCCTTTTAAGCACTTCTCTTCCCTCATCTGTTTCAATGTAATATACATCATTCCTCCCCTTCTTTTCTGTCTTCCCTCAACTCTGATGTCAGTCCCCTTTTAAAACAGTGGCCCTATGTAATATTTGTCCTTTTGTGACTGAGATATTTCACTCAGCATAATGTCCTCCAGGGTCATCCATTTTCCGTAATATTTCATGAGTTCCTTGTTTTCCAATGCAGCATAGTATTACATTATGTGAATATACCTAAATGAAATAACTATGAGATATTATCTCATCCCAGTAAGAATAGCAAAATTTAACAGAAGAGCAAACAACAAATGCTGGCAAGGTTGTAGAGAAATTGGAACCCTTGTTCACTCTTGGTGGGAGTGTAAAATGGTGCAGCCACTATGGAAGTCAGTATGGTGCTTTCTCAAAAAGTTGCAAATAGAAATACCATTTGACCCAGCAGTTCCACTACTGGGAATTTATCCTAAAGAAATCATAACTGCCACCTAAGCAGATATATATACACATCCATGTTTATTGCGGCTTTGTTCACAAAAGCAAAGAGCTGGAAATAACACAACTACCCATCAACAAACAAATGGATAGAGAAGCTCTTTAAATGAAAAACAACAACAACAACAAAACAAACCCACAAAACCCAAACACCCAAGACCCCTAATATATTATAATCATACACATAAGCTTG
The DNA here is from genome assembly GCF_000299155.1 of Elephantulus edwardii. Classification (NCBI taxonomy): domain Eukaryota; kingdom Metazoa; phylum Chordata; class Mammalia; order Macroscelidea; family Macroscelididae; genus Elephantulus; species Elephantulus edwardii. Next base: position 1,847,592 of record NW_006399915.1, read on the forward strand.
TAATTTTATAATCTGGAAATTTAACAATGATATTAAACATTCCATGATTTTTCTTAGATTCTAGATGAATTTGTTTCTCTCGATGTATTAACCAGTGTGTGTGTGTGTGTGTGTGTGT
>NW_006399915.1:1847809-1858699 GCF_000299155.1 Elephantulus edwardii
TGAACCATGTATTTGGATTTATAATTTAGTTTTACAAATAAAGTTTCATGATGGGTTAGAATATAAACCATAACACTTATATTACATCTGTTTGTTGTTTGTTATATGCCTTCGAGTCACCTGTGACTCATAAGACCCTCTGTACAATAGTACTGAACCCTGTCCTATCCTAAGCCAGTCTCAGTGACTCAGACATACTTCTCCCTATTCCCCTGTCACTATTTCTCTCCATATCCATCTGAGGTCTTCTCCTCCAGTGCTGTCCCTCCACCCTTCCAGGCATAATTTCCTTTTCCAAGGACCAGTCTCTCCTGGCCATGTGCCCAAAGTATGTGAGATGAAGCTTAAAAATCCCAGCTTCCAAGAAGAAATCAACTTTCCACAAACATTTATTGAGTTGTTGTTGTTGCTGTTATGTGCTCATAGCAACCCAATGAACTATAACTCTGATCTCTGCCCTATCTTATTTCTGAAACACCTACCCTCATTACCCCTGTTATGTGTCAATCCATTTTATCTAGAGTCTTCCTCTTATGTGCCATCCCACCATCATTTTAAGTACGATGTCCTTCTCCAAGGATGTGAGATGGAGCTTCAAAATCTTTGCTTCCTAGGAGTAGCTTGGTTTCATCCTCTCCAGCACAAACCTGTTATTTCTCTTGGCAGTGTATGGTATGTTTAATACTCTTTCCCAGCATCACAGCTCAAAGGCATCAATTCTTCTCCTATCATCCTTAGTCATTGAACAGCTCTCTGATGCATAGCAAGTAATTGCAAAGAGCATGGCTTGGATAAGTCACCCCTTAGTCTCAAGACTGACATGGTTGTTCTTTAGCACTTTGGAGAAGTCCCTGGCAGCTGACTTCCCCAGTGTAATTTGCCTTTTGATTTCCTGACTTCTGGTGTTGATTGTGGAGCTGAGCAAGCTGAAATTACTAAAAACGTCAATCTCTTTTCCATCTGTTATGGTGCTGCCATTTTTCCCAGTGGTGAGAATCTTTGTCTTGTTGATGTTAAGCTTCAATCCAAGAACACTTAATCTATGATATATGAAGGTTTTTGATTGTATGGATCACAAAAAATTGTTGTTGACTTTGAGAAGAATGGGAATTTCAGAACATTTGCTTGTGCTTATGCGAAACCTTATATTTGAACTAAGAGGCAAGAACAGAGCAAGAAGGGTGTACACCATGAATGTATTCTGTCTCCATACCTTTTCAATATGTATGCAGAAGAGATCATCCAGGACGCTGGGCTGTATGAAGAGGTATCTGGAATCAGGATTGGAGGAAGAGTTATCAACAACCTGTGTTATGCAGATGACACAATCCTGCTTGCTGAAACTGAGGAGGACCTAAAGCTCTTGCTGCAGAAGGTCAAGGACTGCAGCCTTCAATATAGATTGAAGCTCAACATCAAGAAAATAATGATTCTCACCATTGGGCCCATGGGCAGCATCATTATGGATGGTGAAGACATAGAGATTATTAACAGTTTTAGTTTGCTTTGTTCCACACTCTTGGTATCGGTAACCAGGAATAAAGAGATGAATTGGGAAAGTCAGCTGTTAGTGACCTTTCAAGAGTACTGAATAGCAGTGATGTTAGTCTGGGGACCGAGGTGCACCTGATCCATGCCATAGTCTCTCAATTGATTGCATGCTATGTGTTGGAGAACTGGACAGTAATTAGGGATGATAGAAAATTGATACCTTTGAGCTGCAGTGCTGCAGAAGAGTGTTGAATATACCATGGACTGCTAGGAGAACAAATAGGCTTATCCTGAATAGGGTGAAACTGGGCTGCTCCTTGGAGGCAAGGATTCTGAAGCTTTGTCTGACATACTTTGGACATGTTACAAGGAGGGACCAGTCCTTGGAGAGGGACATAATGTTTGGGAGGGTGGAGGGACAGCACAAGAGAGGAAGACCCTTGATGAGATGGATTAATTCAGTAATTGGGGTAATGGGAGTAGATATGTCAGAGACAGCAATGTCAACACAGGATAGAGCAAGGTTTAGGGCTATTGTGCATAGGGTCACAATAAGTCACAAGTGACTCTATGGCACATAACAACAATAACAACAACCATGAATTTGGAACTGATTCATAGCTGACTCTCCAGTGGGTTTTGGTGTTTTTTTTTCTCTCTCTCTCTTTGGGAGGGTTGTTTTGTTTTTTGTTTTTGGGTGTGTGTGTTTTTTGGTTTTTTTTGGGGGGGGGCAGTAAATCACACAAGAAAAGATTTCCTATCCTCTTGCAGAGCACTGATCATTTCTATAGCTCTTTCCTTGAGAAGTTTCTCTGATCGTGTAGAGCACCTGCAGAGTAGCTGATGAATTAGGACTGCCTACCTGATTAGGGTGGAATTTAATTCACTAGAAGGAACTCTGATAGCACAGTGCTTAAACACTTGGCTGCTAACTGAAAAGTCAGCAGTTTCAGCCTGATAGCTCCTCTTTTCTGGAAAGATAGGGCAATTTGCTTCTGTACAGATAGATGCTAAACCAAGTCAAATTTACTGCCACTGAGTTGGTTGCAATTCATAGTAGCATTCCATTGGTTTTCTAAGACTGCAAATCTTTACAGGAGAAAATTGCCTATCTGCCAGCCTTGTGGCTAGCTGTCTGGCATGCCACACACAGTAAATGACAACCTTGGAAAAACCCTATGGAGAAAGTCTACCCTCTTGAAGGGTACCAATAAGTTATAACCAAAAAGATTTCAAAGGGTTTGATTTATTTTGATAGCCAAATGTTCATAGTGTCTATTGGTAGAGACAAAACAGACAGATAGACACAAGAAGAATACGATGCTAGATTATAGTAACACCAAAGATTGGTGACAACCAATAGAAGCTGGAGAAATCAAGACAGCTTTTCCAGAGCTTTACAACAGAACATAGTCCTCTTAAATTTCAGACTTTTGTCCTACAAAATTGTGAATGAAGACATCGTAATTGTTTTATGCTACCTTGTTTTTGGCATTTTGGAAACAAATGTAGGCTACTGCTCAGAAGCGAAACTTAAAATACGGGTTTGGCTTTATTTTTGTAATACCAATTCAGACAGGGAGCTGAATATTTTAGATATTTTAAGTTTTGAATATTTTAAATGTGGCATAATTAGAAGATATAAAAATAAATGGATAATATAACTAGCATTTGTTATGAATCTATTTTAAATCTGAGCAATTTCTATAAGCCAAATCAAGGAATGATGAGGATAATGAAAGTGAAATGTAAGTTATCAAATCATTTTTTATTTACAGATTTGAATACTGATTGGTAAGTGCTAAAGAATGTTCCTAAAACTACTCTTACAGTGGAGTGGGCTTGGGGGGGGGATTGTATAACAATGAAAGAGTTTTACTTTTCAAGGAGAAGAATGAATTGGGGGTAGGGGGTGAGCAGGGAGAAAAAGCGCAACAATGAATGACTGGAAGCCCTAAGTCTCTGTAACCTTTCGTTAAAATAAATAACCCCCCCTACTCTTACTGCCAATAGTTAAATGGCAAATGATTTACACTTATTTATTATACTTGTGTAAAATCTGAGATTTTTGTCTTTGATATTATGGAGGTTTAGGTAAATTGCCTCAGTTCCTCCTTTTGATTATCTTTGTTCATGGCTTAATTTTCAGATGTGTGACAAGGAGGTGAAAACACTATCACTAGGATTAGGTACACCTTAGTCTCCGTTTGTTTTTTTTGTTTTTTTTTGTGCACCTTAGTCTTTAACCTAACATCCTTGCTCTTTAGCACTTCAGAAAGATCTTTAACAGCAGATGTTCTTAGTGTAATACATGTTTTGGCTTCTTGAGTCATACTACCATTAGTATTTACTGTTGATCAAAATAAAATTAAACGTTGACAACTTCAACGTTTTCTTCATCCATCATGAAGTTGCCTATTGATCCAATTGGGAGAATGTTTGTTATCTTGATGTTGAGATGTAATCCATATGGAAGGCTGTACTTTTTGATCTTCTGTAGTAAGTGTTTCAAGTCTTCCTCACTTTCTGCAAGGTTGTGCCATTTGCACAACACAAGTGGTTGATGAATATTCCTCTTATCCTGAAGCCACAGTTTATTTCACATAACCTGGCTTCTTGAATTATTTGGTCAGCATATTAATTGAATAGGAATGAAGAACGGATACTACCTTGGTTGAACACCTTTCCTGATTTTAAACCCTTCAGTGTTCCCTTGTTCTATTTGGACAACTGCTTCTTGGTTTATGTATAGATTTAACATGAGGACAATTATGCGTTCTAAGCTTCCTATTCCTTTTAATGTTATCCATAATTTGTTATAATTCACACAGCCAAACGCCTTTGTATAGTCAATAACAAGAATCAGTGCCTTTTTAAAAAAAATAAATTATACTGGTTTGCTTACAAAGTTTGTATACATTGTTTTCCATACTATCTTCTTTCACATTTTGTTTTATACAATCACTCCCATTCATTGTATTTTATAAAATTAATCAACACTGGAATATGCATTGCCCTGTCTTTCCAGATCCCTACTTGATTTTTCCCATTTTCTTTACCCACCCCTCCTTGCATACATCAAATTGTGCTACTATGTGATTTCCCCCTGCCCATCTTCACCCTTCTGCTCCTACCCTTCCCCCCAGATCCTCATACCTGTTTTACTAGTTCTCTTTCTCTTTCTTTTTTTTTTAAATTTTTGAATAAAAAAATCAGTGCTTTTTAACTGTGATGTTAGTGAAGAGTACAGTATATCCTAGCTGATGTCAAAAGAACAAACAAGTCAGCTTTGGAGAAAGTGCAGCTAGGTACTCCTTAGAGGCAAGGATGGTGGTGAAACTTGTGTCTCACAAACTTTGGGCAGATTGTCAGGAGAGTTCAGTCCTTAGAGCACTACCATGCTAGGAAAGGTGGAGGGTCAGTAAAAGAGAGAAAGACTATCAGTGAAATGAACTGACACAATGAACTTAACATTGAATTTGAACATGCCAGAGATCATGAGAATGGTATAGGATAGGCCAAGGTTTGATCTGTTGTTCATAGAGTTATGAGGAATCATAGTTGACTTGACGGCACACAACAACAACAGCAACAACAACAGATAATCTGAGACATATCTGGTGGCATAGTCCATGTGGAGCTGTGCTGCTAGTCCAAAAGTGGTCTTCTTTTGCTGGTCTAGTGATAGCTCCTGTGGGGAAAGATAGGTTATCTCCTCCCTTGTGATCTATAGTTTCAGAAAACTCACTGTGTCATCAGCTTGGATTCCTTTCTGACCCAACAGCAATGAATTAGAGATAACCTGTAACTCTTCCACATTATATAAAATGAGATTTAAAAAAACACAAGCAAAAGCCCTCACAAAAAAACCTTACACCAATCTCACTGTTAAAGCACATCTTACTGCATATTTGGGAATATGAGTAAAGAAAGAAGTGGACTCTTGAAGGATAAATTGAAATTAAAGAGCAGCAAATTATTAGAAAGTGTAAAATCAGTGTTGTTTTGAGCACTTAGAGTCAACTTTACCTGGGTTGAGTGACTTTACTTCTGGCTCATAGCTAAGTGAGGGGAATTTTAAACCTGAAATTTCTCATTAGCCAATAGTTCCTAGTTATTAGTGCCCTCTAGCTTCTAGTAAATGCAAATTAAAATAGTTTTTGAAGTATGTTGTTGTTGTTGATTGCTGTCGAGTCAATGATGACTCATAGCGACCCTATGAACAAAAGACCTGAAGTCTTTCTATAAATATCATCATTTCTCCAAGTTCGTAAGAGTTTCCATAGGCACGTAGTTTAGGAAGTGAATGCTACTTCTGTTTCCAAACCTGTCTTAAACTGGGAGCTCCGTCAAACACTGTATACCGTGGGCAACTGTTATGGCATTTAGCACCTGAAAGGCACAAGGCTCAGCATCACAGAAAACTCAGATTAACTCAGTAAACTGACAGCACACTCACAGAAGAGTACAGTATGATTCAAAAATATGTTCCTCCAAAATATAAAAAGCAGCCCTTGAGCCCAACTGAAATAAAAACCAAGACACTCCATGAAGTCCTTCATTTGACACTCCTTTACAACCAAACACTCCCATTGGCTCTCACCAAAGCAGAAGCACCCATTTTAAAGCATTCAGCTGCTTCCTCAACCTCCAAATGAAATTAGAAACCAATTAGTCTTTTATAATTTCCACATAATTAAATTTCACTCAATATGGACACTTAAATAAAAAACACAAAATACATGCACACAAAATATCCTATTTAAAGAGAGAGAAGGCAGGAAAAACAACCAATGTATGCAAAATGTAATGTATTGTTGTTATTAGTGCTGTTGAGTACAACTCAGTGACCCTATGAACAACAACCCTGACCCTGTCCTAGCCTGTGGTATCCTCATCATCTCTGACATACTTGAGCTCATTGCTGCAGTAACTGGGTCAATCCATGAAACTCTTCCTCTTCTGCTGAGCCTTCACCTATCCACATAATGTCCCTTTCCAAAGAAAGCTCTCTCCTAGAAACATGTCCAAAATATGAGAGATGACGCTTCACCATGTTTGCCTCCAAGGAGCACTCTGGCTATGACTTTTCCAAGATATATTCATTCTTTTGCAGTCTATAGGGCAGTCAGTACTCTCTTTCAACAGCGTAACTCAAAGGTATAAATTCTTCTATCATCCTGCTCATTGTTCAGCTCTCAGACGCATAGCAAGTACTTGAAAAGATCATGTCCTGAATCAGCTATACTTTAGTCTTCAAACTGATCATTGCTCTTCAGTATTTTGGAGAAGTCCTTGACAGCAGTTTCTCCTTACTGCGGGTACTAAGGTACTAAGGTTGTTGATTGTGGATACAAGCAAGATGAAATAGTTGACAATTTAAATTCTTTTTCAATCTATCGTGATGTGTCTATCTGTCTAGTGGTGACAAACTTTGTTTTCTTGATAGTGAGATGCAGCCCATATAGAAGGCTGTAGTCCTTGATTTTCTGCAGCAAGAATTTCAAGTCCTCCTTACTTTGAGCTAGCAAGGTTGAGTCACTTGCATAATACAAGGTGTTGATGAGTCTTCCTTCAATCCTAATAACTTTTTTTTCATAAAGTCCACCTTCATGAATGATCTGCTCAGCATACAGATTGATCAGGTATGCAGAAATGATACATCTGTGTCACACAACCTTCTTGGTTTTAAGCCATGCAGTGTCTTCCTGCTCTGTTTGGACTGTAGGTTCTTAATGTAGGTATAGATTTTGCATAAGGATAATTAAGAGTTCTGGAATTCTCAGTCTTCTCAATGTTAGCCATAGATTGTTATGATAGACATACACAATGCCTTTTCAGAGTCAATAAAATAAAAATAAGCCTTCTTCTGGCATTCTTTAATTTCACCTAGGATCTATTTGAAATCCGCAGTGACACCCCTGGTGCTATGGCCTCTTTTAAGCTCAGCTTGAACTTTGGAAATTCCCTGTCAATATTCTTTTTTTTAGAATGATTTTCAACGATATCTTATTTGCGTGTGATGTTAATGATTTTATTCTATAATTTCCACATTTTGTACAGTCACCTTTTTTGGGAATGGAAAAAAAAAAAGATGGATCCATTCCAGTTGGCCAGGTAACTGTCCTCCAAATTTCCTGACAGAGACTGATGAGCATGTCCAGGGTTATATCTGATAGTTGAAACATGTCAGTTTGAATCCTGTCAGTTCCTGGGGCTTCATTTTTTTGCCAATGCCTTCATTGCAGATGTGTAACACATAGGAGACTATTAAAATTGATCTGGAAGTTTTAAAAAGAAACCAAAAACTGTTCAAAAAATCATTTATAATAATATATTTACTAATAAGCACTTGATATATGAAATAAGAATCACTAAACTGGAATATAAATCAAGATATATTGCATTGAATTAGACAGACAGACAAGATAACCTACAACCAGGAGAAGATAAATAGATGAATGGAACCTTCTAAGAATCAAATCCCTATGCACATCCAAAAACTTCTCCAACAGGGTAAAAAGGGAAGCCACAGACTGGGAAAAAGTATTTGGTAATGGCATCTCAGATAAGGGTCTTATATCTAGAATTTATAAAATACTTGAGCACTACAAAAAGATAAAGGTAAATAATCTAATAGAAAAATGGACACAGGATATGAACAGACAATTCACCAAAGAAGACATTCAGATGGCTAACAAGCACATGAAGAAATGTTCAAAATCCCTAGCTCTAAGAGAGATGCAAATCAAAACAACTATGAGATATCATCTCACCCCAGTCAGAATAGCAAAATGTAACAGAATAGCAAGCAACAAATGCTGGGGAGGTTGTGGGGAAACTGGAACCCTTATTCACTGTTGATGGAAGTGTAAAATGGTGTAACCACTGTATTGCCAAATAGAGATACCATTTGACCCAACAATTCCACCACTGAGAATATACCCCAAAGAGACCATTACTGACACCCAAGTAGATATATGCACACCTTTGTTTATCATGGCTTTGTTCACAATAGCAAGGAGTAGGAAACAACCTAAGTGCCCATCAACAAATGAATGGATAGAGAAGCTATGGTATATTCACACAATGGACTACTACGCTGCATTGATAAACAAGGAACTCATGCATTATTATTCAAAATGGGTGACCCTGGAGGACATTATGCTGAGTGAAGTATCTCAGTGACAAAAGGACGAATACTGCATAGTGCAACTGTTGTAAAACAGGACTGACATCAGGCTTGAGGGGAGACTGAGAAAGATGGGATAAATAATGTATCCTGCATTGAAACAGATGAGAGAGAAAACTGTTTAAAAGGAGTATGTAACTAGGTATTTTTGTTATGATAGGAGTCCAAAGAGAAGGCTGCATAGAGGAGTGGACCTGGGGGAGGGATTGTAAAACAATGAAAGAATTTTTCTTTTACTTTTCCAAGAGGGTAGTGTACTAGGGGGGAGGGTTGGGAGGGGAGAAAAATGCAAACAATGAATGAATGGAAATCCAAAGTCTCTGTAGATTTTCATTGAAATTAATAATAAATTAAAAAAAAAAACAAAAAAGAGAAGACGATCAAAATTGGTGATTTTGGTTATAATGTTGGGAAAGAATATTGAATATGCATAACAAAGGAATAAATATGTCTTGGAAGAAGTACAGCAAGAATACTCCTTAGAAACAAGGGTGGTGAGACTTCATCTTGCTTACTTTGGATATGTTACCAGGAGAGATCATGTCTTGAAGAAGAATGCAATGCTTGGTAAAATGAAAAAGAGAAATAATCTTAGTGAGCTGGGCTGTTAGTGCGGCTGCAAAAATAAGCTGAGTTATACCAATGGTAATGAGGGTCATTTGGGGCTGAACAGTGTTTTGTAAATAGGGTCACTACATTGGATTTGACTTAACGGTACCCAACATGAGCAAGATTTGGAGCAGTGGAGAAATGTGGCTGTGTTCTTCTCAGAGCAGAGAGAATTTGAAATCACCATTTTGCCTGAAATAATCTCATACTCATTAACCCCCTACCTGTTAGGATAGATATAATTTTGCATTGTTATTAACTTCTGGCCAAAATAAAGAAATAGATAAAAAGAAATAACGAGAACCAAGATGGTAGTGGTGAAGGAAACAGCATAAGGAGCTGGAGAAGTGGCAAGCTGCTTAGAAATGGGCCACCATGGTCATCTACAATACGGGTCAAGGCTCAACATCAAGAGAACAAAGATTATTAAAAAGAATGGGTGAGTCCCACGGCTGCCGGCCCCCCATTGTCCACCCCATGCCTCTGCCACAGCTCCATGGGGCCTCCGTGGCCAAACCTCAGGGATCCCCTCACCTGGGATGAATGATGGGAACCAGGCACTGCAACTGGTACGACAGAGCCTCTGTAGTGCCGCATAATAAACGTATTCTAAAATAAATTCTTGGAACCAAGATGGCAGTGGCAAGAGACACAGTGTGAGGAGCAGGAGACCCGGCAAGCTACATTGAGACAGGCCACACAACTTATACATACCTAAACAACCAAACAGTTGATTGCCAGCCATCAATATGGACTGAAGCTCAGCATCAAGAGGACAAAAATCCTTGAAAGAACGTGGGTGAGTCCCATTTCCATCCACTACCTGCTGCTAAGCCCGCACTGCTGCAACCCCATGGGGCCACCGTGGTTGGAGCCCACAGGTCCCCTAGCCTAGACTAAGTGGCTGGCGCAGGGCCCCATGGTCGGTGTGACAGAGCCCCACATGACTGGCTGCTGTGGATGCCAATAGCCATGGGCCCCCAGCATAAGACAGAATGGCGGGTGATGGGGTAGTGGTGGTGGTGGCAGCAGTGCTATGGAGCCGCAGGAGGTGAAGGACTTGATAAAGGCAAGTATCTCACTGTCAGTGTAGAAGATTTCTTTGGATAGGTCAGAGAACAGTCCATCCTCTGTCTCGAGCATTTGTAGATGGGGCAGAGACCCAGGGGTGTGGTGGGACCAGTGAAAGTAGAGTCAGGCTCTTGAGCACAAGGAGCTGGCTCCATCTCTGTCCCTCCATCCTCCAGGGCATGTCCCTGGACTGTGTGGAGATCTCTCTGGTTTGTGTGTTTGCCAGTGGCCAGGCCTATGTGGCGCTGTCCTGGGCCCGCAGCCTGCAGGGCCTGCGTGTACTAGACTTTGCATCCTATCTCCATACCTTTTCAACCTATATGCAGAAAAGATTATCCGGGAGGCTGGGCTCTATGAGAAATGTGGGGTCAAGATTGGTGAACGATTTATCAACAACCTGCGTTATGCGGATGACACAACACTGCTTGTTGAAACTGAGGAGGACCTGAAGCGCCTGCTGCAGAGTGTCAAGGACTGCAGCCTACAATATGGATTGAGGCTCAATGTCAAGAAGACAAAGATTCTCA
>NW_006399915.1:1859414-1871998 GCF_000299155.1 Elephantulus edwardii
TGGGAATGGTGTAGGATAAGACAAGGAATAGATTTGTTGTTCATAGAATGATTGTAAACCATAGAGAGATCTCTGTGGGCCTAGCAAATGGAAAGCTATGCTACCAAACTAAAGGTTGTGGATTATAATCTGCAGCCCTCAGGCCTGGACTTGATTAAGTCAAACACTCTTCTTAGTAATACATCACTGCTCTGCCAATTGGCTATACAGAGGTAATTCATGGTTGCTGTGAGGCTTAACAATGTGACACTGATATGACAGGTGTTTGGATAGTGTTTTATGGAGCTTTCAGATTGAGACAAGCTTGAAGGCAGCAGTAGCATCCACTTCTGAAATAGCTTGCCTCCAGAAACTCTATGAACTTGGGGAAACAATGAGGGTTGTACAGATATTTAGGTCTTTTGTTCATGGAGTCACTGTGAGTTGTCTGCAACTTGATGACACTTAACAATAACAACAGATCTGAGATGGCAAACCGCCTCAGTATACCACATCTTTTTACTTCTTGACTACTGCTGCCAAGAACTGTTTAGAACTAGGGAAGGTCTGTTCACCACTCTCAAAGCCCCTTCTCCATTTGTAAAGGGAGAGGGTAGTAATGCCTACTTCAAATTGCAGTCTGATCACTTGGTTGAAAGGAGGGGGCAATGATGGTGGTGCTGGAACTGGAGGTGCTGTCCCTGGCCATGGTCTTCAGTGAGGCACAGAGTCCAGATTTGGGGGGCCTTTTTGAGGGCAGATGTGCCGCTCAGCACTAGAGGAGAGCGGTTCACCCCCACCCCGTCACTCCCCACCACAGTGTACTGTCTGGCCCCAGGAGAGAGCTGTTCATCCCCCAGAGAGAGCCATTTGTCCCTCAGGGTGTGCTGCACAGCCCTCAGGGAGAGCTGTTCAGCAACCCCTCCCCAGAGAGCCATTTGGCCCCAAGGGTGTGCTGTCAGGCCCCCAGAGTGTGCCACCTAGCCCCTGGGGCTAGCCTTCAGGTTGCTGGGGAAAACTGCCTAGGGTATACAAAGAATTTTATCTAAGCCACTTTCCTCCATCTCCTCTCCCAGTATACCTGTAAGTAATACCTCCAAAGCCCTTCTCTTTGTAGCTCACAAGTTTGTTGTCTCTAGGTTTGCTCCCTTTCCTATAGGTAACCTTAACACTGAGTTTTGCTCCAGATCTGAACTCAGTTCCAGAGACACAAGGGAGATATAATTACCAGCTAAGGAAGCAAAGGAGGATGGAGCCTCAAGGTTCAGCCAGTCATCTCCACTGGACCAACATTGACAAACACTTTGCAGTCCAGAGGGCAGTAAATGTAAGGAAAATATCTTCTAATTGAACAAGAAGACATGCAGCTTCAGCCCAGAGCCACCTGTAAGGTGTTAAAATGGGCTCCCCTTTCCCCTTCACATCAGTGCCCCTGTTCAGCATGAAGAAGCCAGAGAGTCTGCACCCATTTCCAAATGAGAAACCCACAAGTGAATAAGACAATTTCTTTGGTAATAAATAAATAAATAAATCACCTTTGGATTATGCTTTCCATTACCCTGTCTCTTCTGCCCCCACTGGATCTTTCTCATTTCTTTTGTTCATTCCCATCACCCCCCAAATTGTGCAACCCTGTGATTTTATTCCTGTCCATCCTTACCTTTTTGCTTCCAGCCCTAAACCTCTTGTATCCCCATACATGTTTTTCACAATAAAGAAAAGTGTACACCAACAAGGGGCGGGGGAGAAATAACAGGAAATTCTTTTGTACTGAGATTCATCCTTACACAAATAACCTTAATTACTCTAATAGTTCTAGAGTCTTAGGGCAATAACAATAATGGCTCCAATTTAACAATTTAAATGTGTCCCTATACATACATTTTTTCAAAGCATGCAACATTTCTAATTTAAGAGGTTACGTTTTATTTAAGAGCCTGATTAGGTTAATTTGTTTTCTAGTATCAACATTCCAGTAGAATACACTTTACAATTCAATTGAAAGATAATTTATGTCCAGAGTATCATCATTAGGAAAGGTCTTCATTTTGAGCATATTGGTCTCAGAAATTTTGTTTTGGGATGAAAGAATATGAAAACATAAGTTAACAAATATGCCATTCTGGGTTTTAATTTTATTAAGCAATTTAACATTTATAAAGCCCATAAATCTGTCATATTCATGGAGTCCTTTCACCAATTCTGCTTAAGATTTGTTTTATCTCCAATATTGAAAGAAACTTGAAGATCACATAGTTGGGTTCCATTGAGTTGGAAGGGACACAAAGCTGATCCTCTAGAGGGTTTTCAGAAGCAGCAAATTGCACAGGAGGAGATGACTTATTCTTCTCGTGCTCACACAGTTTTGTAATTCTTTCAGTCCATGTAACGGACAAGTGAGATGAAAATTACTTTCCTGGTTCCTATAAACTACAATATCTTTGCTAAAGATCCTACAATTTCCGTACATTAATTCAGCAGAAAAGAAAGCATCTTTTTGAAATAGTTTCTACATTTTATCCATCTCTTTAGGGTATTCAAGATTCAAGAGGCATCTGCTGTTTCAGAACCAAGAAGGTACAGATTTAAAAAGGATTTAATACGTTTTAAGAAATGCAGATTGCTCTTTGTGACAGAGAAAACCCATTTATAATGTAAACAGCTAACATTTTTTTCAAAGCAAATGAAAAGAAGAGTCAAATTATTTGCCAAATAATATGTCTAAAACTCAACTGCAGGTTATACTGCATATATTTCAGGAAAGACTTATTTCAAATCTCAACATTATTGTCTTTGTCACTGTTGAAAACTAAAGGCAAACAAAGAAAAAACTGTTTCTAACACTGAAATCATTATTCTTCTTCTAAAATTATTTTTATCATGATAAACATTTGCTAATGAATCATTTGTGTATTCAAAATTTTTCACAAATAAAATTCATTGACATTAGATCTGTAAATAATGCTATTAAGCCACTATTGTTATACATTTCTAAACTTTCTCATCATCCTTAACACTCAGTCTCTTAAAGCATATTTGTATATATTGTGTTCCTTAAATTGTTTGTATCGTAAAAATGAAAGTTGGGATTTAAGAAGTGATTTCATATTAGTTTTCTATTTTTAATATAAGTTATCACAAATTTATTGGCTAAAGTAATACTAACCTCTTATTTCACAGCTAGAGGAATGTCTATCTGTGTTTCATTGACTATGCAAAGGCTTTTGACTGTGTATCACAACAAACTGTGGCTGACTCTGAGAAGAATGGGAATCTCAGAACATTCGATTGTGCTTATGCGAAACCTATACTTGAATCAAGAGGCGGTCATCAGAAGATGACTTTTGCATGGTTCAGAATGAATGTGGTATCAGGATTGGAGGAAGATTAATCAACAATCTGCTTTATGCAGATGACACAACCCTGCTTGCTGAAACTGAGGAGGACCTGAAACGTTTGCTGCAGATGGCCAAGGACTAAAGTCATTAATATGGATTGAAGTTCAACATGGGTAGGGTGGGGTATAATCATGGGATTGCGTGGTTTGATGGGGGTTAGGGAGGTGAGGTATATTTAATGTGAGGGTCAATGGATAAAAACTTTGTAGGTAAACCAGTGTAAAATTTAAAAAAAGAATTATAAGAAGTGAAAAAAAAAAAGATGACAGATGAATTAAAAAAAAAAAACCCACAAACAAACCAACAAAGATGCTTACCATTGGGCCAATTGGCAGCACCATCACAGATGGGGAAGAGATTTAAATTGTTAACCAATTTTATCTTGTTTAATTCCTCAATCAATATTCTTGGTACCAAAAGTCAGGAAATCAAAATGAATTACACAGGGAAAAATTTGCTGTCAGGGACCTCTCCAGAGTACTGAAGAGTGTCAGTCTGGAGACAAGGTGTGTCTGATCCAAGCCATGGTCTTTGTAATTGCTTGCTGTGCATTAGAGAGCTGAACAGTGACTAAGGATGATAAAAGAAGAGTTGATGCCTTTGAGCTGTGATGCTAGAGAATGGTATTGAACATACTGTGGACTTCCAAGAGAACAAACAAGTATGTCCAGAGAGGTTAAAACTAAGCTGTTCCTTGGATGGTAGGATTTTGAAGCTGTATCTCACATACTTTTGGCATATTTCACATACTTTTGGTATATTATCAGGAGAGATTGCTCCTTGAAGAAGGACACCATGTTTGGAATGGTGGAGAAGTTCAGGAGAAGATGACCCTGGATGAGATGAACTGACACAGTAACTGGGGTAATGGAAGTCGGTGTGTTGGAGACAATGAGACTGACTCAGTATAGGGCAAGGTTCAGGGCTATTGTGCAAAAGGTTGTAGGAGTCACAAGCAACTCAGAGGCACACATCATCAACAACAATAACACATCAAACTAGTTGTTGCTATGTGCTGTGAGTTGCCTGCGACTCATAGCAACCCTGTGTATAACAGCCCTAAATTCTGCTCTATCCTTTGCCAATCTTATTTTCTCTGACACACCCATCCCCATTACCCCGGTGACTGAATCAATGCATCTCATCAAGGGTTTTCCTTTCCTGTGCTGTCCCTCCACCCTCCCAAGCATGGCGTCCCTCTCCAAGGACTGATCCTGCCTTGCAACATGTCCAAAATATGTCAGATGAGGCTTCAGAATTCTTGCCTCCAAGGAATAGCCTGGCTTCACACTCTCTAGGACGAATTGTTTATTCTCCTAGCAGTCCATGGTATATATTCATCTCTAACAAGTACTCTGAGACAAACAAACAAACAAATAAATCAACCAAAACAACAACAACAACAAAAACCCCTTGTCCCTTTTAAGGATGGATCCTCTGTTCAACTTGGAAACTTTGTGTATATTCCATAAGTATCATCTAGTCCAGAGCAAGCCATCATGTTGAAGCCATCAACCCTAGTTCGCACTATGGATCACCACTTCGCATTCACAGATGTACGGATGAACAAGAAAGGGTTGTTGACTTGAGGAGCAGGGAATCAGGAAGACACCTGAACTGTTGACTGTACTTGATTCTATGTGGGGACTAAAACTGAATGAGGAGACGAAGAGGTCTGGAATTCGGGGAGAAGTGTCGACTCATGAGCTTGTAGCTGATGTTCATTTAAACCTAGCCATAGATGGCTTGGGATGAGTTGACCAGAGCCCAACCAGGTGAAGAGAAGCTAAAGACTTTTTTGTTTGCTCCCAGTAACAAATTTGTCTTAGAAGATGTGCAGCCAGGTTGCTCATTAGAGGAAAGAATGGTGAAACACTATCTTATTTTGAGCATGTGACCAGAAAGGTCCAATCCTTGCAAAAAAGGTATTAGGCTTGAAAAGTTAGAAGTTTAGAGAAAGACCCTTAACAAGATAAATTAAGACAGTGACTATAGGCTCAAGCAAGTTGGAAATCTTGAAAATAGTGCAAGATAAGGCATGGTTCAAATCTGTTGTTCACTTGCAGAGAAAAAAGATTACTATAAGTCGTAGATGATTTTATGATACACGACAACTATGAAACCACCTTATGTATACCTATTGTGTTACTCTCTCTTTTTCTGTTCTTACTATAGTGAGTGACCCAGTTCTATACCATCAACATCTTTTATACCTTTAGCAGTGAATTATTTAATGATAGCCACATACTAAAACTTTCTGGAGATTTGGTTGAAACATTTTTTTAAAAATTAATTTTAATGAAAGTTTACAGAGACTACAGAGACTTAGGGTTTCCAGTCATTCATTGTTGCACTTTTCTCCCTACCCCCCCCCACCAATTCACTCTTCTCCTTGAAAAGAAAGAAAAACTCTTTCATTGTTATGCAATACATCCCCCCCAGTTCACTCCACTATGTAGCCTTCACTCTGGACCTCTGTAATGACAAGAATACCCATTCATATATTCCTTTTAAACAGTCTCCCTCATCTGTTTCAATGCAATATATATCATTCCTCCCCTCCTTTCCTGTCTTGCCTCAACCCTGATGTCAGTCCCATTTTACAACAGTGGCCCTATTTGTCGTTTTGTGATGGAGATACTTCACTTAGCACAGTGTCCTCCAGGGTCACCCATTTTGCATAATATTTCATGAGTTCCTTGTTTTTCAATGCTGTATAGTATTCCACTGTGTGAATACACCAGAGCCTCTCTATCCATTCGTTTGTTGATGGGCACTTGTGTTGTTTCCAGCTTTTTTCTATTGTGAACAAAGCTGCAGTAAACATGGGTATGCATGCATCTGCTTGGGTGGCAGTTATGGTTTCTTTAGGGTAAATCCCCAGCAGTGGAATTGCTGGGTCAACTGGTATCACTATTTGCAGCTTTTTGAGAAAGCACCATACAGCCTTCCATATGGTTGCACCATTTTACACTCCCACCAAGAGTGAATAAGTGTTCCAGTTTCTCCAAAATCTTTCCAGCATTTAATATTTGCTGTTCTGCTAAATTTTGCTATTCTTACTGGTATGAGATGATATCTCATACTTATTTTGATTTGCATCTCTCTTAGAGCTAGGGAATTTGAACATTTCTTCACGTGTTTGTTAGCCATCTGAATGTCTTCTTTGGTGAATGGTTGAAACATTTTTAAGTTAAAAGTCTTTATCTCATTGTGAGATTGTGAGTGTTAGATGTCAGAGAAAATAATTCTGAAATTATTTGAGATTGTCATTTTAGAGGAAAATGTTTCAATAAATTCTACTCTGGAATAATAAAGGTCAAGAATGATTCAGTTATCTTCATAATATTATTGAGTGCCCTTCAGGGTTGAATTATATATGTTGACATTGTAATTCCTTCTACTACTGCTGCTAAAGTAATCATCATTTCAGCTTTCAGATTCATAGCAAGTAATTGGAAAGACCATAGCCTGAATCAAACTCACCTTAGTCCTAAAACGACCATCATTGCTCCTCACTAATTTGTAGAGGGCCCTCCCAATGCAACACCTCTCCCAATATCTTGCCTGCTGATACTAAGAGTGCTGATTATGGATCTAAGCAAGATGAGGTAATTGATAATTTCAGTAGTTTGTCCACTAATCATGATGTTGCCTATCAGGACAGTGGCAAGGACTGTCATTTTCTTGATTTTGAAATGTAAACCATTTTGCAGGCTGTCGTGTTTTATCTTCTGCCGCAAGTGTTGCAAGTCATCCTCATTTTCAGCAAACACGGTTGTGTCATCTGCGTAAAGCAGTTGATGAATCTTCCTCTGATCCTGATGTCTCATTCTGCCTAGAGTCTGGCTTCTAAAATAGTTTATTCAGTATACAGATGGAATAGGTATGGAAAAAGGATACCACTCTGTTGCACACCTTTCAATTTCAACTTGATGAACTGTGAAAAGAACAAGCAGTTATGTCTTAGAGAAGTACAGCCAGAGTACTTATCAGAGGGAAAGATGACATACCTGCCGTGTTGTTAGGAGAGGCTACTCTTTGGAGAGGGTCATTATCCATCCTCAAGATGGATTAACACAGTGATTTCTGCAATTGATCAAATATGTCAGAAATTATTAAAATGGCACAGGATAGGACAGAGTTCTGATATGTTCTTAGGGTCACTATGAGTTGACTTGATGGCTCCTAACAACAACTATTAAAGTAGGGCTGAAAAATGTCTCCCAAAGATATCATTACTTTTGGCCATGGAGTAGGTTCTGACTCCATCAGGTTTCCAAAGTTTTAAATTATATGGAGGAAACTGTCCATCTTTCTCTTGTTTAAATCACCAGAAAAATACAACTATTAGGTTAACAGTGTGACTCTCTATGGATTTTGCCACCAGATCATAATCACTAATACCTGTGATTATTTTTATACCACACAAACTGTGATTGATTTAATGATCTTCAAATGGAGAAATTAGCCTGATTGTTTCAACAGGAGGGTCTTTTCAATCTATCTGCCTGTCTATCTTCTCTGTTCCTCTGTTCTCTCAGTTTACTTATAGAGGCTTTCTGTGAGGTTGTTATAGTTATTAGATGCCTTTCTTTTTACCAAATTTATCATAAGTCAAGTAGAAATGTATAACAAAATCACAAACTCTTTTATCCCCAGTCTTTTCAGAGTTAAACTACCACATTAAGAAAGAAAATGTATATTTCAATGATGATTAGCTTTATAAAATGCAGTGTATGGGAATAATCATATGAAATGCAATGTAAATGAAGGCACGTGTGGAACACAATATATATGAATTTTATATGCAAATCAATATAAAATTATAAAAGAAAAACAAGCCCTGACAAATGAAAAACAAGAATAAGGAGTAATTTGTTGTACTGCCTCTTATGTCGCTAACTTTCCTGCAATGTCTTTTTGGATAAGCTCTGCTTTTGGAAGACAAGAGTAGATTATAAATGAAGAAAAGTAGTAAAAAAGTTTTTTGAAAACATGTGTTGCTATGAACGTTGTGTGTAAATTGCTGGCACATTATAAAGGAAGTTACTAAACATTTGTTCACTTCTGTGCTTTGCCACAGGATGTGGAGGAGAAAACATGAATAGATCATAAATTTAGGACACCAGTTCAGTGCTTTCAAACTTTTCCAGAAAGACCTTTTTAATATTAGAGCAGCAGCAGCAATATCAACAACATAAAGACACCAACACAATAGCAATTTTGCAGAAACCAGTTGTTACAATAATCCTGGGATTCAGAAAACTGGGACTTGGACTTTTCTGTAAGTTCTTGTAATTTACCCTCTTTCTTGATTCTCTATTATTTTGCTCTAGTGAGGCTTACTGTCACCTTGGTAGAGGTTGTCGAAAGACAATGTCATATTAATAAAGTCTTTAGTGCCTGTTTGGTTTCCCCTCATAATTTACTGTTTCCACAGGTGACTGAAATTTGTGACTGGTCACAGGACCTCTTCAAGGTTATTGAGATGCCACTCACTCAGCTGGAGAGGTCTGTGTGGCCCTCTGACCAACACTGGCTGTTTATGTCACCTTATTATTTGGAACTTGTCTTAGTCCATCCATTAGCATAAGTGTGCTCAGAGTTAATGATAAGTAAACAATATGCATTTTATGTGTTTTACAGGTAATTTCTTTTGCATTTTAGGTGGAACAATTTGACTATGTTCACACTATTATTTGAACACATTTTAAAAATGGCTTTGATCATTATTTCAGGCACTTTTAAAGTTGTTCCCTAAGATTCCTGCTAAAAGGCTGATGAATTTAGATTTACTGAAGTGATTCTGGATTTTTTACTGCTTGGGAATAAAGCCACAAACACCTGCCAAGTTGTGATGGAAAGATCTGGAAAAGTGATGATCCCGCTATTCCTATTCATTCTGTGAAAGTATACTTATTAGTCCCCAGTTACATACAGAAGATATGGCTAGTAGCTTAGGCTATTTCATAGCTGCTTTATACTTTATGGAAGTCGCTGCTTGGTAGATCCCATTAGGTAGAAAAATTTAGGACTTCAGTTTTTACTGTCATGATTACAGTGTTTTTATTTGGAAAGCGGTGTGGATTTGTGACAAGTTATTTTGACCTTAAATGTTGTTGTTGTTATGTGCCATCAAGTCACCTGCAACTCACAATGATTTTATGCAAAATAGCTCTGAACACTGCCCTATCCTGAGCCAGTCTCATTGACTCTGACACATCTACCTCCATTATCCCAATTACTGTGTCAATTCATCTCATCCCAGGTCTTCCTCTTTTGTACTGTCCATCTTTCCAAGCATGATGTCCTTCTCCAATGACTGGTCTCTAATGTCCACATGCTTAAAGCATGTGAGTTAATGCTTCAAAATCCTTACCTCCAAGAAAAAACTTGATTTCATCCTTTCTAGGATAGATATGTTTGTTCTCTTTGTTGTCCGTGGTATGGTCAACCCTTTTCCAGAACCACAACTCAAAGTCATTGATTCTTCTGTCATTTGTAGTCATTGTCCAGCTCTCTGATGCATAGCAAGTAGTTGCGAAGACCATGGTCTTGACTTTAATAGATTTGTATTATATCCTGATTTTGCTATAGTCAAGCTGTGTGATGTGGATTGAACTTCACTTTTATTTTGCAAATTAAATGAGGGACACTTAGCCATAGGTAATCACAGAGTAAACTTTTAATAAGATTCTATTATTAACTGTCATTTTTTTCTGTGCAAAATCGTTCTGCAGTTGTTTGAGGAATGTTCCTACACTTCAATGAAAACTTTTATAACTTCAGGAAGATGTTAAATATTTTCCCTGCCTCTCAGATATGGAAAGATATAAGAATTTATGATGTAAATTGTAGGTTTTATTCTACAATTGCTTTGTTTGCTTGTTTCATAGTTGTGATGGTTTATAATGAGACAGCTACTTGTTCTTGCTAGGCTGTTGCTGTGATTCAGGGTATATATCTGGAGGAGTGTCAGTTCTGCTTCTGAGTCTTTCTTAGTCAGGATTCTGGCTAAAATCTGTCCACGATCAGTGACTCTACTTGTTGTTATGTGTTGTCAAGTCATCTGATACCCAAAGCAATCCTGTGTACAGTAGTTCTGAATCCTGCTCTGTCCTGGGCCAGTCTTGCTGATTCCTAAAAATCAACCCCCAATTCTTCAATTACTGTATCAACCCAACTAATCTAGGGCCTTCCTTTCCTATGCTGTCCCTCCAGCCTTCCAAGCATGATGTACTTGCCAAGGACCAGTCCCTCCTGGTCATGTGCACAAAGTATGTGAGATGGAGTTTCAAAATCTGAGCCACCAAGGAGAAACTTGGTTTCATCCTCTCCAAGACAGACATATTTGTTTCCTTGGAAGTCCATGGTATGTTCAAGACTCTTCTCCAGTGCTACAACTCAAAGGCATTGATTCTTCTTCTGTTATCTTTATTCATTGTCCAGCTCTCTGATGCACAGCAAGTAATTGTGAAGACCATGGCCTCGAATAGGAGCATCTTTGTATCTAGACTGACACTACTGTTTTTCAGTACTCTGTAGAGGTCCCTGACAACAGATTTTCCCAAAGCAATTCATCCTTTGATTTCTGACTGCTGGTACTAAGAGTGTTGATTATGGAACCAAACGAGCTGAAATTGTTAACAACCTTAATCTTTTCATCATCTATCATGGCTCTGTCAATTTGCCTAGTGGTGAGAATCTTTGTGTTTTTGATGTTGAGCTTCAATCCATATTGAAGACTACAATCATTGTTCTTCTGCAGCAAATACTTCAGGTCTTCCTCAATTTCAGCAAGAAAGGTTGTGTCACCCACATAACGTAGGTTGTTGATAAATCTTCCTTCAATCCTGATGCCACATTCCTCCTCATAAAGCCCAGCTTCCCAAATGATATGTTCTGCATATAGGTTGAACAGGCATGGAGATAGGAGGCATCCCTGATGTACTTCTCTGATTTTGAACCATGCAGTATTTTTTTGCTCTATTCTGAAAACTGCTTCCTGGTCCAAGTATAGGTTTCACAAAGGCACAGTCAAGTGTTCTGGGATTAGCCAAAATTTGTTGTGACCCACACAGTCAAATGCCTTTGCATAGTCAATGAAACACAGGTAGACATTCCTCTGGGACTCTTGGCTTTCTACCAAGAACCATCTGACATTTGCAATAATGTCTCTAGAGCCATGACCTCTTCTAAACAAAGCTTACCAATGTACTGGTCCAGTCTAATATTTGAAATACTACTGGCAAAGCTTCCAGTATCATAGCAACGTGCAAGTCACCACCTACAAACTGACAGACAAGAACTATATGTATAAGAGAAAACATAAGTTTTTATGCCACATGCGTCATCAGCAGCCATGGATCTGTTCCAATCAGTTAACAAGGTACCAGTATTAAAAAGTTCTTAGTGTGGCTGAACTATTCTCCTACCTGGGACACTAGACCAAGGCCCCGCAAGCTGGAGGTCCCTGGCCCTGCTGCCTGGAGACATCAGCCCTTCTGCCTGGTGGTCCTGGCCCCACCACCTGGACCTCCAAACCTGCTACCTGGTGGATCTGGCCCCATCACCTGGATAGTTGCTGGCCAGCTGGACATCTTGACCCCACTGCCTGGAGGACCTGCCCCTGCAGTCCCACTGCCGGGACAGTCTTGTCTGCTGCCTAGAGGACCTGGCCCTGCCACCTGGACACCCTGCCACCTAGAGAATGATCCACTGCCACCCCTCTGAACAGCACGTGAGTCTGTAATAGCATAAATAATTCTATTTATTCTTCCTTCATAGAGCTTGAGCTGCCTTTAAACCTGGGCACCTTGGACTCACATAGCCTAGCTGCAGCTGTTGCCTGACAGAGTTGACTGATAACTCACTGACCCTATCTCTCCCCAGGTGAAGCAAGTCTTCCCTTGAGTCAAAAGCTCAGAGAGTAAGTCAGACAGGGAAACTTCCCTGCGCTCCACTGGAGCAGTGACTTCCTGAGCCAAGGTTTTTAGACCAAGAGGCTGCTAAGGCCTCAGGCATAAAAAATTCTACCACAGCAATATCACAGAAGAAGCTGACTACTTCATGCCTTACTCAAATAAAAACCAAGATATCACCCCCCCCAAAAGTGACACAATATCAATGAATTTCCAGAAGCTAGAAAGTCTGATGAAACTTTGTAACACAGAATTTAAAAGAACACTGATTGAATATTTTCAA
>NW_006399915.1:1872173-1873276 GCF_000299155.1 Elephantulus edwardii
AAAGGCTCTGGAAAAATAAGAAACAACAATCCAGAATATGAGGACTAATGTTTCAGATGTTGTCAACTTGTTGGAGGGACAAATGAACAAAGTTGAAGAATTGGAATGCAGAACCAGCAAAATAGAAGATAGAATTTTCACCACTGATCTGCTAGAACAAAAAGCAGAATCAAAAAGAAATGAAAAAAAGAAAGCCTAAGAATAATGTGGGACACGATCAAGAGTAATAACATGCACATAATTGGGATCCCAGAACAGGAAGAAGCAGGTAAAGACATTGAGAAAGTTGTGGAATAATTCTTAGAAGAAAACTTCCTAGGCATAAAAAAGAATGAGGGAATATATATTTAAAAATCTGAGTGAATACCATGTGGAATAGACCCCAAAAGAAAGACATCAGGGTATATCATAGTAAAATTCGCCAGAACCAATGATAAGGAGAATTCTGAAAGCAGCTAGAGAGACAAAGAGAACCCTATAGAAGAGAGCATATTAGATTAAGTGCTGATTTCTCAGCAGAAAGCATGAGGGCAAGAAGAGAGTAGAATGACGTATATTGAACACTCAAAGAACACAACTGTGAACCAAGAATATTGTACCTAGTAAAACTATCCATCAAATATGAAGGAGAGATCAAGGTATTCTCACAAAAGCAGAACTAAGGGAATTTGTAAAAACAAGACCATCATTGCAGGAAACACTGAGAGATGTCCTTACAGAGGTACCACAGAAAGCAGGATGGACCAAAGTAACTAGCTACAACACCAAAAAGAACTTAATAAAATGACAGCAATAAAACCTTGCCTCTCAATAATTAAATGGAATGTGAATGGCTTAAATGCACCACTGAAGAGAAAAAGAATAGCAGATTGGATAAAACAAAACAAAAACCAAAACAAAACCCATCAATATACTGGAAAAGTGAAGATAAGGAAAGACTAAAAATAAAAGGGTGGAAAAAATATACCAAGCAAATGATAACTAGAAAAAAAGTAGGAGTAGTGATATTAATCTCTGATGAAATGGATTTCAAAGCAAAAACCATCATAAATGATAAGGAAAGTTAGTACTTTAATACTTAAAGTACACAAATGATAAGGAAA
>NW_006399915.1:1875291-1875860 GCF_000299155.1 Elephantulus edwardii
AGAAAACCCTAAAGACTCAGAAAATACTGGACATAGTCAACCAATTAAGCAAAGTGAGAAGATAGATGATCAATATAAAAAAAAAAAATAGTTGCATTTCTCTACAGTGACAAAGAGAATATAGAACTGGAGTTAAGAAACACCAATACCTATCACAATAGCTAATCACAAGATTAAATACTTGGGAGTAAATCTAACTAGAAACACAAAAGATGTAGTCAAAGAAAGTTACAAAACATTACTACAAGAAACAAAAAGAGACCTGGAGAAATAGAAGACTATGCCATGCTCTTGGATAGGAAGACCCAATATTGTGAAAATGACAGTTCTACCAAAGGCAATCTACAAGTTCAATGCTATCTCAATACAAATACCAATTCCATTCTTTAATGTTGTGGAAAAGACAATTTCCAATTTCATCTGGAATGTAAAGAGACCCTAAATAAGCAAAGGACTCCTTAAAAAGAGAAACAATAGGGGAGCTCTGGTGGCCTAGTGGAAAGAAGCTGCACTGCAATCCCAGAGATAGGTGGTTCGAATCTACCAGATGCTCTGCCGGAGAAGGAGGG
>NW_006399915.1:1877602-1878778 GCF_000299155.1 Elephantulus edwardii
TCATAGTGACCCTATGAACAAAAGAACTGAAGCCTCCTCTACAATTATCAAAATTTTCAAAGTTAATAGAGCTGCTAGAGGCATGTTATTTAGGAAGTGGATGCCACTTCTGCTTCCAAAACCTGTAATTGTATATCACTGTTGTTATGTACCATTGTATCAATTTATTATGAGTAAATTCTATAATCACCCTTTATTGCTAACTTTGTAGAAAATGGATATGGACTATTTAATATTTTCTTTTGCTGGTGCAATGTTAACATTTGGCAGCAGAGAATACCTGGAAGACATTTCAGAAGATAGTTTCCCTCCTGGTTCTGTTGTGTTTGTACAGACAGCTTCTCCAGCACCTATGTTCACTTGCTGCAGTACGTGCAGTTTTTCCTAGTGACCTGCTCTGGCAGTTTAGAAGACTTCTCTAGTACCAAGTTCTGCACAATGTAAAACATGTATCCAGTACCTTCCTCTTCCAGTATCTAGTTATCAGCAGTATCCATTTATTACCCAGCAGGTTACTTTGACAGTTTGTATACCGGCTTTCTGGGAAGATAACTCACATTTTTTCCCAGTACCCCAGAAAACAGATGTTTTGGCTATTGTTGTTAGATGCTTTTGAGCAGACTGCAACTCATAATGACCCTATGAACAACAAATTAAAACATTGCCCTATCCTGTGCCATTCTCATGTTTATAGTCACTGTGTAAAACCACCTGGTTGAAGGTCTTCCACTTTTTCACTGATGCTTTATTTCCCCCCAGTGTTATGTATTTTTCCAAGGACTGTCATCTCCGGAACTACATACTCAAATACTGTGAGACGAAGTTTTTACCATCTTTGTCTTTTAATATGCAGCCTTGGTTCAAGGCAAATCTGTTGATTCTTTCGAGAGATTTTGGGAAGTTGCAATATGTGCCTCTAATGCAGCAGCCTAGCAGGAACAGGATAGACTACACAGGAACCAGATTGACTAAATCTGTGGATAGATCAAAGGAGAGGCTCAAGATTAGCAATTAAAATGAGCCAGGGTTTGACTACAGAACAGATTATTGACTATTCTTGTGTAAGTTGCCAGTAGAACAGGAAATTAAAAGGCGCATTGCCATGGGAAAGTCTGTTATTAGGGACCTCTCCAAAGTACTGAAGAGCAATGGTGTCTCTCTGGAGACTAAGATGCG
>NW_006399915.1:1879638-1887884 GCF_000299155.1 Elephantulus edwardii
TAGTGAAGTGTTTTCTGGACAAAATGTTGAGTAAAACAAGAAGCAGAAGATGGAAATTATTGAGCAATATTGCAAGGAAGGATTAGTCCTTGGAGAGGGACATCATGTTTGGGAGAGTGGAGGGACGGCACAGGAGAGGAAGACTCTCATTTAGATGGCTTGATTCTGTGATTCGGGTGTTGAGAATGAGTATGTTTGAGATGGCGAGGTTTGCACAATCTAGAACGGTGTTTAGGGCTCTTGTACATAGGGTTGCTATGAGTTGCAAGCTACTCAATGGCACATAACAGCAAAGACAACATCACAAAATTAAAATCTTTCTGAAGATTATTAAAATACAAATGGAACAGTATATAGGCACTGAATTTCAAAAATTCAAACTGGATTTGAAAGAGGCTATGGCATGTGGGATATCATTGCTGATGTCAGATGAATCTTGGCTGAAAACAGAATAATAGAAAGATTTTTTTCCCTTGTGTTTTATTTATTATGCAAAAGCATTTGACTACATGTTGTTGTTGTGCACCACCAAGTCACTTGTGACTCATAGCGATCTTTTGTACAAGAGACAGAAACTCTCTTCTGTCCTGTGCCAACATTATTGTCCTTAACACACCTACCCCCCATTACCCCAGTTACTGAATCGATCCATTCATTGATGGTCATCCTATTTTGCTCTTTGCTCTGTTCCCCCATCCTCCCCCAAATGATGTCTCTCTCCAAGGACTGGTCCCTCCTTGTAACATGTCCAAAATATGTCAGATGAAGCTTCAGAATTCTTGCCTCCAAGGAGCAGCCGATTTTACCCCTCTCCAAGATGAACCTGTTTGTTCTTCTAGCAGTCCGTGGCATATTCAAGACCCTTATCCAGCACCCCAGCTCAAAGACAGCAATTCTCTTTCTATCATCCCTGATCATTGTCCAGCTCTCTGACGCATAGTACACAATTGTAATGACTATGGCCCGGATCAGGTGTACCTCAGTCTCCCAACAAATGTCGTTGCTCTTCAGTAATCTTGAGAGGTCCCTCACAGCTGACTTTCTCAATATAATTCGTCTCTTGATTTCTTGGCTGCTGGTACCAAGTGTGGTAATTGTGGAGCCAAGTAAAGTAAAGCAAAGCTGTTAATTATCTCAATCTCTTGTTGTTGTTAGGACGAAATACTTAGCCAGCAAAATCCTTATGGTTTTTTAGTAATTATGAACTAAGGAAACAAAAATATTGCCTGATTGATATGTTTTCTGAATCTTTTAAAGATAGTATTCAGTGCATATACCAACTGGCAGCACCAGGATAGATGGAGAAGAAATTGAGGTTGTTAACAGCTTCATCTTAGTAGGCTTCACAGTCAATGCTTTTGGCACCAGCAGTCAGGAAATCAAAAGATGAATTACACTTGAAAAATCTGCTGTCAGGGACCCCTCCATAGTACTAAGAAGCAACTATGTCAGCCAAGAAACTAAGGTGTCCCTGATCCAGGCCATGGACTTTGCAATTAATTGCTATGCATCAGAGAGCTGGACAATTACTAAGGATGACAGAAGAAGAATCAATTCCTTCTAGCTGTGGTGCTGGAGAATAGCATTAAACGTACAATGGACTCACCAAGAGAACAAATAGATCTGTTCTTGGAGGCTAGGATTTTTAAACTCCATCTCACATGCTTTGTGCATGTGGCCAGGAGAGACAGGTCCTTGGAGAAGGACATCATGTTTGGAAGGGTGGAAGGAGAGCATATGAGAAGAGGACCCTAGATGAGATGGATTGATATAGTAACTGAGGCAGTGGAAGTAGATGTTTTGGAATCAGTGAGACTGGGTCAGGACAGGACAGGCTTCAGAACTGTTGTGCCTAGGGTCACTGTGAGTAAAAAGAATATAACAACTATAACAACATATAGTTTCAAAATGTTGTTGTTGTTATATGTCATTGAGTCTCCTGAGACTCATAGTAACCCTACGTATAACAGCATTAAACCCTGCTCTATCCTGTGCCAATCTTATTGTCTCTGACACTACTAACCCCAGTCACTGTCTTCCTCTCCTTTGCTGTCCCTCCAACTTCCCAAGCATGACATCCCTCTCCAGGGACTGGTCCTCTCTTGCAAAATATCCAAAGTATGTGAGACAAAGCTTTAGAATCCTTGTCTCCAAGGAGCAGCCTGCTTTCACCCTCTCCAAGATGAACCTATTCATTATCTAAGCAGTCCATGGCATATTTAATAATCTCCAACACTACAGCTTAAAGATATCAATTCTCCTTTCATCATCCCTAGTCATTGTCCAGCTCTCCGATGCAAACAAAGCAAGTGATTTCAAAGACCATGGCTTGCATTAGGTTCACCTTACTCTCCAGACTGACGTCATTTCTCTTCAGTACAACCAGTGTTATGCGGATGACACACCTCTGCTTGCTGAAAGTGAAGAGGACCTGAAGTGCTTGCTGCAGAAGGTCAAGGACTGCAGTCTTCTATATGGATTGAAGCTCAACATCAAGAAAACAAAGATTCTAACCATTAGGCCAATTGGCAGCATCAGTATGGATGGTGAAGAGATTGAGATAGTTAACAGTTTTAGTTTACTTGGTTCCACAGTTAACACTCTTGGTAACAGCAGCCAGGAAATCAGGAGACGAATTGCATTGGGAAAGTCAGCTGGGAGGGACCTCTCAAGAGTACTGAAGAGCAACGACATCAGGCTGGAGACTAAGGTGCACCTAATCCAGGCGATAGTCTTTGCAATTACGTGCTATGCATCAGAGAGTTGGGCAGTGAATAGGGATGATAGAAAGAGAATTGATGCCTTTGTGCTGTGGTGCTAGAGAAGAGTGTTGAATATACCATGGACTGCTAGGAGAACAAACAGGTTTGTTTTGGAGAGGGTGAAGCCAGAATGGTCCTTGGAGTCAAGGATTCTGAAGCTTCGTCTGACATACTTTGGGCATATTGCAAGGAGGGACAGGTCCTTGGAGAGGGACATCATGTTTGGGAGAGTGGAGGGACAGCGCAGGAGAAGACCCTCGATGAGATGGATCGATTCTGTGAGTGGAGTGGTGGGAATGGGTGTGTTTGAGACGACGAGGTTGGCACAGGATAGAGCGGTGTTTAGGGCTCTTGTACATAGGGTCACTATGAGTCGCAAGTGACTCAATGGCACATAACAATAACAACAACAACAACAACAACTTTGGAGAAATCTCTGACAGCAGGCTTTCCCAAAGTAAGGCATTAGTTAAAAAGAAAAACTAAGAAAGAGTCCTGAGGTAAAAATATAAATACCACTAAAAAATGTGTATTGACAAAGGCATGATCTCTCACTGATTGCTTGATTTTTGGCTTTTAAGGATGAGTACATGATTGTGATGAAGATTAAAAAAAATTTTAAGTATATGTATACACCTTCCAGTATAGCTTATACTTCAACATAAAACAAAATTCCTCACAACTGGACCAATAAAAGTTACCATGATTGAGAGAGAAGCTATGGACGTTGTCATAAGATTCATTGTACTGGTTCCATAATCAGTGTCAAGTAATTAAATGACAAAAAGCTTTAAAATGTTAAAGAACAAAGAGGTCATTTTAAGGACTAAGAAAATATTTACTCAATATCTGCTATTTTCAACTATCTCATCTACGTGTGGAAGTTAGATAATCAGGAAGGTCACAGAAAAAGTGGTACTTTTGAATTGGAGTATTGCAAAGGATATTGATTATAACATTGGCTGATAGAAAAACATATTCTGGAGGAAGTACAGATAGAATACTTGTAAAACATGATGACGGATCTCTCCATTCCACAGACTTTGACATATTATCAGAGAGGACCAGGCCCTGAGGTTTAAGTCTGATGATGAGCAGGATCAGTGAAAGGAAGAAGCTCTTCAGCGAGATGGATTGCCACAGAGGCTGCAACAATAGGCAGAAAAATAGCAAACATTTTAAGACTGGAACAGCATCAGACAGGGTTTCATTCTGTTGTTTGAGTTGGAACTGACACAACTGACTTATACCAACAGTAACAGCAAGGATTTCTGCTAGAATGAAAGAAATTGCATTATTCTCCTTTCACAAAGACTATAGAATTAAAAAAATACAATCAAAATATCAAGGTGAACTTTGAAATTACAAGACAGGCAAAGAGTTATGTTACCATGAATTGATATGCCAAGCTTGTTAGTACTCATAATATAATATGCACACAAACAACATTAACTCTTGTCTTGTAGTTATGGAGTTATTTAACCGAAAATGTATGGGTCTTCTGTCACGTTTGGGATATTAGAAATACAGAGAGCTTTATTGTGTTTCTGTTGACAAGATCAAGCAAATTAAATAGCTTTATGTGGAACACATATTTTGAGCTGTCATTTTGGAGTTAGACATATAGAAAGATAATAACTCTAGATTGTATTCTGGAGAACATGAATAAAGCATCAGAAAGCATCTAGCATGCTTAGGTGTGTTAATGTTACCAAGCTTGTGGTTGCAATGCATGTCAAGCAAAAAATTAGCATGAGAAAATGCATTCCTTTTGGACATAATCTTTGTAACTGACTCTTCATGGTATGAACTTTCATTTTTTTGGACTATCACTTGTTTGACAATGCTAATTTCATCAGAGAGAAATCCACCAAAGGGACATGAATAATAAATGAGAAATGAGATTATTAATGCTTAGGGGAAGCTAGGAAGTGGGTAAAATTATTGCTGAGAGGTAAGTCAGATTCAGGAAATATTCTTTTCTTGTTAAGTTATTCCTAGGCATGGGTAATAATAAGTGTCCTAACTGTGTCAGCTTTTCCTGGCCAGGTTTTCATTTTACAAGGTAAGAACATTGTTCTGTTACAAGAGAGATGTTGCTGCACTTAGAAAATCCAGTTTAATTTGACCATAGAAAAAGTGTAGACGGCGTGTCTTTGTCCTGGTTACAAGAAGCTTTAGAAAGGGATTGGTGGGACCAAAGAAGAAGGAAAATTTCCTTTCACTTTGGGCTTTATTTCTTCTTTAGTTTTGTGGTGAAGGGTATATTTGGGGCATATGACCACTTCTCAGAAAGATATTACTTCTGGTGAAGTAATCAAAAGAAATACTATATCTTCATATTCACTGTCTAGATTTTAAATTCTAGATTGTAATTTAATAGCAAAAATAATTTGTCTTTTTACCCTCTTTAAATTTGTAGTGTGCTGTTATTACTTCTTAAAGTTGTAAATCCCATTTTGTTGAAAATGTGAGTCTCATTTATATCTTAGTTTGTTTTTGCATCTCATTCTTTGGATAGCAAGTTATATATGGTGCTCACTTTCTAGGCCACCCAGTCCTGTGTTATGACTATTCATAAGTGACTAGAAATAGGAAGAGGTGAAGATGAAAACTTAGAGACAGAACAAACTTGGAGGTAGATTGAGGAGCACAAGAAAGTGCTTAGAATGAATTTTCAGGGCAATGGGGTTGGAGATCAGGAGAACTTGTAAGTCCAAAGGAATGAAAATATGGTTCACGGTTGTCATGGAAACATCAGTGAGTCAAAAGTAGAAGTTGGGAAAAAGTGAGCTAAATCCAAGGAAACATCCAAAAGGGCAACAGTAGCAAGTGCATATCAAGGGAATTTTCAGAGATGCTGTCCTGGAATCCTCACTGGCAATTCTTTTCAACTGTCCTTCACATATTTGTACCAGGAAGGCCTTCCAGATAACCATTGACTTTTGCTATCATCTGGTGACATAAAGAGTATCAGTGGTTAACTAAGAGGTTCAAACTCACCAGCTCACCTCAAGGATGTGGAAGTCTGCTTCTGTAACTATTTACCACCTTGAAAATGCTATCAAGCAGTTCTGCTCTGTCCTGTATCTTGTAGTGTTGCTGTGAGTTGTAATCGACTCAATCACATGGAAAAATTGGTATTTTGTTTCTGTTTTAATGACATAAGAAAGATCACTGTTGCTGCAGTGCTTGACTGCTAACCAAACAGTCATTTGTTCAAACCCAGAAGACTCTGCAAGAAACTACAGTGAGCTTCCGTAAAGATTTGCAGCCTTGGAAAAATTGGATTCGTTTTAGTTCTACTCTGTCCTATAGAGTCTATGAGTCTGAATTGACATGATGACAAAATGTGCTCTCCACTCCTATATTCAGTGATATCAATGGAACTCCAGGTTCATTCTCTAAGCAACCTGTGATGAGGCTACTGAGTAATTTGCATCCCTTTAATGTTTTACTGTTCCACAGGTGTGATTCATATAGTTACTTATTGAACACTTAAAAAAATTACATATAAATCCATATACATTGAGTTTCAGTCATAAACATTGTGTTTCACACATTCCTTCATTCACATTGTGTTTCATACACTTCATTCCCATACATTGTGTTTTACAAAATGAATCACTATCGACCTATGTGTTCTGTTACCCTGTCTTTTCAGGTCCCACATAGATCTTTCCTAATTCCTTACCCTCATCCGCCACCCATCAAACTCTGTGGCCCTGAAATTTGTCACCCTCCCTCCTTTTCATTCCCAAAACCCACTCCCTTTCCCCTTTGGACTTTTATACACATCTTACTTGTTATCCTATTTTTGTAATCATGTCCTTATACACTATTTGTTCTTAGGAGACTGAGTTAGTTCACTCAGCACAATGCTCTCCAGTCTCTCTCATGTTATGTAGTATTTTTCAATATTGTTGCTCCTGAGTACTGGATAGTATTCCATCATGAAAATGAACCACAATTTTTAGATCCATTTGTTTGTTGATGGACATTTGGACTGTTTCCATGTTCTTTCTATTGTGAATAATTCTGCTATGAATATCAGTGTACAAATATCTTTTTGTATCTTAGTTCTAATTTCCTTGAGGTATAGTCCCAGCAGTGGAATGGCTGAATCATATGAAATGTCTATGTTCAGCTTTTTTTTTTTTTAAAAAAAAAATGTTCAGCTTGAGGAAACACCAAACTGCCTTCCAGAGTGACTGTACTATTTTACAATCCCACCAACATTCTATGGAAATTCTAATTTCTCCACATTATCTCTAACATTTATTGCTTGCTGTCCTGTTAAACTTTACCACTGCTACAGAGGTGAAATGGTATCTCACTGTGGTTTTGAATTGTATCTCTGTGATTGCCTGTGATTTTGAGCATTTCTTGTGTATCTGTGGGCCATCTGAATGTCTTCCTCTAGGAAAAGTCTTTTCAGGTGTTTTGCCCATTTTGTAACTGGGCTATCAGTTTTTGTCTTCTGGAGGCTCTGTAGAATTCTGTAAAGTTTTATTATGGAACCCTTATCTGAGATGTCATTTCAAAATTTTTTCCCCCAGTCAGTAGATTTTCTTTTTACCTTGTTGGAAAAAGTTTTTGCTGCACAGAGAAAATGAATCTTTAGAAGGTCTAATTCATCAATGCTGTCCTCCCTTGCTTGTACATTTCTGGCTATAGTCGTGAGTGTATTTATGCCATTTGTCTAATGTGTCAATGTGTTCTATTATGCAATATCATGATGTATGGATTAAAGATTGAAACTACCAACAACTTTATCTTACTTGGATCCATAATTGGTACAAGCAGGAAATCAGGACACATATTGTACTGGGAAAGACTGCAGTAAGGGACCCCTACAAATTACTGAAGAATAATGATGTAAGTTTGAGGATTAAGGTGAACCTGATGTAGGTTGTGATCTTTACTATCACTTGCTATGCATCTGAGAGCTGGACAGTGAATAAGGATGACATAAGAAAAATTGATGCCTTTGAGCTGTGATGTTGGAGAAGAGTTTTGAACATTCTGTGGACTGCCAAAAGAACAGTTAAATATGTCTTAGAGAGGGTGCAGATGGAGTGCACTTTGGAGGTAACTATGAGGCTTTGTCTCACATACTTTGGGCTTGTTGCTAGGAGGGTGTACTGTTTGGAAAGGGGCATGATACTTTGAAGGGTGGAAGATTGGCGAAGGAGAAGCAGACCCTCAACCAGGTGGATTGACATGGTGACTGCTGAAATGGGCTTTAATGTGTCAGGAAATGTGAAAATGGCACATGGTAAGACATAATTCAGCTCTGTTATTTATAGGGTCTAAGTCGATATTTTACTCGATATCACTTAACAACACATAACAGCAACAACATTTATTTTATAGACTGTTGTTGTTGTGGTTATGTGCCGTCGAGTCGTTTGCGACTCATAGCGACCCTATGCACAACAGCCCTAAACCCTGCTCTATCCTGCGCCAACCGCACTGCTTCTG
>NW_006399915.1:1890134-1892144 GCF_000299155.1 Elephantulus edwardii
GGCCAACTGACTGGAAGAGATCTATATTTGTTCCCATTCCAAAGAAAGGTGACCCAACTGAGTGTGGAAACTACAGAACAGTGTCATTGATTTTATAGACTAGGACTTGTAAATTTCATCCTGTTTTGTCTCTTATGATCTTTAAGGGGTTTAAAAAATTTTTAATTTATATTGGTTTGCATACAAAATTAATATACATTGTATTTAGCATTTTTCCCATTTGTACTGTATTTCATACGATCATACCCTTACATTGTATTTTGTAAATTTAATTCCCATTGAATTATGCCTATAATTATCCCATCATTTCAGGTCCCTGCTAGATCTTTCCTTTACCCTTTTCTCTCCACCCATTGAATTGTGTAACCCTATGATTTCCCTCCTGCCCATCCTCACTTCTCTGTTCTCACCCTTCCCTGCTTGGATCCCCATACATATTTTACTAGTTATCTTTCTATCTTCACAGTAATAGTCTTATGCAGTATTTGTCCTTATGAAACTTAATTCATTCACTCAGCATTATGCTTTGCAGTCTCTCCCTCATTATGTAATATTTTTCAAAATCAATACTCCTGTACGCTGTGTAGTATTCCATTGTGTGAATGCACCACATTTTCTCAACCCATTAAGTAGTAGTTGGACATTTGAGCTGTTTTTATGTTCTTATGATTGTTAATAATACTTCTATGAACACTTATGTACAAATAATGTCTGCTTGTGTCTCAGTCCTAATTCCCTTGGGGTATAGTCCTAACAGTGGAATATCTGGGACATATGGAATTTCTATGTTCAGCTTTTTGAAAAATGCCAAACTTCCTTACATAGTGGTTGTAACATTTTACAACCCCATCAACTGTATAAGATTTCTATCTCAAAAAAAAAGAGGTTTCTATCTCTTCATATCCTCTCCAACATTTATTGCTTGCTGTACTCTTAAACTTTACCACTGCTACTGGGTTGAGATGGTATCTCATTGTAGTTTTGATTTGCATCTCTGTATTCACCAACGGTTTTGAGCATTTCTTCGTATGTCTGTTGGCTATCCAAATATCTTCCTTTGTGAAAAGTCTTTCCACGTGTTTGTCTATTTTGTAACTGAGTAATCAGTCTTTTTCTTGTAGAGGTTCTGTTGGATTCTGTAAACTTTGGTTATGAGACCCTTGTCTGATATAGAAAATTTTTGATGTGCACAGGGATTTAATTGTTAGAAGATCTCATTCATCAATTTTATCCTCTCCTGTTTGTATATTTCTGGCCATATTTGTCAGCCTCTTTACTTATTTATAGGCTAGGCTTCTAAGTTTGATCCCATTTTATTCCTTATGATCTTTATGGTTTGAGGCTTCACCCCTAGATCCCTGATCCAGTTGAATTTTATGTATGCTGTGAGACATGAGCCCTGCTTCAACTATCTTCAGTTAGCAACCGTTTTACAGCACCATTTGTTGAAGAGGTTCTAGTTTCCCCATTTGATAGGTTTTATTTCCTTGTCAAATACCAGTTGATCATAGATGAATGAGTTAATTTCCGGGTTCTTAATATTGTTCATGCTGTTTTGGTTATTACAGTTGTATAGTAGGTTTTGCAGTTGTCAGAACAGAGCAAGGGAACACTGCATGGTTCAAAACTGGGAAGGGCGTACGCCGGGGATGCATCCTATCTACATACCTTTTCAACCTCTATGCAGAACAGATTATCTAGGAGGCTGGGCTCTATGAGGAGAAATGTGGGGTCAAGATTCATGGACGA
Organism: Elephantulus edwardii; assembly: GCF_000299155.1. NCBI lineage: Eukaryota > Metazoa > Chordata > Mammalia > Macroscelidea > Macroscelididae > Elephantulus > Elephantulus edwardii. Next base: position 1,891,884 of record NW_006399915.1, read on the forward strand.
TTTATCAAGAATCTGCGTTATGCAGATGACACAACCCTGCTTGCTGAAACTGAAGAGGACCTGGAGTACCTGCTGCAGAGGGTCAAGGACTGCAGCTTCCAATATGGATTGAGGCTCAATGTCAAGAAGACAAAGATTCTCACCGCTGGAACAACTGGCAACATCAGGATGGATGGTGAAGAGATTGAGATTGTACACAGCTTTAGTTTGCTTGGCTCCACAGTCAACAGTCTTCGCACCAGGAGCCAGGAAATTAAAAGG
>NW_006399915.1:1892604-1894504 GCF_000299155.1 Elephantulus edwardii
ACAGTGTGATTGGCACAGGACAGAGCAGAGTTTAGGGCTGTTGTACATAGGGTCGCTATGAGTCGCAAGCGACTCGACGGCACATAACAACAACAGTAGATTTTGAAATCAGGGAGTGCTATGCTTCCCACTTGACTTTTGTTTTTCAGAAGTACTTAGCTTATTCAGGGTCTATTTCTTGTCTATATAAACTTGGCAGTTGCGTTTTATATATTTTTAAAAAATGAATTTGGCATCCATAATGAGATTACATTAAACAAGTAGACTGCTTTTGGTAGGATTGACATTTTTTATTATTTTGAGACTTTTTATCCATGAACAGGGAACATTTTCCCATTTATTTTGGTCTTTTAATGACACATAACAACAATAACATACTATGACAGGTTTGGAAGCAGGAGTGGCATCCACTTCCTAAATAACATGCCTTCAGAAACTCTATGAACTTTGATAAATGTCGATAGTTGTGGAGGGGCTTCAGGCCTTTTGTTCATTGGGTTACTATGAGTCATGCTTGACTTGAAGGCAATCAACAGCAACAAAAACAATTGTTTTTCCTATATGTGTTTTGTAGTTTTCTTTGTAAACTTCTTTTGTGTCTCTAGTTAGTTTAAGATTGGCTCAGGATAGAGCAAGGTTTAGGGCTGTTGTACCCAGGGTTGCTATGAACCACAGGTGATGTGATGACACATAACAACAACATAATAGTTTTTTTATAATATGCTGATATTTTTGATGTAATTTCTTCTGGTCCTGTCTGATTTCACCTCTATGATTTCTTGTTTGAGCTAATTGTGTCTTCTTTTTCATTTCTTTTGTTAAGTTTGCCAGTGATTTGTCAATTTTATGAACCCTTCCAAAGAATCAGCTTCTGGTCTTGTTGATTTCAGCTCTTCTCCTTATAACGTCCATTCTGTGAGAGACTGTGGGATAGATTGTTCTTTTTCTATTTGATGGAAGTGTTGAGTTAGATCATTAATTTTGTTTCTCTCTCTCTCTCTTTTTTTTTTAATGTGTTTCCCTATTGCTATGAATTACCTCTTGATGACTGTCTTAGCTGCATCCAGAGGTTTTGGTGTGTTGTATTTTCATTTCATTTATTTCTAGGAACTTTTAAAAAATTAATTTCAATGAACATCTACAGAGATTTTCGATTTCTATTCTCATTGTTGCACCTTTCTCCTCACCCACCCCATCCCCACCCCCAGTTAGCTCTTCTCCTTAAAAGCAAAATAAAAACTCCTTCATTGGTATACAATCCTCCCACACACCCCCACCCCCACCCCATCCCTGGTATGCTCCACTCTGCAACCCTCATTCCGGACTCTTATGATAATCATAATGACCTAAAATATATTACTTTTAAACTATTCTCTCCGCTATCAGCTTCAATGCAGTAAACATAATTTATCCAGTTTTTCTCAGTCTTACCCCCACCCTGATGTCAGCCTCATTCTACAACAGTGGCACCATGTAGTATTTGTCCTTTTGTGACTGAGATATTTCACTCAGCGTAATGTCCTCTAGGGTCACCCATTTTGAATAATATTGCATGTGTTCCTTGTTTTTCAATGCAGTGTAGTATTCAATTTTGTGAATATACCACAGTGTCTCTATCCATTTGTTTGTTGATAGGCACTTAGGTTGTTTCCAACTCTTTGCTATTGTGAACAAAGCCGCGATAAACATGGATATGCATATATCTGCTTGGGTTTCGTTTATGGTCTCTTTAGGGTATATTCCCACTAGTGGAATTGCTGGGTCAAATGATATCTCTATTCGCAACTTTTTGAGAAAGTGCCACACTGCTTTCCACAGTGGTTGCACCATTTTACACTTCCACCAACAGTGAATAAGGGTTCCAGTCTCTCCACAACCTCGCCAGCATTTGTTGCTTGCT
>NW_006399915.1:1894604-1913543 GCF_000299155.1 Elephantulus edwardii
CTCTCTCAGAGCTAGGGATTTTGAACATTTCTTCATGTGCCTTTAATCATTACATAGTTCCCTTCCTTACCTTTTTTAAGTTAAAATATACTTCTAATGCATATAAAAATGTGTATACAATGTTCATAGCAGCTTTAGTCGTAAATCACGATAGACAAAAGATGAAAACAACACAAATATACATAAACTGGTGAAAAGTAAGCCTATTTTTGTAAAAAAATAGCAGGATAACTAGTAAAATATCTATGAGGGCCCAATGGGAGAAGGGATGGAAGTGGAGAGATGAAGATGGATAGGGGGAACACCACAGGGTTGCACAGTTTGGTGCAAGTGATAGGTGGTGAAGGAAATGGGAAGGATTCAGTGGAGACCTAAAAGGACTGAGTAATGATGGGCAAGGTTCAACGGTGATTGATTTTATAAAACATAATACATGGGAATCTCTCTCTGGCAACTGGGTCACAGCAACCCTGGGTGGAGCAAACCAGGGAGAACATGGCCGCCTTCTCTCCCCTCTCCAGTTGCGGCTTACAGCCCTGCCTTAAACCCTAGGCCAAGCCTGGCTTGTCTGTCCCCTGGAGGCAGACTAGTCCTTCAGGTCAAACACAAGCTTGAAAAAGCACTCCAAAAGCTGCCATAACACCTGTGCACACAGCACCATGCTCTCTGGCAACCGGGTCATAGCAACCCTGAGTTGCAATTGGCCTAGAGGTAAGAATCTTTGTTTTCTTAATGTTCAGCTTCGATTCATATTAAAGACTATAGTCCTCCATCTTCTGCAGCAAATGCTTCAGGTCCTCTTCAGTTTTAGCAAGCAAGGTTGTGTCATCTGCACAACACAGGTGGTTGATGAGTCTGTTTCTAATCCTGATGCCACGTGCCTCCCCATAGAGCCCAGTCTCCAGAATGATCTGTTCAGTTTATAGATTGAAAAAGTATAATTTCTTATCTTTTAGGGAGATTTTCATTCTGAAGTTTCTTTTATGAGATTAGTATTGCTACGCTTGCTTTTTTTGTTGGGTGCTATTTGCTTGGTATATTTTTCCACCCTTTGATTTTTAGTCTTTTAGTTTGTTTATTATGTATGTCTTCTGTAGGCAACAGATTGATGGCCTTTGATTTTCTATGCATTCTGCTACTCTTTTTTCTTCAATGGTGCGTTTGATGCACTCACATTAAGAGGTTATTGACAGGTCGGATTTTACTGTGCTTCCTTCCCCCAACTTGAGAGATTTTTTTTCCAGAGGAGTTGCTGGTCCTTCCTTCCCCAGGACCTGAATGTTCTGCTTCTAGGATTGAGTCTCTTACCTGATTATAGCCCCCTCTCCTGAAGTATATTGTCCTCTCTTGTCTGAAGAGTGGTAATGACCAGGTTCCTCAACTAAAGCAGTTTCTGTTCAAGGAGGTTGTATTCATCTTCCTCCCCAGCACTTACATAATTGTGGAAGTCTCTCAGCTGATTGCAGTCCCCCTCTTAAATTCTATTGTTTGAGGCTTCTTCTTTTGCGACTGTTTTGTGTGCATCTCCTGACCTTCCTGACATATTCAGGTTTTTTGCCCACTCTTCTCCTATCTTGAATGCTCAAAATAGGCCTGATCCAAGATAATAACTTTTTATTAGGTACTAGTTGCATGATTCCTAGAATTTAGCCCTTTTCAGCTATTCTTAGGTAAATAGATTTTTGAGTCATTTTGGTACATTAAATAACGCTAAACTCTCTTATTGCTATAAGGTTGGGACTAGTTCATAACTGACCCTCCAGCTCTGCTGATCCAAAGGTAAGAAATTGCTCTACCAAAGCAAAATGATGCCCTTTAATTTATTGGTTGCTCAATTTGAGCAAGGTGGACAGTCCTCCTTTCTTGCAATTTATAGCCTTTGAAAAGCAGCTGGAGGGTTTACTAGGAGTCAGGTCAGACTTGGCAGCATATAACAAGAACAAGCAGGCAAATTCAGACTGCCAGAAAACTGCTGCTCTGGGGTTATAGTACAACTCTCTGTGGACTATGCCAACAGAACTCTTTTTTATAGTTCCTGGGTGATGCAAATGGTCATGTTCTACTGCTAATTTATAGTTTCACAGTTTGAACTCACCTTGAATTGTCATAAAAGAAAGTCCTGTTGGCCTGATTCTATAAAGGTTATAGCCATGGCAATTGTATAGAGAAATTCTACTTTATCACATATGTGATCACTATGAGTAAAAACTAATAATGATAAATTTCTCTTTATTGTAACTTGGCTTAGGAAAAAACCCCCCAATATTCCTGTGATGGCTTTAATCTGGAGAAAAATTAAAGAAGGTGCTTTAAAAAATGATCAGTATTCAGGGTAATTAATTTTTAATACAATATTGTTAAAAATAAAAAAAGTATGCAAACTACATGCAAGTAATAAAATTTAATTGAATATTTTTCAAAAGATTACATAAATATAACTGATTTTCTGTTTAACCATGGACTCCAATATGACTTTTCATTACATTGTTCTTGAGTCCACTTTTATTTGAAATGTAGATATTTTGTTATTTTGAGGTTTTTTGTATTAATTCTGATTTTTACACTTATTTCATTACAATATGATTTATCTTGATTACTGAGGGTTTGGGTGTGCCCTCTAATTTATCACCCTTGTCAAGATGCTCAGATCTCTTACTCTCCTCACCCTAATTCTATCCTGAGAATTGCAACACACAATTTTCTTTAGAAAATATTTGTATCTTTTGTGATTTGAATTTCTTAAAAGTTGATCTGATTATTTTACTCAGACAACTTTCATTACTCTTTAAAAACATTTTTGTAAATTTATTTTAATAAATATTTTAAAAAATATTTTGTGAGAGGAACATAGCAATTTCCTCCCATGCAAATTACAGCCTCCGAAAACTGCTGAAGATCACCTGTGATCTGAACCCAATAACAATAATAATTTAATAAATATTTTATACTTTTTCTATAAAGGTACTGCAAAAACACTTGTAGATATGATGATTTTACTTTTAGGGTGAGATTTGCTTTCTTATTATATTTCTAGTGTATGTTTAAAGGTTATTCCTGTGCAATTTATCCCTTCTTCCCTGCACTTAGTGAACAGCAGTAAATAAAACTGATGAGGGGAGATAGAGAATAATCAAGTAAGCCAATAAGAAGAAAGGTCAATGAATAAAAAAGGTTTATGAAGAATGAAAGCAAAGTGGACTAACAGAGAATGTCTTAGAAGAGGGCCACTACTTTCGATTGGAATTCTACAAACAAGTTAAATTAAAACTTGAATGTCAAGAAGGGGATGCTTCTCTGACTTTAAAAAGCAAGAAAGAAGAGCCAGAGGATAGCTGTGTAATACAGATCAAATTTAGATTCCTTGACCCTTTAATTTTTTGAGATTTACTACCTCTTTTAGAAATTGAAGCACCTTTCTTCTTTTATTTTGTTTATTTACTCACTAAACTGAAACTATTTATTGACCTTGTCCTGTGTAGTTGCCTACTTTTAGCACTAGCATGGGTATCCTGGAAACGAAAAGAGAGAAAAGTGATGAGTTAGTGAGTTAATAGAATTTTTTTTTAAATTTGTTTTTTTACAATCATTCATACATAGCTTATTTTACTCATATACATTGCTTTATACAACTATTCAAATACATTTTCCTGCAAATAATTACTATTGATTCAATCCTTTTATCACCCCATCTTCTCAAGTCCCCATTGCATCTTTCCTATTCCTTCATCCTCTCATTCACCTACTAACCTCTGCTATTCTAGTGCATTTCACCTTTCCCCTTTTTTCATCCCCATAATACTCTTCTTCTTTTAAACATTTGTACATATATTACTATCTAATCCTCCAATTTTCACTATAGTGGTCTTATGCAGTATTTGTCCTTTGGTGACTGAGTGATTTCACTCAACATAGTGATCTAAACCGTCCCGTGTTGTGTCTTACTTTATGAATAGTTCATTGTTCTTTAGTGCTGGGCAGTATTTCACTGTGCTTCCATAACAGTTTCTCTATCCATTTGCTTGTGATGGTCATTTAAGTTATATTCATTCTCTTGTTACTGTGATTAATGCTGCTTTGAACATATCTCTGTTCATGTCTCAATTCTTATTTCTTTGTTGTATCCCAGAGATTTTGGTAAGTTATATTTTAATTTTCATTCATTCATTTAGAGGAACTTTTAAATTTCACTTTTTATATCTTCTATATCTCAGGCCTCCTTAAAAAAGGGGTTATTTAACTTCCACATGAGCAGTTTTTAATTTTTTTAAGCATTGTTATCACTTTCTAGTTATATGCTATTGTGATCTGAGAAGACATTTTGTATTATTTTTATATTTGTTTTGGCATTTGTTAAGGCTTGCTTTGTGTCCTAATACATGGAGAATGTATTGTGTGCACTTGAAAAGAAAGTAAATTGAGTTGTTCATGTGGTACCCTGAGTATATATCTATGAGACTAAGTTGGCTAATTGTATAAGTAAGTTTTTCAGCACCTTTGTTGAGCTACTTTTGAGCTTATTTTGATGAGGGTGGTGTGTTTAAGTTTCCTTCTACTGTGATGCTGTTTATTTCTTTCTTCAAATCTGTTAACTTTTGTTTCAAATATTTTGCATGTCTATCATTTGATGTATAGATATTAACTAAGGTTATGTCTTTCTATTCTATTTACCTTTAGTCATTATATACTGCCTTTCCTTAGCTCTTCAGGGGTTTTCACCCTGAAGTTGCCACTCCTGCTTTCTTATGGTTGCCATTTGCCTAGTGTGTTTTTCCCCCCAGCCTTTTATTTTTAACCTATCTTTCCACTTGTTTCTTAGTTGTGTCTCTTGTAAATAACATCCTGGTGGACTTTTTTTAAAAAAATTCATTCTGCTACTCTATTTCTCTTAATCAGTGCATTTAAACCTTTTACATTGTATGTGATTATTGACAAGCCAGATTTAATCATTCTTATTTTGCTTCATTTCTTTTTCTGTTGTTTCTGGTTACTTTGACCCATCCAATTTCTTTTGCTCCCTCAATGTTAAGTACTATATTTAGTATTTCTTGTACAGTTGGTCTTGTTTTCAACAATTTCTTAAGTTCCTGCTTTTCTGCAAGTGACTTCATTTCTTTTTACATTTAATATACAACTCTGCAGGGATGTAGGATGCTTGGCTGACAATAGTTTTCTTTCAGCTTTCTGTACATGCTATCTTACTGTTTTCTTGTTTGTCTTTAGTTTCTGCTGCAATGTCAGAGCTTAATCAAATTGATTATCCTTTGTAGGTTATTCTGGTTTTTATACTGCTTTTAGTTTTATATCCTTGTCATTGATGCTGCCGACTTTGAATATAATATGTCTTGAATTGTTTTGTTGTTGTTTTTTTTATCCAGTCTGTTTGAAGTTCGCTGAGTTTCTCAAATTTATTTTTTCTCATTTTTAATGCTACTGGAAAGTTTTCTTCTAGTACCTCTTCCACTATTTTCTCAGTGCTCTCTGCCCCCACCCCCGTTCTAAAATTCCAATCACACTTACTTTGTTTCAGTTGATGCAATCCCACATGATTCTTATATTTTCTTTCCATTTTTTTTTCCTAGTGAATTTCCATTGAAGTACTTGTCTTCTAGCTCACGGATTCTCTGTTCTGTCTCTTCTCTCTTGCTTTTTTGTCCCCTTAGTATGTTGAAAACTTCTTAGATATCAGTCTTGTTATTCTCGATTGTTTTTTAAGCTTTTCTGTTGTTTCTAATACCCTTTCTATCTTGTGATTATTTAAAAAATTTTTTTATCTCTTTTCTCCTGGCTCCAATTCTTTCTCCCATCATTTGTATCTTCTTCAGTATCTGTTTTAGAAACTCCACAATGGTGTATTTTCTCTGCCTTCCTGTTCATGGAACATTCAATAAGCTGTGGTCTGGCCTAATTTTTTAGAAGAAGGCTTGTTATCCTTTTTCATAATGTTCGAACCTGACCCCTGCTTCATTGACATTGTGTGAGGAAGTTCTTGATATATTTGAGGTTTGTGTGTGTGTGTTTGTGTGTCTGTGTAGGAAGCTGTTTCTTATTGTTATGATACTTTTGGTAGAATTGCAGATTTTAAGTCTTTCACTGATTCACTTTCCCCACTGCGTATCTGCTGTCTGTCTTTTCTCTGTTCAGGAAGCAAACTTCTAGTCTGGTTGTACTAAGGAAGCAGGTGGATGGGAATCATTGCTCTATGGTCAGATGAATTTACAATTCGAAATTTCAGTGGGAGTTAGTTCTTGGTCAAGTTGGGCATGGGGCAGGGTGGGGGCGTGGGATAGAGAGACTGGGCCTATGAACAGGCAAAGGAAGTAGACTTTGGAAGTGGGGGCCCCTGAATTACACAGTACATGCCTATGTATTCTGAAGACCAAAGGGAGAGAGTGGCTTCTGGTGATTTGTAGGCCTCTGGGTTGGGCCTGGCAGCTTGGGACCCAGGCCAGGCAAAATCATTGGAAGTGGATTCTTATGCTTTTCTCCCCAAGTTCCAGAAGCATTCCTACTTGCTCTGATGGGTAGCCTTCATAGTAGTCCAGGGGTGTCCTGTGGCTGATCCTAGCTGAGCAGGTGTGTGGATGGTACAAGAAGAGCCTGCATGATTGCCTGAGACTGAGACTGCTCCGAGGCCAGTTGGATGCACAAGCCAGTGGTAGTATCCTAAACTCACATGTACTTCAGGTTTTCTTCATTTTCAGCAAGCAAGTTTATGTCTTCTTTTAGACTAATTTTTTTTATTTCAATTGTGATTTTAATAAAAGTTTACAGAAAAGTTAGAATTTCATTCATTGTTGCATATTTTATGCTCTCTCCCTCCCTTACTCCTCCCCAAGTTGGCTTTTTAAATACTAGTTTATTTACAAAATTCAAATACATTGTTTTTGAGAAAAGATTCTTCCAATTTCCCTCACCCGCCCCATCAAATTTTACAACTTTTTAAATTAATCTCCCCTCCCCATGCACATTTTCATCCCTCTGCTTGCACCCTCCCCCACCTCCCTTGGTTCCTTATACTTATTCTACAATAATGGTTTTATACAATGTTAGTCCTTGTGGGACTGAGTTAGTTCACTAAACATACTGCTCTCCAGTCCCTCTCAAGTTAGTTAATAATTTATAAAATCATTGCTTCTGCATGCTGTGTAGTAATTCCATTGTGTGAATGTACCACAATTTCTCAATCCATTCGTTTGTGGTTAGACATTTGGGCTGTTTCCATGTTCTCGTGATTGTAAATAATGCTGCTATGAAGATTAGTGTACAAATCTCAGTTTGTGCCTTGGTTCTCATATTCTCGGGGTACATTCCAAGTAGTGGAGTAGCAGAGTTACATGGAATTTCTATGTTCAGGTTTTTTTAGGAAGCACCAAGCTGTCTTCCAGACTGGTTGTACCATTTTATAATCCCACCAACAATGTATAAGAGTTCCTTTCTCGTTACTTCCTCTCCAACATTTATTACTTGCGGCCCTGTCAAATTTTGTCATTGTTATTGGAGTGAAATGGTACCTCATTGTGGTTTTGATTTGCATGTCTCTTATTGCCAGTGATTTGGAGCATTTCTTCATGTGTCTATTTGCCATTTGAATATCTTCCTCTGTGAAACTTCTTTCCATGTATTTTGCCCATTTTGTAATTGGGTTATCAGTCTTTTTCTTGTGGAGGCCCAGGAATATTTTGTAAACTCTCATTATTGAGACTCTCGTCTGAGATGGTATTACCGTATGTTTGTTCCCAGTGAGTAGGTTTTCTTTTCACCCTATTGGAAAAAGGTTTTGATGCACATATGGATTTAATCTTTAGACGGTCCCATGAATCAATTTTATTCTTTTCAGATTGTGCATTTCTGGCTGTATTTGGCAGTCTTTAAACCTTGGACTAGTGCTTCTAATTTTGATCCTAGTTTGTCTTTTATGAATGTTATTGTTTTGGGCTTTACTCCCAGGTTTCTGATGCACCTTGAGTTGATTTTTGTATATGGTGTGAGATGTGGATCACATTTCACCATTTTTGTAGGTGGAAGTCCAGTTTGCCAGCACCATTTATTGAAGATGTTTATGTCTCTGGTATCTTCCAGTCTTGATGTAATGGATCATATAGTTCAAGTTTCTGGATTATATACTCAGCAAACAGATTGAGTAAATATGGTGAAAAGATACAATCCTAGCACATATTTTTTCTGATTTTATATCGAGCAGTATCCCCTAGTTCTGTTAAAATGACTTCTCTTTTGCCTATGGAGAGTTTCCAAATGAGCATGTATAGTTCTCTCAAATTCTCATTCTTCAAGATTTTATTGATAATTTCTTATAATCCATACAGTAGAATGACTTTACATGGTCAGGAGACACATGACTAAATATCTTTTGATATTCTCTGCTTTCATATAAAATCGATCTGACTTAAGCAATGATATCCCCCATTCTAGGTCCTCTTCTGAATCTGCCTTGAATTTATAGCAGCCTCCTTTTGATACACTGCTTCAGCTATTTTATATTGTATGATATTATTCTATAATTTCTATGTTGTATTAGATCACATTTCTTTGGTCATGAACACAAATAAAGATATCTTTTGGTCAGTTGGAAAGGCTATGTGTTCCAAATTTCTTGGTACTCTACGACAGACTTATTTGTTCTCCTGATGGTCCATGGTATGTTTAATCCTCTTCTCCAGCACCACAACTCAAAGGCATCAATTCTTCTGTCATTCTTAGTCACTGCCCAACTCCCTGATGTATAGCAAGAATTGTGAACAGTATGGCATGGACTAAGTGCACCTTACTCTCTAGACTGACATCATTGCTCTTTAGAACTTTGGAGAGGTCCCTGACAGCAGATTTTCCCAATGCAATTAATCTCTTGATTTTCTGTCTACTAGTTCTAAGAGTGTTGATTGTGGAGCTGAGCAAACTGTAATTGTTAACAACTTCAATCTTTTCACCATCCGTCATGGTGCTATCAATTGGTCCAATGGTGAGAATATTTGTCTTTTTGATGTTTAGCTTCAACCCATATCAAAGAACACAGTACTTGACCTTCTGCAGCAAACTCTTTCAGTTCTCCTCAGTTTCAGCAAGTAAGGTTATATTATCTGCATAACTTAGGTTGTTGGGCAGTTTTCTTCTAATCCTGATGCCACATTCCTCCTCATAAAGTCCAGGCACCCAAATGATCTGTTCTGCATACAGATTAAAAATGCATGGAGTCAGGCTGCATCCCTGATGCACTCACTCACTTCCTAATTTTGAACTAAGCAGTGTTTCCTTCCTCTGTTCTGACCACTGTCTCCTGGTCCAAGTATAGGTTCTGCATGAGCACAATCTAGTGTTCTTGGATTCCCATTCTTTTCAATGTTAGCCCAATCTATTATAATCTACACAGTCAAGTGGCTTTGCATAATCAATGTAACAAAGATAGCCATTACTCTGTATACTCTGAGTAGAGTAGCAAATATGGCAATTGAAGCTAAGCCCTCAAATTTGGAAATACAGGGAGCTCTGGTGGCCTAGTGTCAAGAAGCTGCATTGCAACCCCAGAGGTATGTGGTTTGAATCCACCAGATGCTTTGCTGGAGAAGGAGGGGCAATCTCCTGTATCAATCAGATCTGATTTGACAGTACACAGGGAAAAAATAATAGAGTAAAAAAAAAATCGGAAACACAAAGGAAGAAAGAAGAATGGTAGTAAGCAGATATATGAGAAGCATGAATGTAAGAAAACTGGATATTGTTATGAAAGAAATAAAATGTATAGGTATTGACATACTAGGTATTTGTGAAACGAGATGAGTTGGCATGAGATATTTTGAGAGACAATCACATCATCTACCATGCCGGAGATGAAAAGATGAGAAAATATAGGGTAGCTTTCATAGTAAAAAATGTTATTTCTATATCTATCTTGAAATACAATGTTGTGAGATACAGAAAAATATCCATACACATACAAAAAAGTCTAATGAATACCACTATCATTTAAATATATACACTAACAACTAGAGCCACAGAGGAGGAAATAGACTATTTCTACCAAGTTTTGCAGTAAGAAATCAATCAAACATACAACTCAGATGCATTAATAATAATGGGTTACTGGAATGCAAAAGTTGGGAATAGGGAGGAAGTGTCATTAGTTGGAAAATATGGATTAGGGGACAGAAATGTGACTGGAGATAGAATTATAGGATTCTGTACATTCAATGATTTATTCATTGCAAATTATCTTTAGAAGAAAAATAAACCACGACTATACACATGGATTTAACTTGGTTGTATGTACAGGAATCAGATCTATTATATTTGTGGAAAGAATCATTGGAGAACCTCAGTATCAGATGTGAAAACTAGTCCAGGTGCTGACTGTGGAACAGACCACCATGTACTCGTATGAAAGCTCAAATGAAAGCTGAAGAAGGTTAAATTAAATGCACAGGAATAACAATTTGACCTTGAGTCTATCCCACCTGAATTTCAAACCATCTCAGGAATTGGTTTGAGGCCTTGAACACTAATGAACAAAGACCAAATGAGCTGTGGGAGGATATCAAGAATATCATCCATGAAGAATGCAAAAGGTCATTACAGAGGAGAAAGAAATGACCAGGATGGATGTCAGAAGAGACTCTGAAAGTTGCACTGGAGTGCTGAGAAGCCAAAACAAAGGGAAGAAATCAAGAAGTTAAGGAGCTGAACAGAAGATTTCAAAGGGCAGCATGGGAAGACAAAGCAAATTACTATAATGAAATGTTTAAACAGCTGGAGTCAGAAAATAAAAAGGGCCAAACTTGCTCAGCATGTCTTAAGGAACTGAAGAACAAATCCAAGCCTTGAGTTGCAATACTTAACGATGTGATGGGCAGAATATTGAATGGTCCAGGAAGCATTAATGGAAGAGGGAAGTGATACAGAGTCACGGTACCAAAAAGAATTGGATGGCACAGGGACATTTTATGAAACAACATATGATCAGGAGGTAATGGTGATGGAGAAAGTTCAAGCTTCTCTGAAGGAATTGGCAAAAAACAAGGCCCTAGGTATTGATGGCAAACAAATGGACATATTTCAGCAAGCAAAAGCTTCCCTGAAAATGCTCACTAGTTTATGCCAAGAAATCTGGAGGTCAACTACGTGGCTTCTGCAAGAGGTCCATATTTATTCCTATCCCCCCAAAAGGTTACCCAGCAAAGTGTGGACAATATCAAACAGTATCACAAATATCACACACAAGAAAAATCCTGCTGAAGATTATCCAAAATGACTGTAATTTAGTGTTTTAACAGAGATCTATCAGAAATACAATATGTTTTTAGAAAAGGCTACGACAGTAGAGACATTATTGCCAATGTCAGATGGATCTTGGTTGAAAGCCAAGAGTACCAGAGAAATGTCTATCTATATTTCATTGATTGATGGTATTAGCTTCTCTATTATCTAGTTCCACAAATGTAGTATATTTGGGTCCTGTGTATTCCATCTGGTGAAGTCAATATATATAATTTATATTTATTTTATTTCTTTTAAAAGTTTTAACTGTTAATTGGTTGTTAGTTGGACAAAATTTTATCTGTGGCCTCTGGTACTGTTTCTATCATCAAAGTCATATTTTCCCAAGCACTGTCGTCTTCTTTGTTTCCAAATTTTAGATTTTAGTCATTAGTAATTATCAATATATCTTGGTTGCATGTGTGAAATTTGCTAAATTTCTGACCGCAGAAGTTGGTAAAAATCTTCAATTTCTTAATCTTTAGCTTAATGGTTGGTACATAAATTTGAATAACAGTCATAATAATGGGTCTTCCTTGCATTCATATGAATATTATGCTTTCACTGATGACAGTATTATATTTCACAATAGAACTAGAAATGTAATTTTGAACCATGAATGAGGCTCCATTGGTATACAATTTGTCATTCTTAGCATAGTAAACCACATAGAGACCATGATTGTCCAATTCAAAATGGTCAATACCAGTCCTTCTCAGTTCACTAATTTCTAGAATCTAGCTTTTCGTGTATTCCATTTCAATTTTGACAACTTCCAATTGTCCTAGATTCATACTTTGTACATTACATGTTTTGATTTTTTTTATTATGTTTGCAGCTGTTTCTTTTCATGTTAGTCAGACTACATCAGCAGATGAAAGTCCATCTGTAAATCAAGTTTTTGAAACCCCATCCACATTATTAAGATGGACTCAGCTTGGATTACTGTGTTTTTATTATTTTCCAACCTGAGGGGTTTATCTTTTCACACTACAGCAGAGGAAGTTCTGTTTCTATTCATTATGCATTCATAGACCCGTTATTTCCAAAATCAATAGCAAGCCCTCTTCTCTAATCTATTTTAATCTAGAAGCTCCATTGAAATCTCTCTCACGAGTGACCTTGTTAGTTATTTGCAAAACTGATGGTACAGCAACATGCACCCATGTTATGACAAACTGACCTAGGAATGGTGGATTTAGTCATTAAAGAAACACAAATTGTAATTATAATGAGATTTTATTATAAACATTTATTGTTTGTTGTTGCTGTTGTGTGTTGTTGAGTTGTAACTGACCCATAGCTGCCCCCCGCAGCATGTTTTCAGAGGCAGTTTAATCACACAGGAGGAGAATGGCCCTCCTTTGAGTAGTTAGATTCGAGCTGCATGCTTTCATGATTGCAGCACAGCTTCTTAGCACTAGTTCACTAATTTCTTGTACATTTATTAGAATGACTGAGATTCAAACAAAACCTGAAAATACCAAGTCCTAGTAAGGATGTATTGTCAGCCCAAAGGAAGATGGTTTTAATCCATCAGCTTCTCTGCAGTAGGAAGCGCTAGAATGCATGACAATCTCTTCCCATGCATTTTACAACCTCTGAAAACTTCCTTCAGGGTCAACTATGAATTGAGTCTGACTCAACAGTAATGATACTGAGCATTTTTAAGATAAAAATGTATGGAGCTCTGGTGGCCTAGTGGATAGGGAATGGTGCTACCAATCCAAAGGCAGGCAGTTTGTCTCATACTTGTCTTCATTCCTCTCTTACTTCTACTGCTGCTGCTGTTGGTCTTAGTTCATAATGCTTAAGAACCTCTGAACAAAAAGAATGTACACACTCTGTTTCTTCTTTCTTAATGATAGTAAGACTTCTGTTTTCTATTTATGAATAAGCTTATTTTAGCTTTAAAGTGATGCCAAAAAGAAACAATTATCTCTTTAGTAATAGACACATATTGTTTGTTTTCCCAAAAAACGTACTCTATATAAACATTAATAGCAATCTATCCTATATATGAATTTCCTAAAAAGGTTATATCATTTTGTATCCTCACTAGAAATGCAAAAAAAGGTTGTCTCACATCCTTTTTCATTCACTCAATGCCATCAGATTAGGCCTCGCTCACAACTAATCCTCAAGTAGGTTTTCCAAAGCTGTGAACTGCATGAAAGATTGCCCATCTTTCTTCCTTGGTGCAGCTGGTGGATACAAACTGCCTGCCTTTGGATTGGTAGCACCATTCCCTATCCAATTATAACTGCTACCTCCTGGAGCCAAAGTAGGCCCTCCGGGAGGACACTTGTGTTTAAGGTGAGCCCCTCATCTCGATTTTGGAGACTGGGTGAGGCAGCAGGACACTGAAGGATGGGTGCTCTTTTTTGGTTGAGGGGCTGGTAGAATGTTGGGGTTTTTTTTTAAAATTTTTTTTTAATTTAAGCCTTTTGTTTCGTGTCAACAAGACCCCCTGGAGGGTCCTCAGGCCTGTTATTGTATTTTGGAGGAACATTCTTCTAAGTCATATAGCACTCTTCTGTCAATGTGCTGTACTGAAGTATCTGGGTTTGTTGTGCTGCTAAACTTTGTGCCATTGGAGTGTCAAATACCATAATGGTTGCCTTTGATGGGCAGTGTTTTGTGGACCCCCCAGTTTAAGACAGATTTGGAAGCAGGAGTGGCATCTACTTCCTAAACAGCATGCCTCTGGAAACTCTATGAACTTGGAGAAATGACAATAATTTCAGAAAGGCTTCAGGTCTTTTGTTCATAAGGTCACTATGAGCCATGCTCGACTTGATAGCAATCAACAACAACAACAATAATGTAAATATTTTGGCAGTCAACCTATGTTTACTGTGCTATTGTTGTTTTGTGCTATCAATTTAAAACAGACTCATAGTTGATCCTCCAACAGGTTTTCAGAAACTGTATTTTGCACAGGTTGTCCATCTTTCTTTGGTTGAGTAGCTGGTGGATTTGAACAAATTATCTTTGGGTTGACAGCACAACTTGCCACTAGACCACCAGAGCTTTAAAAATACTTATTAAAGGGGATTACAAAAAGAGATATAGCTCTTTTATAAAACATATTTGTATATTTTTAACAGTAGTCAACCTACCATTATTATATTTCTCACCAATTTCATATCTAGATATTTACTGAAGTGAAATTAAAACATATATTTGCATAAAACCTTATATGACAGTTTATAGTCTTTAGCTCCTCCTCCTTTTTTTAAAATTGTCAAAACCTGGAGGAAAAGGAAAGTTCTAACTGTTGTTCTTAGGCACTGTCAAGTTGAATACAACTCATGTGAACAGCAGACCTGAATCACATCCTATTCTGTGCCATCCTCATCATCTCTGTTATGCTTGAGCCCCTTGCTGCAGTCAACGAGACAATCCACCTCATTATGGGTCTTCCTTTCTTTCGTTGATATCCCTTTCCAAAGAAAAACCTGCTCCTAACAACATTTTCAAAGTATGAGAGTTTTATCATCCTTGACTCTAAGACACACCCTCATTGCACTTTTTCCAAGGCATATCTGTGTTTTTTTTTTTAATTTTTGCTGTTCATGAGATATTCAGCATTTTTTTTACAACACCACAAGTCAAAAGCATCAATTCTTCTGTTATCTTTATTCATTGTTCAGCTCTCAGCTGCATAGCAAATAGTTGAAAAATCATGGTCTCAGTCAAGCTCACATTAGTCTTCAAAATGACATTATTGCTCTTCAGAAACTTGGGGAGGTCCCTGACAATAATGTTTCCTGAACTTCTGACTGCTGATACCAAGAGTGCTCATTGTGGATCCAAGCAAGATCAAATCATTGACAGTTTCAATTGGTTCTGCATCAACCATGATATTGTTTGTCTATTGGCTCAGTGGTAAGGGCCTTTGTTTTCTTGATGTTGAGATGTAATGTCTATTGAAGGCTGTCGTCTTTGATACTGTGCAGCAAGTGCTTTAAGACCGGCTCAGTTCCATCAAACAAGGTTGTATCATCTCTATAATAGATTGTTGATGAGTCTTCCTTTAATCCTGATGACACATCCATCCTCTTAGAGTTTAGTATCTCATGTTATTTGTTTGGTGTTCCTTTGCTTTGTTCATATAACAACTTCTTGGTCTAGGTATAGGTTTTATATAAGCACAATTAGTGTTCTTGTATTCTCATTATTTTCAGTGTTAGCCATAGTTTGTGATGATTCACATAGTCAGATGTCTTTGCATAGTCTTTAAGTTGAGGTGGAATCCTTACTGATGTTTTTGAGTTCGTCGTTTTGAGATTTAAGTCTTCTTTGCTTTCAACAAGCAAGGTTGTGTCATATGCATAGAGCAGGTTGTTTATGAGTCTTCCTTTGATCCTCCTGTCACATTCTTCATTATAGAGTCCAGCTTCTTGAATGATTTGATCAGTGTAGAGCTTGAACAGATATGGAGAAAGGATACAGCCCTGACATACACCTTTTCTGATTTTAAACCTTGTAGTGTTATACTGCATAGTTCAAAATTGGGAAAGGTGTGCACCAAGGATATGTCCTATCTCCATATTTTTTCTTAATAATTTTAATAAGCATTTACAGAGATTTTGGATTTTCATTCATTGCTGCACTTTTTTCCATGCCCACCCCTCCCCATATCTCCATATTTTTTCAATCTACATGTGGGACCAATTTTCCAGGAGGCTGGCACTATGAGGAGAAATGTGGCATCGTGATTGGAGATAGACTCATCAACAATCTGTGCTATGCAGATGACACAACCCTGCTTGCAGAATCTGAGAAGGACCTGACGTACTTGCTGCAGAAGGTCAAGGACTGCAGCTGCCATTATGGATTGAAAATCAACATCAAGAAAACAAAGATTCTCACCACTGGGCCAGTTGGCATAATCATGATGGATGGTGAAGAGATTGAGATTGTTGACAGTTTCCATTTTCTTGGTTCTACAATCAACCCTCTTGGTACCAGCAGCCAGAAAATTAAAAGACAAATTGCGTTGGGAAAGTCTGCTGTCAGAGATCTCTGCAAAGTACTGAAGAGCAATGATGTCAGTCTGGAGACTAAGGTGTGCCCGATCCAGGCCATGGTCTTTGCGATAACTTGCTATGCATCAGAGAGCTGAGCAATGACAAGGAATGATAGAAGAATTGATACCTTTGAGCTGTGGTGCTGGAGAAGAGTATTTAATATACCACGGGCTGGTAGGAGAACAAACAAGTTCATCCTGGAGAGGGTGAAGCCAAGCTGCTCCTTGGAGGCAAGGATTCTAAAGTTTGTATGACATACTTTGGAAGTATTGCAAGGTGGGATCAGTCATTGGAGAGGAACAACATGCTTGGAAGTGTGAAGGGACAGCATTGGAGAGGAAGACCCTCGATGAGATGAATTGATTCAAGGGCTGGGGAAATGAGGATAGGTGTGTAGGAGACATTAAGATTCGCATGGAACAGAGCAGGATTTAGGTCTATTGTACATAGGATCACTATGAGTCACAGGTGGCTTGATGGCATGTAACAACAGTGTTCCCTTGCTCAGTTTGTACAACAGTTTATTGTTCTAAGCATAGGTTTCAAATGAGCACAATTACATATTCTGAGATTCCTATTATTTTCAATAGTTGCCATAATTTGTTATGATCCACATATTCAAATGGCTTCTCATAGTCAATAAAACACAACTAGATAGTCTTCTAGTACATTCTTTTTTATCACAATATATGTTGGGAATCTGTCGAATTTAATATTTTAAACACTGTGTTGCTCTAGGCAGTATTTCTTTGTTCTGTTTGGGCAACTGTTCATTGGTTTATATATAGCTTTCCCATGAACAGAACTGTGTGTCAGAGTTGTAACATTTTTTCCCCTGTTGCTATTCATTCTGTAGGGAGCTCTGGTGGGTGACTATTAAGGACTTATGCTGTCAGCCCAGATGTAGATGGTTTGAATCTACCAGCTGCTCCATGGAAAAAGATGGAGCAGCTGGGCAGTCTCATCCGAGGCAAATTGCTGCCTCTGAAAACCAGTTGGAGGGTCAGCTATGAGTCGGTCCCACCTTGATGAGACAGTGCAATAACATTCAACAAGTTTGCTGAGCATACAATTAGAGTAGGTGGACTATCTGAAGAAGATCTTGATATCAGAATAGGAACAAGACTCACAAACAACATTCATTATGAAGATGGCACAACCTTGAGAGCTGAAACTGAGGAAGACTTGAAACACTTACTGATGAAGATAAAGATTAGAGTCTTTAATATGGATTATATCTGAATATCAAAAAATAACTAAAGTCCTCACTACTAGACCAATAGGAAAAATCTCATAATAGATGGAGAAAAAGATTAAAATTGTCAACAATTTCATTTTACTTGGATCCACAATCAACACTCATGATAACAACAGCCAAGAGATCAAAACCCTTTGCATCAGGAAAATCTGTTGCCAAGGACCTTTTTAAAGTGCTATAGAACAAGGATTTCTGCTTAAAGATTAAGGTGCACCTAATCCAAGCTGTGGTATTTTCAGTTGTTTCCTATATATTTGAAAGTTGAGCAGTGCGTAAGGAATATCAAAGAATTAATGCATTTGAATTTTGGTATTGCAAAGAATATTGATTATCTCACAGACTGTCAGAAGAACAACAACAACAAAATCTGTCTTGAAGGAAGTGAAACAATAACGTTCCTTGGAAGAAGTGATGGGGAAACTTCATCTAAAATACTTCGGCCATGTTATCAGCAGAAGCTAGTCCTAGCAAACAGAAATTATGCTAGAAAAAGTCAGAGAAAGAGAAGATGGATCTCAGTAAGATGAACTGACATGGTGAATGTAACAATGGACTCCAGCATGGAAAGGATCATAAGTACGGCACAGGATAAGACATGGTCCTGATCTGTCACTATGATATGTAGACAACTCAATGGTCCCTAACAACAACAGCTTTACTATATGAAATCTAAATACTTGTGATTCATTGATTTAGAACACTGGTTCTCAAAATGTAGTCAACAGACCAGTGGCATCAGCTTCACAGAGCAACCAGACAGAAATGCAAAGTGTCTGACCTCAACTTAATTTTTTTTTTTCAACTTAATTTAGAAACACTGAAGACAGCGCCCTGCAATCTGTTTTTAACAAGTTTTCCAGTTAATTTTTAGCTTTTGTAACATTTGAGGATGAATATCATTGTTCCTTTGCTTTTTAAGGATTTATTTTGGCAAAGATTAAGAATGAAATAAAGTTGCTTTCCAATTCTGTATCTTTAACTGTCGGAGCTGTTTAACTTGTTCAGACTTGAATTTTTCTTATTTCTTAAATGGATACTTTAATGTCTACTACCTACAATAGGATTCTCTGGAATTTTTTCTTTGATATTTGATGTATGTAAAATTCAATTCATCCAAAGAAGGCATCTCAAACTGCCCTCTGATAGTTGTCACTGCATCCACTCATGCAAGGACCTCAAAATTCACATTAGATTTTTTTTTTAATTTTTAAGACAACCAGGAGAAGATAAAATAGATGAATGGGACCTTCTAAGAATCAAATCCCTATGCGCATCCAGAAACTTCTCTAACAGGGTAAAAAGGGAAGCCACAGAATGGGAAAAAGTTTTTGGTAAGGACATGTCAGACAAGGGACTTATATCTAGAATTTATAAAATACT
>NW_006399915.1:1914584-1915555 GCF_000299155.1 Elephantulus edwardii
TATCTGGTGCTCTGGGAGCAGATCTGATTTCCATTGTACAGAAGGACTATATTTGCTTATTTATAACTGGGATTAGAACTAGGCAACTATTACTTGGGTATTTGTAAAGCTTGAATTAAAATTTAATTTAAATGAAAAATTATCTCACTCACCTAAGGTAGGTATAGTATTTAGTAGAAGAACTAAGTATCAAATTTTGTTACAAGTTAGAAATAGAGTAAATAGGAGAATATATGTATGTGGTCATAATATTCCACATGAGAGGGGTGGCTGATAAGTAAAGGAAAGGGAATGTAAAGCTGAAAATGTATATAATCACCAAATCAAGCAAGGTTTTAATATTTTTCAAGTCTAAATTTGTAAGATAGGGAGAATTAATAATTCTGTCCCAGGATATCATACTGGAATCACCAATTTATAGGACTGACTTTTTGTTTTTTAAATGTCAGAGTCCAAGTAGTACTTGAATTCCTTCTCTTTCTGTTTCTCTTAGGTGGAAAGTGTGTGCCTAATTATCATACAGCTCTGTTATGCAAACACTTCCGACAGAAAAACCCACAGGGTGATTTCACTATGCTCCATTCACTCAATATTCTGCAGATTTATTCCCTGTCCCTTGATTGGGAAAACAGTGAATAGCAAATTTATATCTTCTTTGAATATGCAGCCTTCATTCTGGACTCTTATCATGACTATAATACCCAATTTGCATTTCTTTTATTGCCAGTGGTTTTGGGCATTTCTTCATGTGTCTGTTGAGTATATGAACATCTTCCTCTGTGAAAAGTCTTTCCATGTCTTTTGCCCATTTTGTAATTGTGTGATCAGTCTTTTTCTTGTGGAGACCCTGTAGGATTCTGTAAACTTTTGATATGAGACCCTTGTTTAAGATTGTATTGCCAAATGTTTTTGCCCAATCAAGTTTTCTTTTCACTCTATTGGAAAAAGTTTTGATTTTGTTTTTTGTTTTG
>NW_006399915.1:1916419-1932234 GCF_000299155.1 Elephantulus edwardii
AATGATGATAATAATAATTAATAATAATAATAATAATAATCTGTTTAAGGTCACAGAGATTTTCTCCCAGTTCCCTCTAGATGCTTTACAATTTTAAGATTTACATTTTTAGTAACACAGTAAGAGTCAATTTTTGTACATTGTGTACTTTCTCCGTCTTTCATAGCTATAGGTTCAAAACAGATTCAGAATTGACTTTGCAGAGGATTTTCAAGGCTGCAAGTCACTTAGGAGGAGCTTCTTATCTTTCTCCCAAAGTTAGTTTAATGTGTGCACTAAAATTCTCCTTTTCCTCTTCTCTCGCTAGATAGTTAATTGGTTAAGCTTCATTTGTTGGACATTCTATTTATTGGCTTGTATCTATCTTTATGCCAATACTACATTGTCTTAATTGCTGTAGCTTTAGAATTAGTTTTAAGATCAGAAGGTGTTAGGCCTCTGATTTTTCTAAAATGCTTTGCCTTAGAGTTGTGATTTTAAGAAAAGGCAGGAAAGATTTTAGTTTATTGTACTGTTTCCCTGAAAAGATTATCTTGAGTGAAATTAAAATGTCACTGTGTAGAAGAGCTCCATCTGGGTTGTGACCATAGCATCACTGAGCAGGATTGCTTCATTGCTGTGACATTTGTGATGATAGCAGGTGCTTCTCTGGCCATCAGCCTGGGGAAGGCTTATCCAGAGAATTTGTTGTCACACAATGTAGCCAATTGTCTCTGATTCATATCCTCTTATAATATCTGAGACCTCAGCTTTCCAAAACACTTATCCCATTTTTCACTAATGAAAAGCCACAGGCATTTCTTTCTACAGCTTTCATTGCATTGAAAGGAAGACAACCAAATCTGTCAGCACCTATGCTTGCAGGGTTGCAGTCCAAGGCCTTGCCCTGTTAGTTTTATTGCCAGTGCCCTATTGCTATAAGCCACTGCTGCAAATAAAGAAAGTCAGTCTCAAGTGAATTCCATGTAAAGAGTAGAGAATGTAATATTGTTCCTAGAATTTGGTTTGTATAGAGGTTAAGGATAGAACTAGAACAAGGGAGTCTGGAAAGAAGCTACAAGAGACAATATTGAGTGTCTAATAGGGTAGCCCTGAAAACAGTCCGCTGGTGGTAGTAGGATCTAGTAAAAATAGTAGAATCTGTTTCAACTTTTCTAAAATAATACTCTTAGATTTATTTTTCTGAACTATTTGGGAAGAAATGATCAAGGGCAATGTTATTCTCTTCAAAGAATGAACAAGGATAACCTTAGAGAGATTGTTCCAGAACACTAAAATGTTCCGGGTAAGGATGAAATTGGGTAAAGTTTCCTGACAGGCAGGGCAGCCAGACAAAAGTTGTCTGAATACCTCAATATATGAGCTAATAGTTGAGATTGGCTTATATGTAGCTGGTAGTGAGAGATTTGTGGACTTATTAACACAGTTACTTCCTTGGATATAATTTTATCATGAAAAAAAAAATGCTTTCTAAATAAGGCATTTAAAAGAACTGGTAGGTAACAGTCTTAAAAACCATATAATCCTATTTAAATAGATGGATGAATATCTCATCTTGGCCAGGAACTGGGACTATAATATCGTAATCCTTAGGCCTTGCTTTAAGGAACTATGCAAAAGTTGGAATACTTTTATAAATTTTCCTCACGCAGCTGTGTGGACTAAGACATGTGGATTAGGACTCTCACAGCCATCAAGGATACATTCCTGGAGCTGGCCCTTATTATAGCTAGTCAGGAAAGAGCAGAGCTGGTTATAGAAAACCTTCCAAGTACTTTGAGATCTCTTTCACCTTATTTCTCATTCTTTTGATAAAGACTTGCCAGAAAGTTGACAGAGTATATAAACTACAAAAAAAAAGAAAAGAATATTATATGTTGCTTTATGTATCTCCCAGAAAAAAGAGAATTTGTTGTTTTTTTTCTTTCAGCTTATTGTGAGTCAATTGTTCTTTTACTATGCTGTTACATTACTATTGTTGTTTTTATGCATTGTCAAGTTGGAACCAACTAATAGTTGACTCTCGAATGAGCTTTTAGAGGTAATAAATAGTATGGGAGGAGGTTACCCATCTTTCTCTCATAGACCAGCTGGTGAATTTTAACCACATGCCTTTGGGTTGGCAGTACAACTCCATACCTCTGAGCCACTAGAACTCCCTTGTTGCATTAACATTCTTGATTTCTAAGGTTTAATAAATTTACCAGTTTTCGTTCTTAAGTAGGATGGAAAACACGCAATAAATATGAATGACAAGAAGCAAGTGAATAATTACAAGTATAAATTTTCAATACTTAGAGATTTTTAGGTGTTCAATGTAATTTTGGAGCAGAATTAAACACTCTTCTACAGATTTCTCAGATTTTGAAATACAGATTTTTTATTTTTATATTTTAATAATGTGGAGTTAAGACTTTTTAAGGATTGTTTGTAAGTGTTCTGTATATTAACACAGAGAAACTACATTATGTAATTTAAAGTGACCTTGGGTGGTACATTTCCTCAATGCAACATGTCTTTTGATTTCTTGACTGACACTATCATGAATGTTGTGAATCATGTAAAATGAAATAATTGACAATTTCAATCTTTTCTTTATATGTCAGCCTAATATTCCAGTTGTAAGGTTTTTTGATGTTGACATGTATCCCATATTGAAGATGGAAGTGTCTGGTCTTTTTTAGTAAGTGCAAGACGCCTTCTTTAGTTCTGCAAGTGTGGTTGTATCTTTTGCACAGGTTGTTGATGCATCTTCTTCCAATCCTGATGTCACTTTCTTCATACAGTCCGCATTCTCAAATGATGTACAGATTGAATAGATATGGAGAAGGATACAAGTCTGATGTACAGCTTTCCTGATTTTAAACCACGCAATGCTCTCTTGTTCTGTTCAGACAGCTGTTTGTTGGTCTATGTAAAGTACTAAAGAGCAGGGATGTCGGTTTAAAGCTTAAGGTATGCCTCATGCAAGTTCTGGTATTTTCAACTGCTTCTTATGCTTTTGGAAGTTGGATAATTAGAAAGTAAGATCAAAGGAGAATTAGTACATTTGAACTGTGGTGCTGCAGAGAAGTACTGAATATCCTATAGGCTGTGAAAAGAACAAACAAATCTGTGTTGGAGGAAATGTAATCAGAGTGCTCTTTAGAGTGATGAATGCTGAACTCTATCTTGCATAATTTGGATATGCTGTTAGGAAGGACCAGTCCTTGGAAAAAGACATTATGCTGGGAAAGGTAGAGGGTCAGTGAAAGATAGAAACACTCCCAAAGAGCTAGCTTAGTGTAGTGACTACAACAGTGGACTTGAGAATGATAGAAATAACAAGGGTGCAGGATAAGTTAAGGTTCAGAACCGTTGTAAATAGCATCACTATTAGTAGTTGACTTGACAACATCTAACAAAAATTGCAGCCTAATAAAAGCTGGTAATTATACTACAGAACTCTGCATATTTAGCTAGTCCTTAGAGAGTTGGCTGTTAACCTAAAGGCAGTAACTCTCTGCTGGCTCAAATCCACAAGTGGCTCCAAGGTGGAGAAAGATGGTCGATTTTCTTTCATGTGATTTATAGCCTCAGAAACCTACTGGAAGGTAACATATGATTTCGATTTGACTCAACAGAAATGAGTTGAGGTTTTGTTTTGTTTGCATGCTTACCAGAGTCCCAGGATGGTAAACACAAAAAACCAAAAGCAACCTAACACCCCAAAAATACTGTTGGAAAGTTTGAAGTTTGAATACGCTGATAGGTGCCTTGGAAGAAAGGTTTAGAGATTTACTTCTAGAAAATCTGACATGGAAAACTCTGTGGAGCATTGTTCTACACTGACATATATGAGGTTGGCATGAGACTGTAAGTCTAAATCAACAGAGGAGACTACTTTTTTTTTTTTTAACTTACAGAGGAATCTTTGGGTAATGTAAATGATTAATCCACTTGGTTAATAAATAGAAAGCTGAAGATTTAAGTTTACTCTGAAATACCTTAGAAGAAAGGCTTTCTTCTAAGAAAGGTGATCTACTTCTAGAAAATCACCCCTTGAAACCTGTATGGATTATAGAGGCTTTTTTCTGATACCCTTAAAATCACCATAAGTAAGAATTAACTTGTTGTCAACTGGTTTACTTAAGGTGGCTGGTGCAGTTTGAACAAATAGCTCTCTCCTCTTTCTTCCTTTTTCATGTCAAACTACAAATAGCGCTGAAATTTATTTGAGCTGTTCAAAATCCTAAGGAAAATGATAACTTTATTTTAAAATTCCAAGTTATAAAAACAACCATTTATTGTCATGTGCAATAAAATCTATAGACTTAATATATTCCAAGAGGATCTTAAAATGTACTGAGGGGGAAGGTGATATCTGCCAGCTGGAACAACTGAACACTGACTTGGCCAAGGTCATATATTAAACAATTTCATACTAAAAATTAAACTCCAATCTATTGTTTCCCACCATAAATATTTAACTATTACAACTTATGAAATCAGCTTTTTAAAAAAATTAATTTGGAATCTTCATTTCTCTTAAAACCCATAAAATTTGGTGCTATTATTCAATTCTTAATGACAATTTTGAGACTAAGAGCAATAAAGTAAGTTGTAGACAGTCCCTCTTTGTTAAAGGGTAAAGAGAACTGCAAAAACATGGCTGACTGTGCTAAACTCTTATAGCTGGCTATCTCCTAGACCTCAGACCTCTGCATGGTACAGATTTTATGTAAAGCCATTGCAGCTTGCAAAGAAAGACTCTACTGTGTGTTCCTTGGAAAATTTCAAAATATTCATCATTCATGTTGGCATGGTCATGACAGTGAATCTTTCAAGCAAGCAAGGTCATAGTTTTCTAAGAGAATATCCACAGCCTCTTCATTCTTGTTTCTAAGGGCTAATATATTCATAATATTTAATTTATTAAAGTCAGCCCAAGTCCCACAAATAATGCAGGAGAAAATATTAACAGATGCTAATGATACATATTCTTTGTACCTCAATTATTTCCAAATAAAATGCAAACGTAGGTAATCTCGTGTTATACTAGACTTAATAGTTGACATGTCTTCTTTTATCTTTGCTGTCAATATTTTAAACTGTGGTAGAGAAAGGGTACAAATATGGTTTGATTTATGTTTGCTATTCATCTATATCCTCATTATGCATAACTGTCAATTCAGAGTTATGAATATATTGAATATAAGAGAAATAATGAACATTCCTTTTCCAGTTTTCAGGTTCTGAGAATTAGAACAAGTTATTTTGTTTTTGTTTTCTTCATTTGCTTTAGAACCTTCTCAATGACAAGTTTTCCTTTCTTCTCCATTTCAGCATTCAACTACTAATAAATAACTGGTAACAATTAAATGTAGAATTGATACTGATATAATTCTGGAGTGATATAAAATAACACATGTTTAACAAATTCAATAGAAAGAGTCATGAAAATATGATAAATTTGTTTTTAATATACAGATAAAACAAAAGTAAGTATAACTTGTCATTAACATCAATTTATTTTATAATATATTAGAGGTAAAAAAAGACTTAGAATGACCAAATAGAAATTCTTTTTAAATCCTCTCCTTTTTTTTTTGTTTTCATAATGAATTTGTTTTAATTTTTTTTTTTGTTTTAATTTTTATCACATGCTTTTTGGCCATAGAGAGTAACAAGATGGACAGAGTTTTCAGCAGATAGTTTTCACTGAACGCCTTTGTCTGTCCTCTGTTGTTTTGACTTCCTTGTCTACATTTTTTTAAAAGAAAATATTTTATTTTAATTGTCCTTTTAACAAATGTTTAAAGAAATTTTAGATTTTCATTCATTCCTCTCTTTATTCTAGTAACATACAGTCTCCTTTTATCAACTGTTCCTAATATTCTTTTACTCTGTTTTTTTCCATGTTGCTCTCTTTCATGTTAGAAAATTGATAAACTATAATTAAAAAGAGTTCTATTGTAATATTAAACTAAAAGTAATTTGAGATAGAGAAAATGAAAATTATTCCTTAATTGAAAGTATTAATTCAGATGAAAACTCAACTATGCCTGATTTAGTATTGTGTTTCCTGTGACAATAATTATTAAGAATGTTTTCAAAGTCTTGTATTGTTTCATTAAAGGGACCTCAACATTTTAAATGTGCAAATCCATAACATGGAAGGTCACATAACTGTGTTTTTAACTATATTCAGTTATGCATACAGAGCACAGCAGTTGTATTTTCCATATGTCTGCAATTTAGAAGAGTCCTTTCAAATGCCCAGCTAAGGACATTTAAATTACAGAAGACAAAGTCAATTCTTTCATAAATTATATTCAATGCAGAATCATCAAATTCTTCTTCCAGGTGAGAAGCATCTTAATATAAAAATAAGTGAATAGGCATCAATGTTTATTAACTGCATGACAAAATTATCTTATCTGGAAAAAGGAACTAATAACACCTTTATACAAGATTTAGCATGTGTATAAAGATGAGAAATCAGGAATTTAGTCAACCAATATTTATTAAGAGTGTTATTGTTGTTATATGCTATCAAGTTAAGTATGACTCAGAGAGACCTAGGAAAAACAGACCTGAACCCTGTCGTATCCTTTGCAAGGCTTATCATCTCTGATATACTTGATTCCATTGCTGCAGGCATTGTGTTAATCCATCTTGTTAAGGGTATTCTTCTCTTTCTCTGACCTTCCACCTGTCTAACATGATTTCATTTTCCAACGAATAGCTTCTAACAACATGCCCAATGTCTGTGAAATGAAGCCTCACCGTCCTTGCCTGTAAGGAACACTCTGGCCTCACTTTCTCCAAGACATGTATCAGTTTGTTCTTTTGGTAGTCCATGGAGTACTTTGCACTCTCCTCCAACACAGCAGATCAAAAATGTTGATCTTTATCCTCTCATCCTTATTAATTGTCCAGTTCTCAGATGAATAGCAGATGATTGTAAAGACCATGGTTTGAATCAGGCATATGAGCCAACTAATTGGAAAAAAAAATTCCACATTTAGTCCCATTCCAAAAAAAGGTGACCTCACAGTTTGGAAATTATCAAACAATGTAATTAATGTCACATGCAAGCAAAATTTTGCTGAAAATTATCCAAAAATAACTGGAACAGCACATCAACAGAGAGCTGCCAGATGGGCAGGCTGGGGTTGGAAGAGGCTGTGATACTAAGGATATTTTAGCTATTGTTAGATGGATGTTAGCTGAAAGCAGAGTACCAGCAGAATGTCTGTAATTCACTGACTATGCAAAGTCTTTTCACTAGAGGCTTATATAAGCTTATTGGACTTCAGTTCCAGACATCTTTTTCATTTGGAGAAGTCTGCTTTCCTGGAACAAAGATTTTAGCTACTCACCAGTCTCTATACCACCAGCCTGCATCACCCACAGTAGCCAGCCAACTGTGCCATAACTCATAGTCTACAGGATCCTAGCCCAGAGCTCACAAGTTTCTCCAAAACCAGCCTGCTACCTACAGTCTTGTGAGTTATTCTTCCAATGAGTCCGAGTCTTTGAGGTACCTTCTAGCGAATCATCATAACCAAGGAACATAAAGGAGCTAGGAAACTGCAAACAGGAAGAGCTATTGATGTTAGGAGTTATGGACTTAAACATCAGGTTAAGCATTTGGGATTACATTGGCCTGAGACTTCTTAGAAAGAGTTTGCTATTAATCTTAGCAAACAAATTATGAAAACATATTACTAGTAATCCTTCTATTTTTTACAATAATGGTCTTATACAGTATTTAGTTCACTCAGCATAATGTTCTCCAGTCTCTCTCATGTTATATAATATTTTTCAAAATCATTGCTTCTGAGTGCAGTATAGTTTTCTATTGTGTGACTGTACTATGATTTCTCAATCTATTCATTTGTTGATGTACATTTTGGCTGTTTCCATTTTCTTGCTTTGTGAATGAAACTGCTATGAACATTGGTATTCAAATCTCCTTTTGTGTCTCAGTTCTGTCTTCTGGCTATGTACTTAGTAGTGGAATAACAGGCTTAATAGAATAGTAAGCAATAAATGTGGAGGAATTGGAAATCTCATACACCTTTGGTAAGATTATTAAATAGTACAGGCACTCTGGAAGGCAGTTTGGCCTTTCCTCAAAAAGCGGAACATAGAAAGTCCGTATGACCAAACTATTCCACTTCGAGGAATAAATCTCGAGGAAAATAGAACCAAGACACAAACAGAGATTTTACACTGATGTTCATAACAGCAAATACATTCTTTAAAAACATGACAGATGATTATACACACGCATCTCACCTGATGGCCTGCACAGGGATAAGTTTGACTACATCTGTGAAAGGAATTGATGAAGAAGTTCAATGCCAGTACTCAAAATGGACCAGACACTAACTGTGAAGCAGATCATCAAGTAATCCTGGGTCAGTTCAAATAGAAGTTGATGAAAATGAAAACAAGATGACAAGAACCAATATATGACATTGAGTCTATTCCATCTGAGTTTAAGCTCACGAATGAGTTAGAAACTCTGAACACTATTGACCAAAGATCAGATGAACTGTGGGATTCTATTAAAGACATCAAAAGAAAGAAAAGATCGTTGCAAAGACAGAAGAGAAAGGAAAGACCAAAAGGAATGTCAGAGGTGACTCTGAAAATTGCACTAGAGCATCGATAAGCCAAAACAAAGAGATGCTGATGTAAAAAAGATTACTATTTCAAAGGGCAACTTGCGAGAACAAGGAACATGATTATATCAGAATATACAGAGAACTAATACTGGAGTATAAAAAGTAAAGAACTCACTTAGCATTTATCTTGATGAAAGAATTGAAAACCAAATTCAAGCCTGGAGTTTAAATACTGAGAGATGCTATGAACAACATCTTAAATGTTTCAGAAAGCATCAAAAAAAGATGGAGGGAAAACACAGAGTTACTGTACCAAAAGGGCTTTGTTGACATAG
Organism: Elephantulus edwardii; assembly: GCF_000299155.1. Taxonomy (NCBI): domain Eukaryota; kingdom Metazoa; phylum Chordata; class Mammalia; order Macroscelidea; family Macroscelididae; genus Elephantulus; species Elephantulus edwardii. The sequence goes on from NW_006399915.1 coordinate 1,925,373, forward strand.
AAATATTTGCAACGTTATATTTAGAGTGCACAAAGTGCCAAACAATTAAGGCAGTATTTGGTACAGGGAGATGCTTATCAGATGCAAACTTTTGTAAAAAAATATATATAAGCTTTTACTTATTTATTAAATTTTACATTGGTTTGCAAAATTAATATGCATTGTGTTTCACATTATTCTTCATTCACATTGTGTTTCATACAATCATTCTCATTTATTATATTTTATAAAATCAATCACCATTAAATCATGTCTATTATTACCCTGTCTTTCAAGATTCCTGCTAGATCCTTTCCATGCTTTTCACCCCCACCTTAACCCACCAAATTGTGTGATCCTATAATTTCCCCCGTCCATCCTCACTCCTCTGCTCCCACCCCTCCCCCCTTGGATCCTCATATACATTTTATTTGTTATTCTTATGTTTTTACAATAATGGTCCTATGTAATATTTATCCTTATGAGACTTATGAGTTCATTCTGCCCTCCAGTCCTTCCCAAGTTATGTAGTAATTGTCAAAATAGTTGTTTCTAAGTTTTGGGTAGTATTCCATTATGTGAATATACCACAATTTCTCAATTCATTTGATTGTGGTTGAACATTTGGGCTGTTTCCATGACCTTGTGATTGTGAACAATGCTGCTATGAACATTGGTGTACAAATCTCAATTTGTGCCTCAGTTCTCATTTTCTTGGGATACATTCCAAGCAATGGAATAGCTGGGTCATATGGGATTTCTCTGTTCAGCTTTTTGAGGAAGCACCTAACTGCCTATCAGAGTGGTTGTATCATTTTATAATCCAAAGAACAGTATATAAGAGTCCTATCTCACCACATCCTCTCCAACATTTATTTCTTGCTGTCCTGTTAAACTTTGCCACTGCTACTGGAATGAGTTGGTATCATTGTGGTTTTGATTTGCATCTCCCTTATTGCAAGCGATTTGGAGCATTTCTTCATGTATCTGTTGACCATTAGAAGAGCACATCTAGGGCAGCATCTGTTAGTTGAAATATGTCAATTGGTATACCATCAATTCCTGGGGCCTTTTTTTGGGGGGCAATTCTTTCAAAGCAGCTTGAACTTCTTCCTTCATCACCATAAGCTCTTGTCCATATGCTGTTTTATGAAATTCTTCTGAATCTGCCAATTCCTTTTGATACAATGACACTGTGTACTCTTCCCATCTTCTTTTAGAAATTCCTGGATCATTTAATATTATGCCCAAAGCATCCTTAAGTAATGCTGCTCAAGGTTTGAATTTGTTCTTCAGTTCCTTGAGCTTAAGAAATGCTGTGAGTTTGGCCCCAGAGTAACAGATAGGGCAACTGAGGTGGATTTTTCAGTATGGGAATACAAACAAAGGGAAACAGTTGGAAGCCTACACAGGTGATTGGAACCTGGAATGTGAGAACCATGAATGTAGGAAAATTAGACAATGTTAAGGAGGAAATGGTATGCATAATATTAACATACTACATACTTGTGAGATGAGATTGACTGACATGGGGCATTTTGAGTCATACAATCATATAATCTCTTACAATGGAGATTAAAAAGTTAAGTGAAATGGTGTTGCTTTCATAATTAAAATAGTAAGTTTTAGATGTGTCTTGAAATATAATATTTTGAGTGACAGGATAATATCCATATGCATTCAAGTCCAGTGAATACCACCATCATTCAGATATATGCACTAACAACCAGAGACAAAGTAGAACAAATAGAATATTTCTACCAAGTTTTGCAGTCAGAAATCAATCAAGCATGCAATCAAGGTGTATTTATGATAATGGGTGACTGGAATGCAAAAGTTGGGAACAGAGAAGAGGAATCAGTAGACGGAAAACATGGACTTGGTGATAGAAATGAAGCTGGAGATAGCATGATTGAATTTTACACAATTGATTTATTTATTTCAAATACATTTTATAAGAAATGTATACACAGATTATACACATGAATTTAGCCTGACGGTGTACATAGGCATCAGATTGATTACATCTGTGGTAACAATTGCTGGAGAAACTCAATATCAGCTGTGAAAACTAGGTCAGGTGCTGATTGTGGAACAGACCACCAGCTACTCATATGCAAGTTCAAGATGAAGCGAAGGAAAATGAAATAAAATCCATGGGATCCAAAGCATGACCTTGAGTCTATCCCACCTGAATTTTAAAAGTCTCAGGAACAAGTTTGAGGCCTTGAACACCAATGAGAGAAGACCAGATGAGTTCTGGGAGGATACCAAGAATATCATCCAGGAAGAGTACAAAAGGTCATTACAAAGACAGAGGAGGAAGAAAAGACCAAAATGGATGTCAGAAGCGACTCTGAATATTGCACTAGAGCACTAAGATCCCAAAGCGTAGGGAAGAATTCAAGATATAAAGAGCTGAAAAGAAGATTTCAAAGGCATCGCAAGAAGACAAAGTAAAAATATTACAATGAACAATGAAGAATGAGAGAATATTTATTCATGAAGCTGAGAGAACACCAAAAGACACCAAAGAAAAACACCAATGCATATCATAGTGAAATTTGTGAGAGCCAAAGATAAGAAGAGAATTCTGAAAGTAGCAAGGGAGAAAAAAAGACTGAAATATAAGGGAGAGCAGATAAGACTAAGTGCTGATTTCTAAGCAGAGACCATGCAAGTAAGAAGACAGTGGAATGACATATATTGCACACTCAGAGAACACAACCGTCAACTAGGAAAACTGTACCCAACAAAAGTGTTCATCAAATATGAAAGAGAGATCAAAATAGTCCCATCAAAGCAGAACTTAAGGGAGTTTATAAAAGCAAGACCAGCTTTGCAGGAAACACTGAGAGACATTCTTCTTACAGAGGTGCCACAGAAAGCAGAATGGACCCAAGTACCAGCAACAATACCAAAAAGTATTCCACAAAATACTAGCAATAAAACCTTGCCTCACAATAATTACACTAAATGTGAATGGCTTAAATGAACCACTGGAGAGAAAAAGAGGAGCAGATTGGATCACAAACCCCAAAACCAATCAATATGCTCTCTACAAGAGACACACCTGAAAAGTGAAGATAAAAATAAACTAAAAATAAAAGAGTGGAAAAAAAGCCACCAAACAAATGGCAACCAGGAAAAAAAGCAAGAGTAGTGATATTAATCCCTGATAAAAGTAAGATAAAATAGATTTCAAGGCAAAAACCATTACAAAGGACAAGGAAGATTACTACCATAATGCTTAAAGGGTCAATAGAACAAGAAGACATAGTAATAATAAATATCTATGCACCAAATAATTGACCTGCAAAATACATAAAAAAAATTAACAAAACTGAAAAGGAAATAGACAACACCACTATAGTAGTAGGAGACTTTAATACACCACTCTGAAGAGACAGAACTACCAGAAAGAGACTCATCAAAGAAGCTGAAGGATTAAATTAATCTATAAACCAACAGATTAATGCACACACAAAATTAGCACAGAATACATTCTTCAATGTGCATGGAGAGTTCTCCAGAATAGATTACATTTTAGGTCACAAGGCAAGAATACAAAACATAAATACATAGAAATAATACAAAACATCTTCTCAGACCACAATGCTACAAAATTAGAAATTAATGACAAGAGGATAAAGGAGAAAAACTCCACACATTTTGAAGCTGAACAACACCTTGTTTGAACATGAGTAGGTACTAGAAGAAATAAAAAGGAAATTTTAAAAAAGTCTTGAAATAAGTGACAATGAAAACACAACTTACAAAAACCTCTAGAAAATAGTTAAGCAATAATTAGAGGTCAATTTATAGCAATAAGCAAATACATTAAAAGGCAAGAAAAAAATGATAACTGACTCTCTAACCCAACATCTCCAACATGTTGAAAAAGAAAAGCAAGAAAATCTGGCACACTCTAAAAAAACTGAAATTATAAAATTTAGGGAATAAATAGGGAATTCTGGTTGCCTAGTGGCAAAAACCTGCACTGCAATCCCAGAGATACATGGTTCGAATCCACAAGATGCTCTGCTGGAAAAGGAGGGACAATCTCCTCCTATATCAGTCAGATCTGATTTGATGGTACACACATAATAAATCTTAAAATTAAAAAAAAATTAGAGAGTAAATGAACGAAATAGAAAACAATTGAAACCATCAACAAAACCAGGAGTTGGTTCTTAGAAATGTCAATAAAATCAACATGCCACTAAGGAAACTAACAAAGGAACAGAAAGAAAAGAAAGGAATAATCTGAATAAAGATGAAATGGGAAGTCACAACAGAAGTAACTAAAATAAAAAGGTTAACAATGGAATATTATGAAAAACTATACTCAAACAAACGAGAAAACCTAAAAGAAATGCACAAATACTCACAAACTCACAGCCTACCCAAAACGACATACACTGAAATAGAACACCTGAAAAGAACCATTACTAAAGAAAAAAAAAACTGAACAGGTAATAACTTAGAACATCAAAAAAGCACTATACCAGATGGTTTTATTAGTGAGTTTTATCAAACATTCAGAGCAGAATTGTCACCAATTCTACATGAAGTATTTCAGAAAATAGAAAAAGATGTGATGCTACCATACTCATTCTATGAAGCAAAATTATCCTTGATATTTTGAAGCCAAGTAAAGACACTACCAAAATAGGAAAGTATAGACCAATATCTCTCATGAACATAGAAGCAAAAATCCTGAATAAAATTCGGGCTAATAGAATTCAACAGTATATAAAAAACAAACAAAACACACAACAAAAAAAACACCAAAACACCATGACCAAGTGGGATTCATAACAGGTATGCAAGGATGGTTCTACATAAGAAAAGCATTCTGTAATTCATAACATTAACAAAGCAAAGAAAGAGAAACACATAGTCCTATCAATTGTTGAAGAAAAGGCCTTTGACAAAATTCAATATTCTTTCCTAATTAAAACACTCAACAAAATAGAAATAGAGGGGAATTTCCTTAATATAGTACAAAGTATGTATGCAAAACCAAGAGCCAATATTGTTCTCAATGGAAAGAGATTAAAGGCATTTTCTTTGAGAAAGAGAAATACGCAAGGATGCCCACTATCACCTTTCCTATTCAATATTGTATTGGAAGTCTTAGTTATAGCAATAAGACGAGATAAGGAAATAAGAGATATCGAAATTGGCAAAAAGGAAGTAAAATTATCTCTATATGGCAGATGATATGATAGTATATTTAGGAAAACCTAAAGATACAGTAAAAAAACTACAGGACATACTTACCCAACTCAACAAACTGGCAGGATCCAAGTTCTGCATATAAAAATCAGTTGGATTTCTCTACAGTGACAGAATACAGAACTGGAGCTCAGAAAAATAATACTCATCGTAATAGCTAGTCACAAGAGTAAATCCTTGACACTATATCTAATTAGAAATACAAAATATCTATTCAAAGAAAATTACAAAACACTACTTCAAGAAACAAAAGAGACCTGGAGAAATGAAAAAAAAAAAAATACTATACCCTTGGAGAGGAAGACTCAATATTGTGAAAATGACAACTCTATCAAAGACAACCTACAAGTTCAATGAAACCCCAATATAAATACCAATTCCATTCTTCAATGAAATGGAAAAGGCAATTTTGAATTTCATCTGGAATGGAAAGAGACCCCCCCTCCCCAAGTAAGCAAAGCACTCCTGAAAAAGAGAAAGAAGATAGGAGACATCTCACTCTCTGACCTCAAATTGTACTCTACAGATGTGGTGGTCAAGACAGCATGGTATTAGTATAGTGGCAGACAATATACCATAGTGGAATAAAATTGAGAACCAGAAATCAGCTCATATACCTATAGTCAACTGATTTTTGACAAGGAGATGAAATCAGTTAAATGGAGAAATGAAAGCCTCTTTAACAAATGGTTTGGCAAAATTGGAAAACTTTCTGCAGAAAACTCAAGCAAGACCCACACCTCATACCATAAATAAAAACCAACTCAAAGTTTATCAAGGACAGAGGAGTAAAACCAAGGACTACAAATTTAATCAGAGGAAAGCATGGAGGAAATATAGAAGCCTTAATCCACAACATGAACAGCCTCCCAAGTATACTGAAAACCTCAAAACCAGGAGAGATTAAAACAGATGAATGGAATCTACTAAGAATAAAATCCCTATGCACATAAAAAAAACTTCTCCAACAAGGTAAAAAGGGAAGCCACAGACTGGGGAAAAGTATTTGGTAATGCCATATCTGATAAGGGACTTATATCTAGAATTTATAGAATAAATACTCCAATGTCTCAACAAGATAAAGATAAACAATCCAGTCACAAAATGAGCACAGGATATGAACAGACACTTCACCAAAGAAGATATTCAGATTGTGAAGAAACACATGAAGACATGTTTAAAATCCCTAATTCTAAGAGAGATTAAAAAAACCCCAAAAAACAAAAAAACACCAAACTATGAGATATCATCTAACCCCATTAGAATAGCAGAATTCAACAGAGCAGCAAACAATAAATGCTGGTGAGGTTGTGTTGAAATTGGAACCCTTGTCAACTGTTGGTGAGAGTGTAAAATGGTACAACCACTCTTGAAGGCAGTATGGTGCTTTTTTAAAAATTTGGAAATAGAAATACTATTGAATCCTGCACACCCATATTTATTGCAGCTTTGTTCACAATAGCAAGGATTTGGAAACAACCTAAGTGCCCATCAACAAACGAATGGATAGAAAAGCTATGGTAAATTCACACAATGGAATACTATGCTGCGTTGAAAAGCAAGGAACTCATGCAATATTATTCAAAATGGTTGACTCTGGAGAACATTATGCTGAGTGAAATATCCCAGTCACCAAAGGATA
>NW_006399915.1:1934509-1954723 GCF_000299155.1 Elephantulus edwardii
TGCGTGCCATCAAATCAGATCTGACTGGTGCAGGAGGAGAGTGCCCCTCCTTCTACAGCAGACCATCTGGTGGATTTGAAACCTTCTATCTCTGGGATTGCAGTGCAGCTTCTTGGTCACTAGGCCACCAGAGCTCCCTAGAAAGTAATTTTTTAAAAAAAGGTGGAAGTATAAAAGAAGACAGGTCCTAAAGATTAGGGCACCTGGAGGTAAACAAGTGTGGGTGCACCGAGGGAGCATCAGGTCTTAAACAAATGTTGAAGGAACAGCTGAGGAAAAACCTGAATGTCATCACAAAAGGACCCGAAAGGTTTGTGCTCTCTTCTGGCTCCACAAACTTGTACACTCCCAAAACCATCTTGTTATGGAGAAGCAAAACAATGCCTTGTCTGCCATTTCTGCCTTCTTCAAAGCTCTCAGACTCTACTCTTGGCTGGGCTGGATCCAGAGGTTCCATCTGGGGCCATAGTCTCTTGGTCAGTGCCAGCAGCTCCTTTCTGCTGCCCTGTCTGCCATTGTTGGAAGACTAAGAAAATTCACTTGGCTTCATCAAGGCCCTTAGTGGAGTAAATACAGAAAATTCTTGGGGACAGAAATACCTCTAGCTGAACAACAGTCCAATAGCTACAGTAATTAAAATATTTTGGTGAAGTAAAGACCAGACCCTGGAGCAAGAGGGAGCAGGATGGGGAACACATGAGACAATTTCTGGTCGTCTCTGTCCCTGAACTACCCCAGCTCTAGGATAATGAGTTCTGGAGTTCTGCCCTGAGGACCAGGAGGTCCAGCAGGCAATTGGAGAGTAAGTTTCTTTCCTGGCCTGATTTAAAGAGTTCAGGATAAAATTAAGGATTTCCCTCTGCCATAATCTTGTAATTGTAAGTTCACCAAAGAAGAACAGAACCAAGTTCAGGCCGAGAAAGATAGTTGTTGTTATGTGCCGTCGAGTCGCTTGCAACTCATAGTGACCCTATGTAAAACAGACCTAAACCCTGCTCTATCCTGTGCCAATTGCACTGCCTCCGACACACCCATCCCGATTACCTCAGTCACTGAATCAATCCACTTCATAGAGGGTCATCCTCTCCTGCTTTATCCCTCCACTCTCCCAAGCATGATGTCCCTCTCCAAGGACCTGTCCCTCCTTACAACATGTCCAAAGTATGTCAGACGAAGCCCCAGAATCCTTTCCTCCAAGGAGCAGCCCTGTATAACCCTCTCCAGGATGAATCTGTTTTCCTAGCAGTCCATGGTATTCTCAATACTCTTCTCCAGCACCACAGCTCAAAGGCATCAATTATCCTTCTATCCTCCTTGGTCATTGTCCAACTCTCTGATGCATAATAAGTGATTGCAAAGACCATGGCCTGTATCAGACACACCTTAGTCTCCAGAGTGACACCATTGCTCTTCAGTACTTTGGAGAGGTCCCTAACAGCAGACTTTCCCATGACAATACATCTTTTAATTTCCTGGATGCTGGTGCCAAGAGTGTTGACTGTGGAGCCAAGCAGACTAAAGTTGTTAACAATCTCAATCTCCTCACCATCCATCCTGATGCTGCCAATTGGTCCAGTGGTGAGAATCTTTGTCTTCTTGACATTGAGCCTCAATCCATACTGAAGGCTGCAGTCCTTGACCCTCCGCAGCAAGCACATCAGGTCCTCCTCAGTTTCAGCAAGCAGGGTTGTTAATAGATTGTAATAGATAACCAATCCTGATGCCACACCTTTCCTCATAGAGCCCAGCCTCTTGGATATTGAGGATAAGCTGTTGGCCTGGCTCTAAAGCAGAGACAGCAGCTACTTTAAGTTATAGTGGAGTTATATATCGTCTTTCAAGGAAATTGGAAATTAGGATGTTAACAGTTTCTTGGTTCAAGATGAGGGAGCAGGTCGGTAGTTGTAGATAGTTATTCCTGGGAAGAGGAGGTGATGTAGTTTTGCAGTTTTAACAGAGATAAACAGAGATGCAGCTGTTGCATTTCTGTGGCTGTTTTGGGGGAAGGGAGAGAAAGCAGCTCTGCAGCCCTACAGTAATTAACTATAGGAAAAGAATGAATGAAAATGTCTATTCCTGTTATTAAAATGCTTCTATTTTTCTGCCATTCCACAATATGAAAATTTATAAAAATTGGCAATAAACCATTGTTTTAAACTGTGAAAAACTGAAGATGGATTGATACAAGTGATTGTAACAATGGGCTTGAGCATATCTGAGATCATGAAGATGGTATAAGATAGGGCAAGGTTCAGATCTGTTATTCACAAGGTAAATGAGCATCTTCATGGCACCCAGCAAAAACAGTTGCTTATTCCTGTTAAGATAGTGTACTAATTAGTGAATTCCAGAAGCATTTCCAACAGAAAATGAAAGTATCTGTAAAGAAACCAGTTAGATTGCAGTTAGACCGAAAATTAGTTCTCAACAGAAAACTGCCAGACACGCAGGCTGGGTTTAGAAGAGGCCATGAAACTAGGAACATTATAGCCAATGTTAGATGGATGTTGGTTGAAAGCAAAGAGTACCTTAGAGGAATGTCTATCTGTACTTCATTGACTATGCAAAGACATTTAACTTTGTGGATCACAACAAACTGTGGCTAACAAGGAGAAAAATGGAAATCCTAGAGCACTTGATCGTGTTTATGAGAAACCTATACTTGGACCAGGAGGCAGTCGTCAAGAAAACACTGCATGGTTCAAAATCAGGAAAGGTGTATGTCAAGGGTGAATCCTTTCTCCATACCTTTTCAATCTATATGTGGAACAGATCATCCAGGAGGCTAGGCTTTATGAGGAGGAATGTGACATCAAAATTGGAGGAAGGCTCATTGACAACCTGCATTATACAAATGACACAACTTTGCTTGCTGAAACTGAAGAGAACCTGAGGCATTTGCTGAAGAAGGTCAGGGACTGAAGCCTTGAATATGGATTGAAGTTAAACATCAAGAAAACAAAGATTCTCCCCACTGGGCCAATTGGCAGCATTATGATGGATGGTGAAGAGACAGAGATTGTTGACAGCTTCAGCTTGCTTGGCTCCTCAATCAACACTCTTGGTACAAGCATCTAGGATATCAAAGGATAAATTGCATTAGGAAAATCTGCTTTTAGGGAATGACCTCTTAAAACTACTGGAGAGTAATGATGTCATGATCAAGGCAATGGTCTTCACAACTAGTTGTTATGCATCAGAATGCTGGACAATGATGAAGGGCGATAGAAGAAGAATGAATGCCTTTGAGTTCTGGTGTTGGAAAAGAGTATTGAATATACCATGGACTGCTAAGACAACACACAGGTCTTTCTTTGAGTGAGTAAAATCAAGTTGCCCATTAGAGGCAGGCAACTTTGTAGCTCTGTCTCACATACTCGGGCATGTTTCCAGGAGGGACCAGTCCTTGGAGAAGGACATGATGTTTGGAAGGGTGGAGGAACAGGACAGGAGAGGAAGACCCTGGAGGAGAGATGTATTGACTCAGTGACTAAGATAATGGGAGTAGGTGTGTTAGTGATGATGAGATTGGCTCAAGATAGAACAGGCTTCAGAGTTGTTTAACATAGGGTTGCTATGAGTCACAAGTGACTCAATGTCACATAACAGCAACAACATTTTTTTTTAATTTCTACTAGTTTATTTGCAAAATTCGAATACATTACAACATGGATTTTTTTTATTCCCTCTGTATATAATCTGTTGTATAAATTTTTATGTCATCAATATATAGACATTTTATAGCTCTTTATAAACTTTTTCACCATATTTATTTCAAGATGATATGAAAAGATAGCTATTGTAGACCCTATTACTTTTAGATTTGCTATAACTTTATCCATTGTGTACTTATTGCTCTTCCTTCCTTCCTTCCTTCCTTCCTTCCTTCCTTCCTTCCTTCCTTCCTTCCTTCCTTCCTTCCTGTTTGTCTTATTGTGGTTTGGTAAAAATTTACACAGCCAGTTAGTTTCTGATTCAATAATTTATGTATGTTTTGTTTCTTGACATTGGTTCAGTCCCCTCAGTATAACAATATTCTTTCTAACTTCCTCTTCCTTGATTTTCCTGTTTCTATTTGTTCAGATTACCTTTCTTTTTTTCTTTTGAACACTGATTTTGAGCAAATGTTTTTGTTTTGGTCTTTTATGGCATATAGTTCCAAGTAACACATTACTCATGGGTATTAACTGTTTATTTTATATTCTTATTGTTTAGCTGAAAGATGAGCTCCATGAGTGAGTTCAGCTCCAAGTTTGAAAGATATCTTAGGGTCATAGTCTTGAGGGTTCCTCTAGTCTCGATCAGATATCTGATCTTCTTCCCACACCCCTTTAATTTGAGTTCTGCCTACATTTTCCTCTTCTGTTGCCCAGGAATTTCTACTGTGATCTTGCTTCAAGCAGTTGGTAGTGGTATCCAGTTGCCATCTAGTTCTGATTTCAGTTTAGTGGTGACTGAGGCTTGTGTAGTCTTCTAATCCTTTGGATGTATGGTTTACATGAATCTTTTATTTTCTTCACTCTTCTTTGCCCTGGATAAGGAGAGACCAATAGTTACATTTTAGATGGCTGCTCACAGTTGTTCTTTTTGTTGTCAATTCAAATAGTGTCCTTGTTTTTTTGTTGTTGGTTTCTTTGTTTTTTGTTTTGTTTTATCTTTAGAATTAGAAACTCTACATTTCAACTTAGGGAGCTCTGGTGGCCAAGTGACAAGAAGCAGAGTTTCAATCGCAAAGCTGTGCAGTTCAAATCCACCTGCTGCTCCATGGGAGAAGGATGAGCGATCTCTTCCCATGAGATTAACAACCTCTGAAAACCCACCAGAGGGTCAGCTATTGTTTGGTTCCAACTTGATGGTACACAATAACAACAACAATTCTTGAACTTAATGGAAAGTAAACACGTTGCTATACAGAAATTTCTACCTGGGTAAAGCATGAATAATCACTACAGAAAGCATGTAACTTTTATCCACCGAACAATAGAGTTCACCTTTCTGTTGTTTAAATGTAAATTTATTTTCATTAGTTCTTGATCATGCAAAGCCTTGGAAGACTTAAATTAGTAACTGTGCAATGTTTTTAATTTATAGGGGAGGCCTGTTCATATTTTCATTTCAAAAATTATTACAGATACTAACAATTATCATTTTCCCAGAATTTTCCTTAAAGGCAATTTTGGGTGAAGGACAGCTTGTGTGAAGCCACCTTACTTGTCTTAGGCTGAGTTCTCTAGAGTAGTAAAACCAGTGAACTACATACATGATCACACACACACATACATACATAAGCATATCTATACTTAACATGCAGGTGATGCATACATGTTACATATATGTGTATTTCATAGGTATATGTGTATGTGGTGAAGAGCAGTGGTGTCTGTCTGGAGACTAAGGTGCGTCTGATACAGGCCATAGTCTTCGCAATCACCTGTTATGCATCAGAGAGTTGGACAATGACCAAGGAGGATAGAAGGAGAACTGATGCCTTTGAGCTGTGGTGCTGGAGAGGAGTACTGAGAATACCATGGACTGCTAGGAAAACAAATAGATTTGTCCTGGAGAGGGTTAAACCAGGTGGCTCCTTGGAGGCAAGGATTCTGAGGCTCTGTCTAACTTACTTCGGACATGTAGTGAGGAGAGACCGGTCCTTGGAGAGGGACATCATGCTTGGGAGGGTGGAGGGACGGCGCAGGAGAGGAAGGCCCTCTATGAGGTGGATTGATTCAGTGACTGGGATAATTGGGATGGGAGTGTCAGAGACAGTGCGATTGGCACAGGACAGAGCGGAGTTTAGGGCTGTTGTACATAGGGTCGCTATGAGTCGCAGGCGACTCGATGGCACATAACAACAACAACAACAACATGTGTATGCATGTGTGTATTTTATGGGTTTGTATATATTTAATGTTATGTGCAGTCCAGTTAACTATGACTCATAATTACACTATGCACAATAGCTCTGAACGCTGTTCTATTCTGAGCCAATCTCACTGTGACACACCTACTCTTATTATCCCAGTAACAGTGTCAGTCTATCTCATTCGGGTCTTCCTCTATTGCACTGCATGTATGTATTTAATATGTATGTATTTCACGTGAATGTGTGTATGTATATATTTTGCATGCATGAAATATGAAATATGTATGTGTGTATATATATATATATACACACACACACACATACACTGTGCATATATATGGAGAGAGAGAAAGAATGAGTGAGCAAGAGTGCCACCATGGTGGTATAGTACAATATTAATTGTCCAGCTAACTAAAAATTCTTTCATTTGTGGCCTAGTGGCAGGAATCTGCACTGCTATCCCAGAGGTGCACGGTTCAAATCCACCAGATGCTCTGCTGAAGAAGGAGGAACAATCACCTCCTGTACCATTCAGATCTAATTTGACGGTACACACATTAAAAAAAAATTAAAAAAAATTCTTTCATTTGAATCTACTATCAACTTCATGAGAGTAAATGGAATGTCTCCTCCTGTAAAGACAGATAACCCTGGAAACTCAGTGGAGGTTCATTAGGAATTGAAATTGACTTGATAAATGAAGCAAATCAAATTTGTTACCATGAAGTCACGTTAGAGCTGTGATCTTTTAGTTAGCAGTGCCAGCAACTAACACACATATGTATATTGTTATGTGCTGTTGTAACATATTCATATGTAGCAGGAAAGAAAGACCCTGGATGAGATAGATTGATACAGTAACTGGGGTGATGGGGGTTGGTGTGTCGGAATTAGTGTGACTGATTCAGGACAGAGAAGGGTTTAGAGTTTCTGTAGAGAGATAGGGTCACTATATATCGCAGGCAATTCAATGACACATAACAACAGTAAAGTACAATGACAGATTTGGAAGCAGGAGTGGCATCCACTTCCCAAACAACATGCCTCTGGAAACTCTATGAACTTTGATAAATATTGACAGTTGTAGAGGGGCTTCAGGCCTTTTTTTGTTCATAGGGTCACTATGAGTCGTGCTTGATTCGAAGGCAATCAACACCACCACCATATGTATATATAGCTGTGGTGGCCTAGTGGCAAGAAACTGCACTGCAATCCCGAAGGCATGCAGTTCGAGGCCGCCTGCTGCTCTGTGGGAGAAAGAGAGACAGTTTCCTATGCAATTAACTGCCTCTAGAAAACCCACCAGAGGGTCTGCTATGGGTTGGTTCCAACTCGATGGGACACAACAACATGGGAGGTGATTGCCCATCCTCCTCCCTATATATAGAGAAATATATTTCAAATACATTTTCATGCAGTTATCACTCACTTTTCCTGCCATTGAGTCAAAAGTAACTCATTACTGACCTCCACTGGATTTCCAAGGTTGTGAAATTCAGAGAAGAATGCCTATTTTACTTCTACTGAGGGAATTCTCTATCTGCCAAAGAAGCGTGACCTTTGGTTAACAGCAAAAGTCTCAATTAACTATGCCACGTGACTTCCTCCTATTCAGTTATAGAGACCAGTAAGTCCAAATCCGTGAACCAGCAGTTAAGGCCAGTACTTAGGCTACAGGGTTTTCCTAGTCACACAGAGTTGCAGAAGCAGAAATTGTCTAACTAAAAGTTGATCAGTGAGCTTCTGGTTCTCAGGGATGTAGGAACTGACAAATCTCAATATTTGTAAGTCAGATAGAAAGCTGCTGGCTTATGTCCAAGGTACCACAAGTCAGAGGATATGGTGATGGGTACTGAATGAAGGATGGTAAGCTTCATATGTATAGAAAACAGACAGTACCTGCAAGGAAATTCCCCTTTCAATTAATAGACAGTTCACATTTATAGCTCAGAAAATAGATAATTACATAGGATCTGCCAAGCCACTGAGAACCTTGACCTACCCACGTAACCTTAACCATGCATCGTTTTACTGTGTTCTCTTTCTAAAAGGGATTTGTGAAAGTAGCTCAATAAGGGGACCAATTACAGCCTAAGTGCAGGTACCAAATCATCTGAGCTGAAGTGAATTTCTCAAGTGAAATTCACTCAAGAAATCTTTGGAATGCCTTCTGTCCAGCCCTTGAAAATTTTGAGAGAAGTAGAGTTTAGGCATAGCTCTTGCCACTGGCAGTAAAGTGTACAAGTTATTTTTTTGGCACATTGCTGGCAACCCAGACAGGATCCCTCACTGAATTATTCACTGAACAATTTCACTTGCTGCTGTGAATTAGTTAATTATGAGACCTAAAATTACTAACCAGGTAATTATCAGATCTAGCAATTACTGATTAATAGATATAATTACTGTTTTGAGGTTATTATAAAGCAGATATTAAGTTAAATAGGAGACTAAAATGTTACTAATAAAGTAGAAGAAATAATAATAAATTCACTTAAAACCTGATATAAAGGTTTTGAGTTGCTGTAATAAGAAATGAGGACCCACAGCAGAATTCTGTATCCTAAAGTATCCTGAAGTCTTACCATGAAGATGAGACTTTTGTTCCAGCAGCAATAATTAGCTGAGCAGTAAAAGGTGTGAATCAAAGGAAATGATTGTTCTAGAAGTTGGACTAGATTCAGGGATAGCAAAATTTGAATCAACATTAGAAAGAAATGATTGCCAGAAAGAAATGATGACTCAATTAGATTCCAGGATGAAGGAGTGATACTTTTCTAAACTTTAAAATAGTTATATTGGATTTAGTCAGCTTGTTACACTTGTATTTTTCTTGTGTTTGGAAGAGAGTACTGGATGAAACTGGGAGTTGCAAGTGGAATAATTCTAGAAATTTAATGTCTTCTTGTATTGATGCTGGTGACTCTTAAGGTAATACTCTTTGCCTCTTGAGCGTAACATTTGAATTATTGTTCAGGTTTAAATATTCTGGCTTTTTACACTGGACATAGAGACTTTAAATATGCCTTAGAGATTACTAGTGGACCTTGCAAGGGGAAGTAGACCATACTGATGAGCTAGTCATAAAATGCATCATTAATTTGTCCACTTTGATAGAGGTTATTTATTGAGTTCTGTGCATGTTTCACTCTCTCTGAGTCACCACCAACTGTTCTGACATTGCTCTTTCCTTTAAAGGAAGGCAGCAACTTAATCATCTACCAAAGAATTTAAAAAGTTACATCTCCTAAAAACCTGACAAAATACTTTCCTGCCCCACTGACTGACATAAGATGTGAGTAGTAATTCTGCTTTTTCTCTCCAGAAAAAGAGGTTAAGAAGACATCCTTGTAGAAGAGGTTAATGAATGTAAAGAGTTTAAAAGATAGTGATTAAAAGTGAAATAAATGCTAAAAAATTATTGTTTATTTTTCTGCCCTCAGGGATGTAGCTCATTTTGGTGGCTCAGACCTTCTCTTTGTACAGCTGCAAAAATGCATTTGGTCAAGCCCCAAACTGGATTATGGTGGTGGCAGACATCCTTAATTATAGGCAATGGAAAAGGAAGGTCATTGCTGGTTTGAAGGTCAGCACAGCTAGAAAGCCATTAGCAGTTGAATGGGATTTTGTGCTCTGAGCAGAATGAATTGCTGCCTCAGCCCAGTTTCTTAGTAAACAGGTGTCACACGTCTAAACTAACAATCACAGAAAGGACAACTGGTCCCATGCCCATTTGTTTCAATAAATAGCAATTCTCAGCTCTGGCTACACTTCAGAATCATCCTCTAAAATATCTCCAAAAAATGCAGATTTCCCATAATTATTAAATGAAAATCTCTGAGTGGGATCCAGGCATGAGTGTTTTGGGGGGGGAAAAAAACCTAACAAAAACAAACAAATAAACAAAAACAACTTTTCAGGTGATTCCAAGGTTCCATCAAGACTTTGTACCACCTGCTATATGGGGAGGGCACATCAAAAACTAATTCTCCTCTCTCTTTTAACATGTTTTTGTTCAAGAGAGATTTGCAAGAATCATAGCCTGAGGCAGAAGTGTTGATTTCCATGATGCCTATGTCAGAGAAAACCTGTTAAAAAAATCAGTTTGTTTGGATACTTAGGTGATAGCTCTGAAGAGCATCATGTTGCTTTAAAATTATTTGTAAGAGGTATATTACAAAGAAGACTGGGGGACTAGTTGGGTAAGGGAGGGAGGAAGAAAATTGTGCAACAATGAATGAATTTTTTTTTTAAAATAAAGTCAACTGTGAGGGAGAAGGAAGGAAAATGTGTGACAATGAATGAATGAAAATCCAATCTTTCTGTAAACTTTCGTTAAAATGATAATTTTTAAAAAAAGGACATGTTTTGATGCCATAATGTGCCTACAGATGTCAAGCTTTGAGAGCTATAAAAGGTTTCTGAGGCATCTGTACTCATATCCACTTATCATCATGTTGACACCTGATTTAGATCTTTGCCCAAGGGTAGGAATACTTTGGGACTTACTAACTTTAAATGACAAGTACAAATGCTTGATTTTTCACCTTCCCACTTCAAAAATCTACCTAGTAAGAAGGTATTAGTTGTTGTTTTTTTTTCTTCTTTCTCTCCTTTCTCAATTCTTTCTGATTGTTGGGTGAAATCAAAGTTCAGGCTACAGGCATATTTGGAAAGGAAACTATGCAAATACATATAGACCACATCATAGCTTGAATATTTTAGAACTCCCAGAAACTTGGTCTGGTCTACAATATTTCCTCACTGTATTTGGTCAGTTTCTTAAGGAGCCCCTGTAATAAGTAGTTAAGTGTTTGTTTGTTCACCAATTCAAACTCACTAACTCCATTAGAGAAATATGTGGCAATCTTCTTCCATAAATATATATAGCCTTTGTGAGCCCTAGAGACAGATCTCCTCTGTCCTATACATTTTTATTAGCTGGAATTTTAATGGAATTGGGTCCCACCCACCCCATCTCAGGAAATATCCAGGCAATTAGCAGGCAAGGATAAGACAGTCACAACGACCTCTCCTACCTTGTGAAAACAGTGTTATCTTTGATCACTACAGTTGCCCTAAATGACTAAAGTTCATTTATCACTAAATCATCAAATGAGGAGGATATGAAATTCTTTCATTCATTGGCCAAAACCCACCTTTGGTACCATTACTCTTAAAGCAGACATGTCATCCTTCTGCCAGAATCTAAACAAACAAACAAAAGCCAATACAGTTTTAGAGTAAAAAGTAATTCAACTTTGGCCCACAAACACACCAATCAAATTGCTATTTATTGTTGTTATTTTGTGCAATCTTGTGCAAAATAGCTCTGAACCCTGTCCTATCCTGACCCAATCTCACTGTCTCTGACATGCCTACCCCATTACTCCAGTTACTGAAACAATCCATCCCATCCATGGTCTTCCTCTCTAGCACTATCCCTCCATCCTTCTCAGCCTGCTGTTCATCTCCAAGGACAAGTCCCTCCTGGCAAGATGCTCAAATAATGTGAGATAGAGCTTCAAAATTCTTTCCTCCAAGAAGGAACTTGGTTTCACTCTCTCCAGGACAAGTCTCCAGGACAAGTCTATTTGTTCTTTTGGTAATTCATGGTATGTTCAGTAGACTTTGGTGTGTTCAGTACTTTCTCCAACACTAAACTCAAAGACATCGATTGCTCGTCTATCATCCTACTCATTGTCCTGCTCTCTGATGCATAGCAAGTAATTATGAAGACCATGGCCTGGATCAGGCAAACAATCTTAATCTCTACACTGACATATCATTGCTCTTTAGCACTTTGGAGAGAACCTGACAGCAGATTTTCCCACTGCAATTCATCTTTTCATTTCCTCACTGCTGATGCTAAATTGTTAAAAATTTCAATCTCTTTCCCATCTATTCCAGTGGTAAGAATCTTTATCTTCTTGATGTTGAGTTTCAATCCATATTGGAAGACTGCAGTACTTGACCTTCTACGGCAGACATTTCGAGTCCTCCTAAGCTTCAGCAAGCAAGATTATGTCATATGTATAAACCCTCCAATCCTGATGCCATGTTCCTCTTCATAAAGCACAGGCTCTTAAATGATCTGTTCCACATACAGATTGGAAATGTGTGGAGAACCTTCCAAAAATTAAATTCCTGTGTGCATCAAAAACTTTTTCCAATAGAGTGAAAAGTAAGCCTACTGATTGGGAAAAACCATTTGGCAATATTTTTTTAGACAAGAGTTTCAACAAAAGTTTACAGAATCCTACAGAGCATGGTTCAAAATTGGTAAGGGTATATGCCAGGGATGTGTTCTATTTCCATATCTTTTCAATCTATATGCAGAACAGATTATCCAGGAGGCTGGGTTCTATGAGGAGAAATGTGGCATCAGGATTGGATGAAGACTCATAAACAATCTGCATTATACAGATGACACAACCCTGCTTGCTGAAACTGAGAAGGACCTGAAGTGCTTGCTACAGAAGGTTAAGGACTGCAGCCTCCAATATGGATTGAAGCTCAATATCAACAAAGCAAAGATTCTCACCACTGGGGCAATTGGCAGCATTGTCATAGATAGTGAAGAGATTGAGATTGTAAACTGTTTTAGTTTGTGTAACTCTACAATCAACACTCTTGGCACAAACAGCAGGGAAATGAAAAGATGTATTGCATTGGGAAAGTCTGCTGTCAGAGACCTCTCCAAAGTACTGAAGAACAATGGTGTCAGTCTAGAGACTAAGGTGTGTCTGATAATACAGACCATGATCTTTGCAATCACTTGCTTTGCATCAGAGAGCTAGACAATGACTAGGGATGATAGAAGGAGAATTGATACCTTTGAGTTGTGATGTTGGAGAAGATTGTTGAATATATCATGGACTGTTAAGATAACAAACAGGTTCATTATAGAGAGGGTTAAACCAGGTTGCTCTTTGGAGGCAAGGATTCTGAAGCTTCATCTGATATACTTTGGACATGTTGCAAGGAGGGACAGTCCATAAAGATGGACGTCATGCTTGGAAGGGACAGTGCAGGAGAGGAAGACCATCTATGAGATGGACTGATTTACTGACTGGGGTAATTGGGGTAGGTGTGTTGAAGACAATAAAATTGGCACAGGACGGAGCAGGGTTTAAGGCTTTTGTACAAAGGGTCGCTATTAGTCACAGGAGACTTGATGGGACATAACAACAACAACAATAACAACAGGGCCTCCACAAGAAAAAGACTGATAAGATAATTACAAAATGGGCAAGAGACATTGAAAGACTTTTTACAGAGGAAAATAGTTAGATGGCCAACAGACACACACTCAAAATCACTGGCAAAAGAGAGATGCAAAACAAAATAATGAGATACCATCTCATCCCAGTAGCAATGGCAAAGTTTAACAAGATAACAAGTAATAAATGTTGGAGAGGATGTGGCGAGATAAGAACTCTTATACACTGTTGGTGGGATTGTAAAATGGCACATCCACTCTGGAAGGCAGTTTGACATTTTTCCAGAAAGATGAACTTAGAGATTCCATATAACCCAGCTATTCCATTGCTTGCAATATACCCCAAGAAAATGAGGACTGAGGCACAAATGGATATTTGTACACCAACGTTCATAGCAGCATTACTCACCATCGCAAGAATATGGGAAAAGCTTTAATGTTCAACCACAATTGAACGGATTGTGAAATTATGGTGCATTCACAAGATGGAAAGAATACTATGCAGCATGCAGGAGCAATGATTTTGTAAGTCATTACCTATCTTCAGAGGGACTGAAGAGTATTATACTAGGTGAACTAACTCAGTACCATAAAGACAAATACTAAATAAAAACATTATTGTAGAAATAGATAACTAGTAAACCGTGTATGAAGATCTAAGGGAGGAGGGATGGGAGCACAAGGGCGAGGATGAGTGGGGGACGTAATCATAGAGTTGCCCAATTTGATGGGTAGAGGGAGGGGAGAGTTAAGGAAATGGGATAGATCTGGTGTGAAAACAATGTGTAGGGACTTTGAAAGCAAACCAGTATAAAATAAAAAGTTTATATTAAAAAAAAAAAAAGAATGGAGCAAGGATGTATCCCTGACACATTTCTTTTC
This sequence comes from Elephantulus edwardii, assembly GCF_000299155.1. NCBI lineage: Eukaryota > Metazoa > Chordata > Mammalia > Macroscelidea > Macroscelididae > Elephantulus > Elephantulus edwardii. The sequence goes on from NW_006399915.1 coordinate 1,948,477, forward strand.
GAGTTTTGAACCATGCAGAGTTTCCTTTTTTGTCCTGACAATTGCTTCCTGGTCCAAGTATAGGTTTCACAAGAGCACAGGTGTTCTGAGAGTCCCATTCTTCTCAAGGTTATCCAAAATTTGTTGTCATCCACAGAATCAAATTTCTTTGCATAGTCGACGAAATATAGATAGACATTCCTCTGGTATTCTTCACTTTCATCCAAGATCTGTCTGAGAGATACAAATCAAAACAACAATTAGATACCATTCCATCCCAGAAACAATAGTAAGGTTTAACAGGGCAGCAAATAATAAATACTGGTTGTGGAGATTTTGGAATTCTGATACACTGTTGGTGGGGATGTAAAATGATACAGTCACTGTGGAGGGCAGTCTAGTGCCTCCTCAAAATACTGGAAATAGAAATATCAATTGACCCAGCTATCCCACTACTGGGACTATATCCCAAAGAAATCGGTGCTGCAACACAAACAGATACATGCACACTAGTGTTTATACAGCATTATTCACAATAGCAAAAAGATAGAAAAAACAGCCTGAGTGTCCATCAAGAATTGAGTGGACAGAAAAACACTAGGACATTCACGCAATGCAATACTGTGCAGACCTAAGAAAGAAAAAGAAAATTAACAAAAAACTGTACAATGTGAATAAGTCTGGAAGAAATTATGCTGAGTGAAAAATATAAGGCACAAAGAGACAAATACTGCATAAACCCATTACTGATACACTAGGATCAAGATGGGGAAGGAGGGAATAACAGGAAAATAATGGATAGCTAATGAATACTGCACTGGAATGAGAGAAAAGAATGACATTCTGAAATGAATGGATGATTAGAAACCATGTGTATAGCAAGTAATAATCTTACAAAGAGAATTTGGGGTGGGGGATGGAGAAAAGTGTGCATGCATGAATGAATAATAGTAAAGCTTAATAAAAGTATATTTTTTTCTTTTTAGAGGAGAAAACTGAGGCTCATTTGAGCCAACTATGGTAAGATCCAGGATTTGAACTGTAGTTCTAGCTCTCCAAGTACTCTTTCCAACACTATAGCAATATTTCAGTACATTTTAGATGATTAAGATCTTATAGGGTATTCACACCTACTTTTGATTAAGCTGATTCAAAATACTTGCTGAACATTGACAGCAAGGTTAGAGATTCTGATTCATTAGAAAACTTACTTAAAAATTGAATGAGGCCACATTATCTTTCTTGTTCATTTTGGAGTTTAACTAGGAAAATATCCTTGTTTTACTCTAAAATGTCCTTTCTCATTAGCTCTAGAGAAATAATTCCTGCAATGGTGGAGTCCCTTGATAGGACTTCCAGACATTTGAAATTTGTGTTGAAGATTGGAGGCTGGTCAAATGAGAAAAGATTCACTTTGAAGACTGGTATCCACTAGTCTTGTTTTTGCTATGTACCATTAAGTCTGAACCAGCCCATAGGTGACCCTTTAGTGGGTTTTCAGAGGCAGCAAATCATACATAATATAAGTAAATGTTGTTCATTAACACAGAAATAATTTAAATACCTATAATGAAGGATAGAATTTCTCCATAGGGTTTTCAAGGCTTTTATCTTTTGGAAGAGACTCAGATGGGTTTCACCCATCAATCATTGGCTAGTAATTGAGTACCATCCAGGGAATTTTCCATAAAGAGAAATGAAGTCCTGATTCATATTGTGAATGACATAGATCAAACTTGAAAACATGCTAAATTAAATATAAGTCAGTAATGAAAGAAGAGATATTGCATGATCCCACTTAAATGAAACTTCTGGAATAGAAAGATATAAAGAGATAAAAAGTCATTAGTGTTTACCAGAATCCAGAGGGGAGAAAATGGAGTGAGTGCTTAGGGAACACTGAGCTTTTGCTAGGAGTAATGGAAAATTTGGAAATAGGTAGTGGGGATGGTTGCCTAGTATGATGAATACAATTAATGTTCCTGAGGTGTATATGTAAAAACATAAGAAATGTTTAAAACAATGCAGCTTAAAATTTTTCCATAAAGTATCTATACTATTCAGAAATAAAATTTTGGACTGAGGAGAAAGGTGCAAGAAATATAACTGATAATTAGCATGTGGAAATTCAACACATTGCCCTTACTTCAGAGATAAATTGAGCAGATATGTCCTTCACTGAAACCACTGGGTAATTAGTTTTAAAAAAAAATCTAGAAAACTTATACAAAATGCTAACACTGGATTGGGTTGGGGTTTTTTTGTTTGTTTTTGTTTTAGCAAAAGTATGGGCAATTCAATTTAACAGTACTTTGGATTATTATGTACATAATATATTAAAAATGACACTAAAATAATGGAGCAGAAGGGTAAGCATTTAACTTGTGTTTTTCAAACATGAATAAGTTTGTATTCAAACATCCAATATTTCAACAGTGCATTGTCATTCAATTTTCTGATCTTATGATTATGCCAAATTGCTTTCATAATGCTTAATTTCCCATATTATATCTGATGTTAGTTTTCAAATTTCAGAAATTATAATAGCTACTTAGTGGTTGATTTAAGTAGATGGCCATACTGTATAATAGGAGGGAATGTCTTGTCTATTATATTTAATTATCTAGTATTTGAAAGGCTTAGTGTGAAGATGAAAATGATTTCAAATGAAGTTTGTACTTTCATGGACTTAATATTGCAGTCATGGAAAATTTGTAGTTGATGTGCTTGTATATAGTGGGTAAGGTGATAGGACCCCTCGTGGCAGAGTGCATTTTCTGTTGAGTCACTAACTAGAAAATAAATAATTCAAATTCAGGAGTGAACTGAAGTGGTGATGTGATTGAGGACTATCAAGGAAGTATCCTAACTAGAGTCAGGAAGGAGAATGGGATCAGAGAGACTAGGAGACTTAAGATGGCACAGACATATAGGCCAAAGAAAAAGGATTTGGATTTTATGTTGAGTAAGATGAGGCTTATTTGAAAGTTTTGTTGTTGTTGTTATGTGCCGTCGAGTTACGTGTGACTCATAGTGACCATATGTACAACAGCGATAGACAGCCCTTTCCTGTGCCAATCTCACCATCTCTGACACACCTACCTCCATTACCCCAGAGACTGAGTCAATCCATCTCATTGAGGGTCTTCCTCTCTTTAGCTGTCCCTCTACCCTCCCAAACATGATATCCCTCACTAAGGACCGGTCCCTCACCAAAGACAGTCCCTCCTAGTAACAACATGTCCAAAGTATGTCAGATGAAGCTTCAGAATCCTTGCCTTCAAGGAGCAGCCTGGCTTTACCCTCTCCAGGACAAAACTGTTTGTTTTCCTAGCAGTCCATGGTATATTCAATACTCTTCTCCAATACCACAGCTCAAAAGCATCAATTCTCCTTCTATCATCCCTAGTCGTTGCCCACCTCTCCGATGCATAGCAAGTAATTGCAAAGACCATGGCATGGATCAGGTGCACCTTAGTCTCCAGACTGCTATCTTTGCCCTTCAGCACTTTAGAGAGGTCTCTCACTGCAGACATTCCCATCGCAACAAGTCTTTTAATTTCCTGGCTGATGTTGACAAGAGTGTTGACTGTAGATCCACGTAAACCAAAACTGAACAATCTCAATCTCTTCACCATCCAGTACGACGCTGCTAATCGGCCCAGTGGTAAGAATCTTTGTTTTCTTGATATTGAGTCTTTAAGTCAATTTATGTTTTTTTTAAAATTGTAATCTTTTAAATTGCATTATTCCTGAACTTTTAAAATTCATTTTTAAATTTTTATTTGTATTGATTTACATACAAAATTCATAAAATTCATATACATTGTTTTTTCACACCAGATCTTTCCCCTTTCCTTTATTCATCCCTCCCTATTTTGTGAATGTCTGTTTAACCCCCTCCTTGGATCCTTTTACTTATTCTACAATAATGGCATTATATAGTATTAATTTTTATGACACTGAGCTCTCAAGTCCCTCCCATGATAGGACGTAATCTACAAAATCATTGCTCCTTCATGCTGCATAGTATTCCATTGTGTCAATGTATCGTAATTTCTGATTCCTTTCCATTGTAATTGGGCATTTGGGCTGTTTTCATGTTCTTGTGATGGTGAATAACACTGCTATCAACATTGGTGTACAAATCTCTAAACTTTTGTTAGGAAAACATACTGAAGCCAAGGTGACAACAAGCTAACAATTGAAAGGCTATTGCAATAGTTCCAATGAAAGAATATAGTATTTTGCATGATAGTAATGTGATGGGATGATAAAATGTCAGATTTTTGAAATATTCTGAAGATAAAGAAGATGGAATTTTTTCACAAATTAGGTGTCATGTATGAAAAAAGGAGTAGTCAAGAAAATTATAAATTCTAGATAAAATCCCTTATCTGACATGTCATTACCAAATATTTTTTCCCAATCCGTGGCTTCTGATTTTAATCTGTTGGAGAAGTTTTTGGATGTGCATAGGGATTTTGTTCTTAGAAGGTCCCATTAATCTATTTTATCTTCTCCTGGTTGTAGGTTTATCAGGATGCTTGGAAGACTAGTTATGTTGTGGGTTGGGGCTTCTAGAATTCCTCCAAGCTTTCTTCTAATAAAGTTTATAGTCCTTGGTTTTAGTCCTAGATCTTTTATCCACTTTGAGTTGGTTTTCGTGTATGAAGAGAGGTGTAGATCTTGCTTGAGTTTTCTGCAGATAGTTTTCCAATTTTGCTGACAACATTTATTAAAATGGCTGTTGTTTCCCCACTTAACTGATTTCATTTCCTTGTTAGAAATCAGTTGACCATAGGGAGATGTGCTGATTTCTGGGTTCTCAATTCTAGTCTATCTGTGTGTCTATCATTATACCATTACCACGAAGTCTTTATCACCTAGCAGTGTAGTCAAATTTGAAATCAGGGAATGAGATGCCTCGTACCTTGTTTTTCATTTTAAGGAGTGCTTTGCTTATTTGGCACCTCTTTTTATTCCAAATGAAATTGGAGATTGCCTTTTTCATCTCATTGTAGAATGGAATTGGTATTTGTATTGAGAATGCATTGAACATGTAAATTGCTTTTGGTAGTATTGCCATTTTCACAATTTTGAGTCTTTCTATCATGAGAAAGGTATATTTTTCTGTTACTTTGGTCCATCCTTCTTTCTTTGGCACCTCTGTAAGAAGGACATTTCTCAGTATTGCCTGCAATGCTGGTCTTGCTTTTTTTTTTAGATTTTATTTTAATAATTTTAATGAACATCTACAGAGATTTTGGATTTCCATTCATTCCTTGTTGCACTTTTCTCCCTGCCCAGCCCTCCCCCTGGCACCCCCCCCAAATTTGCTCCTCTCTTTGAAAAAGTAAAAGAAAATTCTTTCTTTGGTATACAATCCCCCCCGCACTCCTTCCACTGCCCCAGACACACTCCACTATGAACCCTTAATTCTAGACTCTTGTGATAACTATAATACCCTATCCTATATCGCTTTTAAATTATTTTCTCCCTTATCTGTTTCAATGCAGTATACACAATTCATTGAGTTTTTCTCAGTCTTACCCCAACCTTGATATCAATCCCTTTCTATAACAGTGGCACTATGCAGTATTTGTCCTTTTGTGACTGAGATATTTCACTCAGCATAATGTCCTCCAGGGTTACACATTTTGAATAATATTGCAGGAGTTCCTTGTTTTTCAATGTGGCCTAGTATTCCATTGTGTGAAAATACCACAGCTTCTCTATCCATTCATTTGTTGATGGGTGGTCTTGTTTTTATAAACTTCCTTTGCTTCTGTTTTTCTGGGAATATCTTGATCTCTCCTTCATATTTGTTGTACAGTTTTGCGAGGTATAGTATTCTTGGTTGACAGTTGTATTCTTTGAGTGTTCTACATCTGTGATTAGACTGTCTTCTTGCTCACATGATTACTGCTGAGAAATTGGCATTTAATCTTATCTACTCTCCCTTGTAGGTATACTGTTTCTCCTTTGCTGCTTTCAAAATTCTCTCCTTTTCTTTGGTTCTGACAAATTTGACTATTATATGCCTTGATGTTTTTCTTTTGGGGTCTATTCTATATGATGTTTGCTCAGCTTCTTGAATATATATTCTTTCCTTTTTCATTATACCTGAGAAGTTTTCCTCTAGTAATTTTCCCACAATTTTTTCGGTGCCTTTATTTGCTTCTTTCTGTTCTGGGATTCCAATGATGCACATGTTATTTCTCTTAGGTTTTCTTCTTTTTCCATCCTTTTTTATTCTTTTTTCTCT
>NW_006399915.1:1955233-1956652 GCF_000299155.1 Elephantulus edwardii
GTTCTTGATCTGAAATTACTGCTTTAGAAGATGGTTTGGCAGGCACTCACATGGATACACATAGGGTGGGCACATGCACCGATGCATGTGGGGGTGGGGGAGTATGTGAGGCAGCCTGAATGGAAAACTAGAAAGCTTTGTTTTTCCCCTCAAGAACTGGATCTGCCCCTCCAGTCAAGCTCCAACTGTTTCACTCCCTTCTGCTTAAGGTGAAGGGGTCCCATGTGTTCCAGAAATCAATAGTGATCGCCCTCTAAATACCTCACTCAAAATTCTGCTGTCTTGCTTATTCCCAGCAGATGGGTCCTACTGAGGCTCCCTGCTTCCTGCTGAGGCTTGGTGCTCCCCACTGAGGCTTGCTCCTCCTGGAGCACCCAAACTATATATTTTAAAAATAGGTCTCACTCAAATTCCATCTGTCCTGCTCACTCTGTTCATGTCACTCTGTGTGCATTGCTATGTTCGTCCTGCAGCAATCTAACAAACATTGTCGTGTTTTGAGTCTATATTGAAGTCTTTGTGTAAATCTTCATGTAAGTCTTCCTCTTTTTCCCTGATCCTCCACTTTACCAACATAATACTTTTCTCCAAGGATAGGTACCACTCAATAACATGTTTAAAGTCTCACTATGCTCATTCCTAAGGAGAATTCTAGCTATCTTTCTTCATAGATAGATTTATTCTTTCTTCTTATATTTTATAGTATTTTCAATGTTCTTTTCTATAACCATAATTCAAAGGCATTATTTTATTTTTCTTCAGTCTTCCTTGTTCATCGTCCAGATTTCTTATGCATATGAAGTGACTGAAGAGAACATTGATTTGGAGTAAGAATTTCTTAGTCTTCAGTGATTAATTACCATGATGTTGTTTGTTAGATCAGTTGTAAAGCTTTTTTCTTTCTCTATGCTGAAGCCTTCAGGCATGGTTTTAATCAGTTTTGGTCAAACATTCTTCTAAATGGTATAGCACTGATTTGTCTATTTACTGCACAGAGTTAACTTGTATTTATTGTGATGCTAAACACTGTGACACTGATATGTCAAATGTAATATTCTTTACCCGTGGTAGACAGTATTTGATTATAATGTTTAAAATTATTTGTTATACATTTGCTTAAATTTTCCCCTCTTTTAACAACTGGGATCTAAAGGGAAGAGAAAAGACTAGAAAATAGCCAAAATTATTGGGGCAGCTATTGCTGCCAGTTTAGGGCCTGTGTCGGAAAAAAGAAGTCTTACTCATATACAGTGCCACCCAAAGGTAATAAAGGAGGTCAGAATTGCTTCCACTGTGGAAAGCTGGGCCACTTCAATAGACAGTGTCACAGACGAGAGCCACAGATAGGCAAGGGAGTAGAGAGGAAGCTCCCACTCACTTGCTTTAAGTGTGGCTCTTAAGGACACTTGGTCAAGGTGG
>NW_006399915.1:1957572-1991019 GCF_000299155.1 Elephantulus edwardii
GAGGGGGGAAGAAGAATGAACTCGGGAGGAGGGTGGAGAAAACAGTGCAACAATGAATGAATGAGAACCCAAAATCTCTGTAAATGTTCATTAAAACTAATAAAATTAAATAATAAAACAAACAAACAAACAAACAAACAAAAAAACAAGTTTGGACGCAGGAGTGGCATCCACTTCTGAAATACTTTGCCTCTGGAAACTCTACGAACTTGGAGAAATGAGGAAAGTTATATAAGTGTTCAGGTCTTTCATTCATAGGGTCACTATGAGTCATCTATGACTCAATGGCACTTAAAACAACCACAACTTGCTGAAGGATTCATAGGGTTTTCAAAGGCCTGTTATTTAGTAAGTAGATGGCCCGTTGGGCTTCCTAATCTGTCTTAATCATGGAGCTCCATCAAAGCCTGTCCATCATGAGAAATCCTTATGGTGTTTGACACATCGGTGGCACAGATTTCAGTATTACAGCAATCCCAAGTTATCTTAGTATAGCAAACTAACAGACAAGCGTTGTACCACTTAGAACAACATGCTCTCCAAACACAATTAATACCTGCAGCCTGAGGGCCCAGCCAACTTTTAAGTACAAGGAACCATCCACCAAATCCTATTTGCTTAGTCAATAGACTTTCTACCCACAGCTGATTGTTAATGAAGTCAGAAGCCAATAACTTTTTGTTATTGCTAAAACAGTAAGAAATGTTCAAACAATTTACACCTAGTTTTCAAGTTAATAAAAAGCATTTACCCTCAAGGATCCAACTGCTCAAAGCTCACCCTTAGGCATGACTCAATGGCTGAGAGTGTGGCATCAGGACTAAAGGGAGACTCATCAATAACCTGCATTATGGAGATGACACAACCTTGCTTGCTGAAAGTGAGGAGGATATGAAGCACTTGTTACAGAAGATCAAGGCCTTTGAAATGGATTGCATCTCAATGTCAGGAAGAAAAAGATTCTTACCACTGTACTGACAGGCAGTATCATGATGGATGGAGAGGAGATTGAAACCGTCAATAGCTTTATCTTGCTTGGATCCATAATTATCTGTAAGTAATACCCTTGGTACCAGCAGTCAGGAAATAAGGAGATGCATAGCACTGAGGACATTTTCAGTTAAGGACCTTTCCAAATTATAAAGAATTATTGATGTTAGTTTGAAAACTAAGGTGCATCTGATTTAGACCATAGTCTTTTCAGTTACATGCTATGCATCTGAGAGCTGGACAATTAATATGGATGGCAGAAAAGGAATTGACACTTTTGAGTTGTGGTGTTGGAGAACAGTACTGAACAGCCCATGGACAGCTGAGAGAATGAACAGAAGTTTCTTGGAGAGGGTGCAACTGGAATGCTCTTTGAAGGCAAAGATAATGAGACTTTGACTCACATATTTTGGACATTTTGGAGGTGCTATTCCTTGGAGAAGGACATGATGCTCAGGAAGGTGGAGGTTTAGTGAAGGAGACGAAAACTCTCAACCAGGTGGATTGACTTGGGTGACTGCTGCAGTCGGCACCTGTGTGTCAGGTAGTGTTAAAATAGAGCAGGATAGAGCAGAGTTCAGATCTTTTGTTCATTAGGTTGCTATGAGTCATACTAGACTCAACAGTACCTAACAACATTATGCTGAAGTATATCCATACTTAAAACTGTAGTCTTTGATCTCCATCAGTAGCTGTGTCAAGTTATCTTCATTTACAGCAAACAAGATTGTATCATCTACATATTTTAAATTATAGCTAGGTCTTCCTTCAATTCCGATAATGTCTTCTGCATAATCATCTTCTTGGATTGTTATTATCATGGATATTAAATAAATTTTGTTAAAAGGATCCTCTCCTGACATAATTTTTTCCTTATTTTTAAACCATGCAGTGTCCTCTTGTTCTATATGGATGGTTATCATTTGGCTTAATATAGGTTTTGTAAAAGCACGAATAAGTGTTCTGAAATTGCCATCCTTTATAATGTTATTCTTATAATGTTATAATGGTTTTTTCATGATCTGTAATAAAACATAGCAAAGAATATGTAGTTTTATATAGAAGTCTTTGATTCAGTAGGAAAAATCTGGATTGGAGATATAATTTGAGAGTTTTATACATACAACCTGAAGACCAGGTAGTGCCACTAAGGAATAAGTGGAGAACAGGTTCTAAGAGAGGTCTGAAACACTCCAAGGGCTGAATCTTGAGAAGTTGTTGAGAATCTAGCAAAATAATCTAAGAAATAGCAAGTGATGAAGAAGAAAATGAAACACTAACTGATAAACCAGATAGAAGTGCTTTGGGTTTGGCAACAAGGTAAATCAGTAATGGGGAAAGTTATGTGTCAGCTTGGCCAGGCTAATTATGTAATGATGTAGTCATCTTCCATTTTGTCCCCTGATAGGGTTCAATCATGCCCATGATAAGATCTACTATGAGCTGCTAATTGGTTGATAAGGAATTTCCTTGTGCCTGAGGAAGGCCTCCATCCAATATCGGGGCTTTTGTTTACTCTGTGCCATGCCTCCAGCTTATCATCTGCTTTCTAGTTCTTCAGAGTTAAGCTTATAACCTACTGATCTTCAAATTTGTCTGAAGCTTATGAGCCAGTAGCTAACATGTCACTTGCAAATCTTGAATTTTTCAGCCTCCATAACCCAGGAGCTAAAAGCCTTCCATCTATCCTGTCAACTTGTTCATCAGACCCTGCATCTTTGAGAAAGGAGAATCCTCCAACCTGATGCATGATCTACAGATTTGGGACTTGGCAGGCTCTGCAATGGCATGTGAGTCATAAGACATTTTCTTGATCTAATCTATATAGGTATATTTGTGAGTATTTCTGTTCTGAATATGTATATGTGCAAGAATTGCACCTTGATGGTGCATTGCTTTGCATGTTGGACTACTAACCAAAGGTCAGTGGTTTGAATCTACCAGCCATTCCGAGGGAGAAATATGAACATCTTCCCCCTTATAATTATTTAGTTTTAGAAATCTAATGAATTGCAATCAACCTATTGACTGAGTAATCCAGAAACCTAATGATTTGGATTGCATCCCAAAACCCAAACGATAAAATATTGTATCTAACCATATCTTACTGGTTTCACTTTTTCAGAGAACCAAGTCTAAGGTTCATCGCATTGAGGGTAGTCTTAGAGTAAAAAAATCACAAGGATGCCTTTTCTAAATGGGTTTTCAAGTTTGACTAACCTTAAAACTGTCGATAAGTACATCTCCAATTGTAAAGGGAATTTTGAATATTGCAAGGTGACAATATGTAATTACCAAATATCACCACCAATAGAATGAATGAAAAGTGAAATTTTGGTCAGTTGCATGTTTGATACTTTTCTACTTCACAAAATTTACCAAAAAGAAACAGATCAGGAAGTTACTTTTAGTTATATTAGACAAAGTTTTTAAAGAAAAGGATGAACTTAGGGTTTCAAGGTCACAACTCAAGTTTCCACCAAAGCCCTAAAAGAAAGCCTTCTTTTGTATAGTAATAGAGCAGATATTTTAAAAAAGTGTATTATCATTAGAGCATTTAAAGTACAATACAATTGAGTTCCTACCTTTAAACAGTACTTGTGTTGTGGCAGATCATGAGATTCTGAACACTTAGCTAAAAGTAAGAGAGCAACAAAGCTTTGTTGCATGTTGTTGGGGAGTCAGGTAGTGCTTAAACTTCTCTGACTCTTAGGGAAAGCAAGGATCAGGTTTTTATACTGAATTCAGGCATGGAGGTTATGCTAAGTTCATTGCAGTTGGTAAAGAGATGTCTTTACATTTGGAGTTGTTAATGTTTCTGACTTCTCATGGGTATTCAGGCCCTGGACCAGGTGCAGGATATAGTGAGGGAGTGGTAACCAGGCTGGGTCAGCATGTATTGAAACATAAAGCTCAGCAACACAGGTTATTGCTAAAATTATTGAAGCATACATTTCTTAAAATAGCTGTCAGAACAAAATGGCTTCTCTAATGCTAACATAAAATGGCTTCTCTAATGCTTAACATATAAGCTGCTACTATATTTGAAGTGAGGTTGTTGATTGGGAAGCAATGAGATTCTAAAACTTACAACGGGGAAGATAATTATGGGTAGATAATCAGGAAGCTGGGGGCATCAAATATCAATATTCCACTGAGTCATTCCTACTAACAGAACCAGTTATAGTACCCTATTTAAGGAGATTACCACAGTTGTGCTTGTTAAATCTTTGTCCATTGTTGTGGGGCACTGTTTAGGGCATTGTATGGGGAAGTATTTGAAACAAGTACCTTGTAAGATATTTCTTAATGTTTCTAGGGAGCAGCCTTACCATAAATTTTTGCCTCTAGACCTTTAACTACACTTATGTTTCAGTAAGCCACCGAAAGTAAAGTACAAAGTATGACCCAGGATGAATCTGGGCATTGATCTGAGTATTAATCTGGGCATATTTTCAGGATGTACTAATCCTTGAAAAAAGACACTGTATTTGGAGATAAGAAGGTCAGTGAAGGAAATTATGAAAATTATATATATATGTATATATATGTGTGTGTGTGTATAGTTAGTAACCACAACAACAGACTTGAACATTGCAGAGTTATGCAGATGGCACAGGATAGGCAGTGTTTCAATATGTTGTTCATAGGGTCATCACAAGTCATAATAAACTGTATGGCACCTGACAACGTCAACAAATTAACTGTTTGATTTTTCTAATAATTGCAATCACCAAGAGAGTGTATATGAGAATGGGAATTAAAGAAAATTACCCTGTGATAGATTAACTGAATTATGCAATTATCCTGTGATAAATTAATGGAATTAATGGATAAATTAAGGGAAATAATAAGAATTATAATAATGATGGAAGGAATATAAAGTTGGATCAATCAGAGTTTATTGATGTGAACCAGTGAAGCACAGATTTTTCATTCGATATTTCAAGTTGAGAGACCAGAAAGTGATCTAAGTTTCTTCTGTTCACTAAAGCCTGGATTTTGTGATGGCTTCATGAAATCAAGTTAAAGTACCTGACTTATCTTCTATACTGTAGAAGGTATCCAAAGGCTTAGGGATATTTACATTTTGGCATAGTTTTATTAAGTTGTATGCATAGAGTCACACGTGGATTTCCCAGAGGACACACATTTTACTTAATTGACTTAAGACATCTAGCTTAGCTGAATAGATTGTGTGGTTGTTAGAGCCAGAAGCTGTGCCCAATCAATAAGCACGTGGTGGACATGGCTACTTTAAAGAACAAATAAAAAATCAGAATAGTCTGACTCATATGGATTTATGATGTTATCTATGAGCAGTCTCATCTCATGCAATTTACTGGCCTTAAAAATTCCATTGGTGGGTCAGCTATGAGTTTGTCTGATTTAATAGCATATAAGAACAACTTAGTCATAGGCTTCCAAGGAATCAGATAGGTGGGGGAGCTACTAAATATTAAGTCGACCTATGCAAGCAGAATTCTTGGTACACTTGGTGCCAATATAACTTATATTACCAAAGGGTCCCTGTCCTATAGTGGACTTGAACACTGAGTCTTGTTCCAGAACCTGAACCCTGAACCCAGTTCCAGAGACAAAAAAGAAATATAACTGCCAGCTAAGGAAGCGAATGTGAATGAGGCATCAAGGTTCGGCCAGCCACTCACACTGGACTCACTCACTCAAACACCTTGCAGTCCAGAGGGCAGAAAATACGATGATAATGTCTTCTGGCTAAATAAGAAGGCATGTAGCTTCAACTCAAGACCACCAGTAAAGTGTGAAACTGGACTCCCCTTCCCCTTCATCCCAGTAACCCTGTTCAGTATGAAACAGCCAGAGTCTGCATCCTTATTCTCAAATGTTATTGTGTTGTTGATTGCCTTCAAGTTGAGCAACACTCATAGCGACCCTATAAACAAAAGGCTTGAAGACCTTCTACAATTATTGACATTTATCAAAATTTATAAGGTTTCTGGAGGCATGTTATTTAGGAAGTAGATGCCACCCCTGCTTCCAATACACCAGCTGCTCCATGATAGAAGAATGGACAATCTCCTTCCATGTGATTTACTGCCCCTGAAAGCCAGCTGGAGGCTCGGCTATGGTTTAGTCCTGATTCAAAGGTTGTTGTTGTTAAGTGCTGTCGAGTAGTAGGTGACTCATAGTGACCCTAAGAATGAAAGTCCATGACACTTGCATGACTTTTTTCTCCAGGTTCACAGGGTTTCTGGAGGCAAGCTATTTGTGGAGGTGAATGCCACTCCTGCTTCCAAGCTTGTTTTAATAGGGGAGCTCCCCCAAACACTGTCCACCATGGGTAACCATTATCACATTTGACACATCAGTGTCACAGTTGTTGTTGTTGTTATGTGCTGTCAAGTCGCTTGCGACTCATAGCAACTTTATGTACAACAGCCCTAAACTCTGCTCTGTCCTGTGCCAATCGCACTGTCTCTGACACTCCTACCCCGATTACTCTAGTCACTGAATCAATCCACCTCATAGAGGGCCTTCCCCTCCTGCGCTGTCCCTCCACCCTACCAAGCATGATGTCCTTCTCCAAGGACTGGTCCCTCCTTACAACATGTCCTAAGTATGTTAGACGGAGCCTCAGAATCCTTGCCTCCAAGGAGCCACCCAGTTTGACCCTTTCCAGGATGAATCTGTCTGTTTTCCTAGCAGTCCATGGTACTCTCAGTACTCTTCTCCAGCACCACAGCTCAAAGGCATCAATTCTCCCTCTATCCTCCTTGGTCATTGTCCAACTCTCTGATGCATAACAAGTGATTGCAAAGACTATTTGCTCTTCAGTACTTTGGAGAGGTCCCTAACAGCAGACTTTCCCATGGCAATGCACCTTTTAATTTCCTGGCTACTGGTGCCAAGACTGTTGACTGTGGAGCCAAGCAAACTAAAGCTGTGAACAATCTCAATCTCCTCACCATCCATCCTGATGCTGCCAATTGGTCCAGTGGTGAGAATCTTTGTCTTCTTGTCATTGAGCCTCAATCCATATTAGAGGCTGCAGTCCTTGACCCTCTGCAGCAAGTGCTTCAGGTCCTCCTCAGTTTCAGCAAGCAGAGTTGCATCATCTGGATAACACAGTTTGTTGATAGATCTTCCACCAATCTTGACCCCACATTTCTCCTCCTAGAGCCCAGCCTCCCAGATAATCTGTTCTGCATACAGATTGAAATGGTATGGCGTACACCTTTCCCAATTTTGAGCCATACTTGCTCTGTTCTGACGACTGCCTCCTGGTCCAAGTATAGGTTTTGCGTTAGAACGATCAAGTGTCCTGGGATTCCCATTCTTCTCAGAGTCAGCCCCAGTTTGTTATGATCCACACAGTCAAACGTCTTTGCATAGTCAAGGAAACACAGAAAAGCCTTCCTCTTGTATTCCCTGCTTTCAGCTAAGATCCATCTAACATCAGCTACAATATCCCTAGTGCCATGACCGACATCTTCTAAACCCAGCCTGGACTTTTGATAGTTCTCTGCTGATGTGCTGTTCCAGTCGTTTTCAGATAATCTTCAGTAGAATCTTGCTTGCATGTGAAATCAATGCTATTGTTCTACAGTTTCCACACGCTGATGGGTCACCTTTCTTTGTGATGGGAACATATATAGAAGTAAAATGAAGTTGGAGGATTCCAAAATGAGAAATACACAAATCACAAAAACAGTCTCTTTGCTAAAAAACAAATCACCATTGCTCTATGCCCACTATCATCTTGTCTTTTTTTGTCCTTGCTAGATCTTTATTTCCTTTACATACTCCCTCCAACCCTGAGCAACCCTGTGATTTCATCCTTACCCATCCTCAACCTTCCCCCACCCCCTATTCCCCCTTGGATCCCCATACATGTTTTCTTACAATTAAAAAAAAAATTTAAAAAGCAAAGAAAAAAAAATAAAGAACAGACCAATCTATTTAGAAGGAATGCAATAAGAATGTGTGTTCAAAATAAGGATGAAAATCTTCACATGTTGTAAGGGCTAATTCCCTGAAAAAAATACATCAGACTAGGAAAAATGGAATGTTTGTGAAAAATAAGGAGGTATTCAGTAAAATAGATTGACACAATGGCTGAAAATATTGCCTGAAGCACAGCAGTGATGTGGAGATTGTGCAGGAATAGGCATGATTCTAGTTCGGTTGTATATAACATTACTAAGAGTTGAAACTGACTTGTTTATACCTAACAAAACAAAATCTAAAGTGGTGATCTATTTATTTAACGTGTAAATAGCCATGGTGACATAATATTTGCTTAAATTCCAATAAAACAGGATTTAACTGTGGTCTCATAAGTTTGAAAAAAGATATTCATTTTTTCTGAAGATATTTAGTGTATAAATAGAGATGAATGTGGGTAGTTTACACTTATAGTAATTCAATTATTGCTTAGGAAATAAAGGGATACACTATTATCTAAAGAGATACAGTCGAAATCTGCAAGTAAGTTGGGTGTACAGATTGGAATTTACTGCCCTGAGAGACCATGTTGTTGCTAGTTGCTTTCAAGTTGGTCCTCAACTCATGGTGACTCAATACACATGGGAGAAAATGATGCTACTCTTGGTGACATTCCCATGATCAGTTGGGACTCAAGCTGTTGAAATTCATAGGGTTTTTGTTGGCTGATTCTATTATTATTATTATTATTATTTTCTTGTATGTGTACCATCAAATCAGATCTGACTGGTACGGGAGGAGATTGTACCTCCTTCTCCAGCAGAGCATCGGGTGGATTAGAATAGCGTATCTCTGAGATTGCAGTGCAGCTTCTTGCCACTAGTCCACCAGAACTCCCTTGATTCTTTTTTTTTTTAAATTATATTTTACACTGATTTGCTTACAATGTTCATAGACATTGTTTTCCACACTGAATCTTTCCCACTTCCTTTACCCACCCCACCCTCCCCCATAAAATTATGCTACCCTTTGATTACCCACCCTGTTCATCTTTACCCCTCTGCTCCTATCCTCCCACCTTTGATCCTCATACATGTTTTACTAGTTATTCCCCCCCAACAACCCCCCAATGATCGTATACAGTATTTGGCCTTAGGGGACAGAGTTAGTTAACTTAGCACAGCATTTGCCAGTCCCTCCAAAATTTGGTACTAATTTTTGAAATTATTGCTTCTGCATGTTGTGTAGTATCCCAGCATGTGAATGTGCCACATTTTCTTAGTCCATTCGATTGTGGTTGGACATTGGGGCTGTTTCCATGTTCCTGCAATGGTGAATAGTGCTGGTATGAACATTGGTGTACAGATACCTTTTTGTCTCATTTCTAATTTCCTTGGGGTATATTTCAAGCAGTGGAATGGCTGGATCTTATGGAATTTCTACTTTCAGGTCTTTGAGGAAATGTCAAACTGCCTTCCAGAGTGGTTGTACCATTTTACAATCTCACTAACAGTCCATAAGAGTTCCTATCTTGACTCGTCCTTTCCCAAATTTATTACTTGCTGTCCTGTTAAATTTTGCCTCTATTACTGGACGTGATGGTATCTCATTGTGATTTTTGATTTGCATCTATTCTATTGCCAGTGATTTTGAGCATTTTTTCATGTGTCTGTTGGCCATCTGAGTATCGTTCTCTGTGAAACATCTTTCCATGTCTCTTGCCCAATTTGTAATTGTTATCAGTCTTTATCTTGTGGAGGCCATGTAAGATTCTAGAAACTTTTTATATGAGACCCCAATTTGAAATGGAATTGCCAAATGTTTTTTCCCAGTCAGTAGGTTTTCTTTTCACTCTGCTCAAAAAATATTTTTGATTCTCAGAGGGATTTAATCTTTAGAAGGTCCCAATCATCTATTTTATCCTCTCCTTGGGTATTTTTTGGCTGTACTTGTCAGCCTTTTTATACAATGAGCTAGCCTTCTGTCCTTGGTCTTCCCTTGTGTCTTATGATCTTTATGGTTTGGGTCTTTATCCCTAGGCCTTCCATCCCTTTGTGTTGATTTTTGTTTATGGTGAGAGGTGTGCATCCTGCTTCAGCTTTCCACAGGTAGTAGTCCAGTTATGCCAGCACCATTTGTTGAAGAGTTTGTTGTTTCCCCATTTGATAGGTTTCCTTGTTGAATATCAGTTGACCATCAGTAGCTGGATTAATTTCTGGGTTCTCGATTTTATTCCTTTGGTCTATGTGCTTGTTATTGTACCAGTACCATGCTGTTTTGGTTATAACAGTTGTGTAGTGCATTTTCAGATCAGGAAGTACAATGTCTCCCACTTCATCCTTGTATTTCAGAAGTGCTTTGCTTATTCGAGGTCTCTTTCTCTCCAAATAAACGTGTAAATTGCTTTTTCTATCTCTTTGATAAATGATTTTTTTTTTAAAACTGTATTAGGATTGTGTTAAACATATAGATTGCTTTTGGTGAGATTGTCATTTTTACTATATTGAGTCTTCTTATCCATGAACAGAAAACATCTTTTTTTCCATTTTTTAAGGTCTTTTGTTGTATCTCACAGAAATGTTCTGTAGTTTTCTTTGTGAAGGTCTTTTGTGTCTCTAGTTATGTTTTTTCCTTATTATCTCAATTAGTGGTTGGTGTAAATGGTGTTGTTGTTGGTTTTTTTTTTATTTTGGGCACAGGGTTAGTTTTCTTATCTGTGTTTTCTTTGTTCATGTAGAGGAATATTACTGATTTTGGATATTGATCTCATATCCTGCCACTCTACTAGATTGGTCTACTAGCTCTAGCAGGTTTTATGTCAAGTCCTTGGGGTTTTCTGTGTATACTATCATGTCATCTGAATATAGAAAAATTTTCACCATCTCTTTTCCTTTCTGGATCTTATTTCCTATTCTTGTCATGTTGCCCTGACAAGTACTTCCAATACAATATTGAATAGAAGTGGTCACAGTGGACATCCTTGTTTGGTTCCTGTTCACAAGGGGAATGCTTTTAGACTTTCTCCATTGAGAATGATACTGGTTCTGTGTTTTACATATATACTTTTCACTGTGTTGAGGAAATTGCTGCATGCTTTAGTCAGGAAGGGATATTGGATTTTGTCAAAGGCCTTTTGTTAGTCAATTACAAGGATCATACGGTTCTTATTATTTGATTTGTTGATGTGATGTTGTTGTTGTTGGGTTCCATCATGTCAAGGACGACTCATAGTGACAAAACTGAACCATGCTCTATCCTGCACCTTCTTCACACACAAGAGCCCATTGCAGCAGTCACTGTGTCAATCCACCTGGTTGAGGGTCTTCCTCTCCTTCATAATCCTCCACCATCCCCAACATCATATCCTTCTCCAAGGAATAACACCTCCTAAAACATGTCCAAAATATGTGAGGGAAAGACTCATTGTTCTTGCCTCCAGCGAGCACTCCAGCTGCACCATTTCCAAGATATATTTGTTCATTCTCTTGGCCATCCATGAGATGTTCAGTGCTCTTCTCCAACACCACAGCTAAAAGGCATCAATTTTTTTCTTTCATCTTTGTTCATTGTCCAGTTCTCAGGTGTATAGCAAGTAATTGGGAAGACCATGGTCAGAATCAGATTCACCTTAGTTTTCAAACTGACATCATTACCCTTCAATAATTTGGAAATGTCCCTAACTGCAAATTTCCCCAGTACCATGTATCTCCTTATTTCTTGACTGCTAGTACCAAGGGTATTAATTGTGGATTCAAGCAAGATGAAGCTGTTGACAGTGTCAATCTCCTTTCCATCTATCATTATGCTGCCTCTCAGTCTAGTGTTAAGAATCATTGTTTTCTTGATATTGAGACACAATTTGTACTGAAGTCTGCATTCCTTGATTTTCTGCAACAATTGCCTCAAGTCCTCCTCACTTTCAGCAAACAAGATTATGTCATCTGCATAATGCAGGTTATTGATAAGTCTCCCTCCACTCCTGATGCTACACTCACCCTCACAGAATCCAGCTTCTCAGATAATTTGCTCAGCATACAGATTGAATAGGTATCGAGAGAGAATACAACCCTGGCACACTATCTTCTCGATTCGAAACCATGCAGTGCTTCCCTGCTCTGTTCATGCAACAGTTTCCTGGTCCAGGTACAGGTTTTGCATGAGCACAACCAAGTGCTCTAGTATTCCCATTCTTGTCAGTGTTAACCACAACTTGTCAAGATCCACACAGTCAAATGCCTTTACATAGTCAACAAAGCACAAATAGACATTCTTCTGCTAGTCCTTACATTCAGTCATTTCTGACATTAGCAATGATATCTTTGGTGCTGCGACCTCTTTTTTGTCCTGCTTGAACTTCTGGCAGTTCCCTATCTGTGTATTGTTCTGGTCATTTTTGAATGATCTTCAGCAGTGTTTTGCTTGCATGTGATATCAATGGTATTGTTTGATTATTTCCACCATTATTTGGAATGAGAACAAATATGGACCTCTTCCAATCCATTGGCCAGACAGCTGTCCTCCAAATTTCCTGGCATAGACTGATGAGTGCATCCAGAAATGCATCTGTTAATTGAAGCAAATCAATTGGTTTTCCATCAATTTTTTGGGCCTTATTTTAAGCTAATGCCTCCAATTCTGCTTCTACATCCTTCTTCATTACCATTGGCTCTTGTACATGTGGCACATCCTGACATTTTTCAGTGTTAATCAGTTCTTTTTGGCACAATGAATTCAGTGTGTATTCCCTCCATCTTCTGCTGATACTCACATTGATTGTTTTCCTTATGTTTAACCATCCTTGCATACCTATTATGAATCCCACGTGGTTGATATGCTGTTAGATTTTATTGACCGGCATTTTGTTAAGAATTTTTGCATCTATAGTCATGAGAGATACTTGTCTGTAGTTTACTTTCTTGGTAATAATATCTTTTCCTGGTTTTAGTATTAGGGTTATGCTTGTTTTATAGAATGACTCTGGGAATGTTACATCTTTTTTTGTTTTTAAAAATACCTTTAGTAGGATTGGTGATAGATCTTTTCTGAATATTTGGTAGAATTAATCCTTGACTGATAATTCTTAGACAGACTTATACTCTTTAGTCCCTTTAAATTTGGGAGATCTTATACCAAACGTTAATATCTAAATCTAAGTTCCAACCATTCTCCAAGGCTTTAGTGTCAACTCAGACTTTGTCTCCTTCAATGGTTTTAGATGTCTCCCATATGGTGGTCTCACATGCATTTTGCAATAAGATTTCTCATTTATTCATGCCTGTTTCTGACTTGACTGCTTGTTTCACCTCTGCTTCCGACATAGGTGTTTGTAGTATGTGTTTGTGCTTTCTGCTATTTCCCATCTTAGTTATCATTGGGCCTCACAGGAATGCGTTATAAAGTAATAATCTTAGAATATTTTTATGATATAACTTTATGTTTCTGCCTCTAATATATCTCTGATACTTTTAAAAAGGAGTTCTAGAATTAGTTAATTAATTAATTAAAGAGGTGTACAGAATAGGATTCTACTTCCTTTCATTGTCTGCATCATCATTATTCCTGTCCTTCCTCTATGGATCCTTATCTTAAAGAATCATCACCATAAATGACAATAAAATCACTCTCATTCAATGAAAAATTCCCCATATATTTCCTGTTACTTACAAACACATGCTGGTGATGCTGCACATAAAGTTTATGTTCAACAAAGACACCTTCTTACTCTCATAATATAATGATTGTTGTTGTTGTTGTTGTTGTTATGTGCCGTTGAGTCATTTGCGACTCATAGCGACCCTATGTACAACTGCCCTAAACCCTGCTCTGTCCTGTGCCAATCACATTGCCTCTGACACACCCATCCCGATTACCCCAGTCACCGAATCAATCCACCTCATAGAGGGTCTTCCCCTCCTGCGCTGTCCCTCTACCCTACCAAGCATGATGTCCCTCTCCAAGGACCTGTCTCTCCTTACAACATGTCCAAAGTCAGTCAAACGAAGCCCCAGAATCCTTGCCTCCAAGGAGCAGCCTGGTTTAACCCTCTCTAGGATAGATCTGTTTGTTTTCTTGGCAGACCATGGAACATTCAATACTCTTCTCCAGCTATTCACCAGGGGTATCCTGGTGGAGGGCGGAGCTGGGAAATAAGTGGGATAAGGCACTGGGCTAAGGGCAGGGACTACACTGTAACTAATGGTTAACTCCAAGATGAGGGATTTATCTTTCACTGCTCCACAAATTGCTGTCTGTCAGATACTTCTAAACATTCAGATTAAGACAGACTAGGAAGAAGGATTGGCCATCCACTTCTGAAATAGTAGGCCTCTGAAGCCCTATGTATGAACCTCATAATGATTCATAATATAAAATGGAGTATATGATGATTCTTGTACAAATTGTGCAGCACTTGGTTCGTATAATTACCTATTTGCCTTTTATTCTACTCATGTAATAGCTCAGATGTCTAAACTACCCACAATCCCTGTTCCAGCAGTTGCTTTCAGATCCTAATTGGGAAGTAATGAGTTCCCAATTAACTTAGTTAAATACAATTTGCTATGTGTTATTAACAACAGTACCGATTTGTTTCAGTACAGATCCGAAACAGATTATTAAAATATAAATGTCTACTGTTTTCTTAACCAAGCAACTTTTCTTAGCTTATTTAACTGTTCCAGAGCAATTAACAGCTTTTTATTTTTGTGTGGAACAAGTTTTTTAAAGAGATCAACTTCTCACGCCAATCGTGGGGTGTGTGGTGTTAGTCTGAAAGTTGGTTTTCTTTTTTGACATTATAGTTAGTCACGTCTTGTCTCCACTTTCCTTAACTGCAGATACATAGTCTAACAAATCATCAACAGCTATGGGACTATGATAATAGAAAGAGTGCTACCCACATTGGGAAGCAAGACTTGAGGCCAGCAAGACTAGTGTCAGCAAGACTTGAGGGAGACTAGAGAAAGATTATAGTGAGAGTAAGACCTTGGTCTTGGAGAGACTGTAGCATTGCTATGGAGGAACTGTGGCAAGATAAAAGTAGAGGAACCCTGAGATAAAACCCACAGTTAAAGGATTTTTTTTCCTATTCTTGCTGAGGCTTGATGGAGAAGATGACTTATAACTACTCTGAGGTAAATATGGCTGGGTGATTTGGATTTGACTGCTGAACTAAACCAGATCCTAGAATAATTGAGGAATTGTGCATTGGAAATTAGGCTAAAACTTGGACTAGTTTTGGGTGATATTCTTTGCCTTCCCTACTCTGCAACTTATTTCCCTAATAAACTCTATGTTTAGTACTACACCTATGAGTCTGTGAGTCGACATTGCCTAAATGAATATTTTGCTGTTGGTGTGGATCTAGAGGCACCATGAGGCTGGGCTGTGGGTTCTTTACCTGCTTTCTGCTCTGAGGTAGGTCAGGGCTGTCCTATTCTTATTCTCTCTGGTCCTTTCAGAGAGAAGTTCATGGCCTTGTATTCCCCTTGTCCTGTTTTCTGCTCTTTAGACAGAGGGAGAGTAGAAAAAGAGTGACTACAGAAGGAACATTGTATTGGAAAAGATGAGGAGAAGAACTGTCTGAAAGGAATATATGATTAGGAAGAACCTCTCTGGCATCAATCAGAAACAAAAAGTGCACTGCAAAATGGACTACAGGAGGTAAAAGGGAAAGAGGGAGAAAAATGTTCAACAAAGAATGAATAAAAATTCCTTATGTCAGCCTATTACTGTAAGGAAAGGGATAAGTATTTATACCACCACTTTATAGATAAGCATGCCGAGATATGGTGACAAAATAAAAAGGAACTATAAGCTCTAGCTCATCAATTTCTGGCCTGAAAATATTTGCATAGCTGATATAACAATGTTATTAAAAATACATACCTTCTTACATAATTCCTTTCATTTATAGGTTAGTATTTTGATGACTCCTTACATATGTGTAGAGGAGAGGTGACAGAAGACTCAGTATTGAGATTCTACTTGATAAGTTGCTGCTTTAAACCAACCAGTCACTCCCTAAAAGAAGATGAAGCAATACGTTCCTATAAAGATTTAAAGTTAAGAAACCCTATGAGGTAGTTGTGCTGTATGGTAGTGTAGATACCTTAACTTCTGCATGAGCTAGAGTCAAAGACTCATAGTAGTTGTTATGAGTTGGAATTGATTCAATGACAGCTAGTTATATATATATTCATTCTCTATCTTGATTTCTTACAATTTAAATCCTCTGGAAAAAAGTTGAAGTTATTGCTATAAAACAAAAAAAGGTTAATATCAATTCTTTATTCATCTGGATCTTGAATTTAATATTTGTCCAAATATAAAGATACTTGGAAGTTTATAAGAATACAATTTCATATAATATGTGATTTTGTACAACTCTATCTCAGACTCTAAAAGTGCCTAATTTTCAGTATTTCCATGAGAATGTTGTAAATCTTTCTATTAATATTGCTTTTTGATTCGGTCCCATGCTAACTTCATTTACAAGTTGCTGCTTCAGAAAGAAGGAGGTTATTTTTCCTCTATATCTGTGCTGGTTCATCAGAATGTTTCATAAGCCATATATGAAAACTGATTGAGGCATGGTATCTATTAAATTGCTATTTAATGAATATGCTTTTGTATTTCAACAATAATTATATAAACATATATTATAGATATATAAATAATTAAGGAGATCCAAACTTAACAAATTATAATCATAAGTATTCACCTTCAAATATTGGTAAGTTTGCACTAGATTTTTCTCAGCATCAGATAAGTCAAATAGAGACTGAGAGAGACAAAAGAATAGTTTTACTTCCAGTATTAATAAATTACATGTCTCAGAGGAATTTATGGTGCTTTAAAGATATTATGTTTTCACAGTAATCCTGTGATATATGTATATATAGTTGTTGTTACATGCCATCAAGTTGCTTGAAATTCATGACAACCCTATTTGCAATTGCTCTGAACTTGCTTTATCCTGAGCCAATCTCTGTTTCTGCCACATACGTACCCCCATTAATTCAGTTACTGTGTCAATCCATCTCATCTCTGGTCTTCCTGTCCTGTGCTGTCCCTCCACCTTTCCAAGCATGATGTTCTTCTCCAAGGACTGATTCCTCCTGGCCATATGCTCACAATATGTGAGATGGATCTTCAAAACCCTTGTCTCCAAAGATCAGCTGGGTTAATCCTCTCCAGAACGGATCTGTTTGCTCTTTTAGCAGTTCATAGTGTGTTCAATACTCTTCTCCAGCACCACAACTCAAAGGCATCAATTTACCTTCTGATAGCAGACTTGTCTCATGCAATTAATCTTTTGATTTCTTGGTTACTGGTACCAAGAGTGTTGATTGTGGAGACAAGCAAATGCATTCTTCAATATGGATTGAAGCTCAACATAAAGAAAACAAAAATTCTCACCACTGAGCTGATTGGCAACGTCATGATAGATGAGGAAGAGATCAAGGTTATCAACAGCTTCCATTTGCTTGGCTCCACAGCAAATACTTCAGGTCCTCCTCAGTTTCAGTAAGAAAGGTGTCATCTGCATAGTGCAGGTTGTTGACAAGTCTTCCTCCAATCTTGATGTCTCATTCCACCTCATAAAGTCCAGCCTCTAAAATGATCTGCTCCATGTATAGACTGGAACCGTATGGAAATAAGATGCAACCCTGATGCACAACTTTTCTGATTTTAAAGCATGCAGTATTTCCTTGCTCTGTTCTCATGACTGCTTTCTGGTCAAAGTATATGTTTTGCATAATAAATTAAGTAGCCTGTGATAACTCAAGGTTAGCCATAATTTGTTGTGATCCACATAGTCAAATGTTTTTCATAGTCAGTGAAACACAGATAGACATTCCCCTCTGGTATCTGTTTTCAGCAAAGTTCCAACTGGTATAAACACACACACACACACACACACACACACACACAAACACACACTGTTAAGTGCCACCAAGTTGACTATGACTCATAGCAACTCTATAACCAATGGATCTGAACCCTGACTTATCTTGATAAATATATTAAATGAATCTCATGTTACAGCAGCACCTCTACTTACAAACTTTCAAAGTAGGAATTATTTCTAATATGAGTTGTGGTATTTGCCTGAAAAAATTTATGCCAGTCCAACATATGAACAGTAGATGGTGTTGATAATCTCTTGTATAGGCCACTTTGGCCTTACAAATGGATGATATTTCCAACAACCTTTTAAATCTTAATGATTATATCTATAACCAAAATAATTATGGAGCACGTGGGAAATCATTGAAACAAAAAAAAAATAGTTGGAAAATATAGGACTTATGGTGCACTTTTGATAAAGGGTAAGTGTGTAAGGAGCAGTGGTAACATGGGGAAGACCAAGTCTGACTTCTATATACCTCATATAGGAGAACTGTCTCCATCAAGAACATCTATAGTACCAAACAAATATCTACATTGTCAGGCCTGCCACCCTCCCCCACATGTTCCTGCACCAGTTTCTATGAATCTTTGAGTGCAATATTTGTTTCAAATTGACTCAAAGACTTTACTCACAGTTGTGGGATTTATTAGATAAATAGGTTGGGGACCTCAGGAGATAAAGGATATCATATAGTGAAAGTACAGGGTTAGTGAAAAGCATCTTCAAGAAAGACAGACTAACATCAAGATACAAATCCTCATCTAGTTCACACAGCTTCTCAGTCAACAAGTGAAAGTCTAGGTTAAGTTCAGCAGTACAAATAAATCTCTGGTTTCCTCATTAGTCAGCAAGTCTCATAGAAGTCACAAGTCAGCTCTTTATTTAGTCTTCCTGAAGCAAAACCTTTAACTTTAGTTCCATCTCCAGGGTTCTGTCAGGCTATACCCCCAATAGTCTCTTCACGTTCATGCCACAATCTCTTCAGAATCTTGCTACAGACTCTTCACACCCTTCTGACACTTCCTTCAGTCTCTTCACAGTGTGGAAAGTATTCTCTCTTATATTGGTGCCACAGCTGTTGATGATTTCTAAAAATATGTGTCCACAGTTGAGGTAGCTGAACACCATGCCCCAAGTGGGGATAATGCAGTGAGTAGAAAATTCAGTTTTCAAAGTTGTAGTTCCACAGTAAGATATATTGCCAGCAGAAAGAAGAAGTAAGTAAGGGAATGGAGACAGAAATATGAATAATTAGAGGAACACTGTAGATTTGTTGGCATGAAGTATGGTGACTTTTTAGAGAGCTGAAAGATTGTAAATTTAGAGAGGTAAATATGAAAGCATATTGAATATTTAAAGGATAATGGCTGCATACATGGGTTTTAGATATAATACAGAAGATCCATTAATGATGATCAAATTAAAATGAATATAATAATAATAATAAAGCTTAGAAAGCAAGAAACACTTTGTAGACAATGACAATAAGCTTGTTATTGTTGTATATTAGGGGCTGGAATTGACCCATAGCTAACCCTTTACTGGATTTTCAGAGACCTTTACTTATATGAGAGGAGATCGTCCCTCATTTCTCCCACACTGGTGGATTCAAACTATGCCTTCAGAATTGCTACACAGCTTCTTACCACTTGGTCACAATCAGTACACTTGATACTAGCATTCAGGAGGTCAGGAGACATATTGCATTTGGAAAGTCTGTAGTCAAGGACCTCTCCAAATGGCTGAAAGACAATGATGTAAGTTTGAGGATTAAGTGTGACTAATTCAGACCATGGTCTTTTCAGTCACTTGTTATGCATCTTAGAGTTGGGCAATGACTAAGGATAAAAGAAGAACTGATACTTTTGAATTGTGGTCTTTGAGATGTGTGCCGATTATGCATTGGACTACCAAAAGAAGAAGTAGATGTGTCTTGTAGAAGGTACAACCAGAGTTTTCCTTGGAGGCAAAGATGATAAATCTTCATCTCACATTCTCTGGGCCTGTTGCTAGGAAAGGTTATTCCTTGGAGAGGGAAATCATGCTTGGGAAAGTGCAGGGACAGCAAAGGAGAAGACCTTCAACCAGGTGGATTGACACAGTGACTTCAGAAATGGGTTTGAGTGTGTTAGAGATTGAAGTCGGCACAGGATTAGGACAGGGTTCAGATCTGTTGTTCGTAGGGTTGATATATACTCCATGGCACCTATCAACAAAATCAACAACATGATAACTTCAGATACTACTGCTAGAGTGTAAGTAGGATAATACTTTGCTTTGGCCACTCTAGTTGACTTTTGAAATCTTCTATTCAAGCTCTTTACTTCAGCATGTTTCCCCTGTGTTGTGGCTTCTCTACACTCTAATGAATTTTTCAGGCTTTTCTGACATTCATTCTGTGTGAGTGTGTTCCTTTCTCTCTCCTATGTCTTTGTAATGACCTTTTGCTCTCTTCATGAATGATATCCTTGCTATCATCTCACAACTCATCCAGTCTTCGATCATTGGTGTTCAATGCCTCAAAATTATTTCTAAGATGATCTTGAAATTTAGATGGAATAGATTTAAGATCATATCTTATTCTTGTGGATTTAAAGCAAATTATTGTTCTGGAATGTGCAGAGAGCTAGAATTGGTAAATAAAGAGGGAAAACCTCACACTGCATTTCTCAAACAAAGAGAACTGACAAATTTAAACCTCAAATCTTAATATTGAAAGATGCTATGGGCAGTATATTGAATGGCTCAGAAAGCATCAAAAGAAGATAGAAAGAGTACACAGAATCACTGTAACAAAAATAATCGATGACACTGAAAATTTTCAGGAAGTACCATATAAACAGGAGCCAATGGTAATGAAGGAGGAAGTGGAAGCTACATTGAAGGCATTGGTAAAAAAAACAAGGCCTCAGGATTAGATGAGAAACCAAACTGACTTGTTTCAATTAACAAATGCAGCCTTGGATGTGCTCACCAGTATATGCCACAAAATATTGGAGGACACTTATCTGGTCAATGCAGTGAAAGGGGTCCATATTTGTTCCCATTTCCAAGAAAGGTGATCAACTGAATGTGGAAGTTATTGAACAGTATCATTAATATCACATGCAAGAAAATTACTGTGGAAGATCATTCAAAAACAGACTAAAGAGTACATAGAGAATTACCAGAATTTCAAGCAGGATACAGAAGAGGTTGTGGCACCAGCGGTATCATTGCTGATATCAGATGGATCCTGGCTGAAAGAAGATAATAGCAGAAGAATGTATATTTGTGCATTATTGACTATGCAAAGGCACTTAACTGTTAGCTCCAGTTCTGTATTCTCTTTGCCACTATAGAGAAATCCAATTGATTTATATATGTTGTGATCTTGTATTCTGTCACTTTTCTGGATTGGTCAATTATGTCCAGTAGTTTTTCTCACTGAGTCTTTAGGATTTTCTAAGTATATTATCATATCATCCAACTATAGATATAATTTTATGTCCTCCTTGCCAATTTGAATACCTCTTATTTCCTTCTCCTGTCTTTTTGCTATTGCTAAAACTCCCAATACAATATCAAATAGGAGAGGTGACAGTGGAAATCCTTACCTAGTTCCTGATCTCATAGGAAATGCCTTTATTTTCATCTCTCTCCATTGAGAACAATGTTGGCTCTTGGGTTTGCATTTATACTTTTACTATGTTGAGTAAATTCCCCTTTATTTCTATTATGTTGAGTGTTTTAATCAGTAAAAGCTATTGGATTTTGTCAAAGGTCTTTTTGTGCATCAACTGATAGGATCATCTGATTCTTGTACTTTGCTTTGTTAATGTGATAATGTGATTAATGACACTGTTTTTCTTATGTTGACCCATCCTTGCATCTCACTTAGTCATGGTCAATTTTTTTTTTTTTTAATGTACTGTTGGATTCTATTGGCCAGGATTTTATTCATGATTTTTGCATCTATGATCATGAAAGACACTGGCCCAGGGTTTTCTATTTTGGTGATATCTTTTCCTGACTTTGGTATCAAGGATATGTTTGCTTCATGGACTAAGTCCGGGAGACTTCCATCTTTTTTTTTAATTTTATTAAATACTTTTATGTAGAATTGGTGACAATTGTTCTGAATGTTTGATAAAATTCACTTGTAAAACCATCTGATCCAGGGCTATTTTGGGGTGGAAATTGCTTTATTACTTTTTCAGTTTCTTCTTTTGTAGTGGGTCTGCTCAGGTGTTCTATTTCAGTCTGTGTCAATTTAGGTAGGTTGTGAGTTTCTAAGTGTTTGTACATTTTCTCTAGGTTTTCATGTTTGTTTGAATATAGTTTTCCCTATAATACTCCATTGTTAACCTTTTAATTTTAGTTGTTTCTATAGTGACAAGTCTCTGTTTATCTCTTTTTCAGATTTATATCTTTTCTTTCTTTTTCTTGTTAGTTTGCTAGTGATTTGTTGTTATTATTATTGATCTTTTTGAAGAACTAATTGATGATTTTGTGATGCTCCCAAAGGTTTTTCTTTTTTCTATTTCTTTAATTTCTTCCTACTTTTTATAATTTCAATTTTTTTAAAGGGTGTCAGGGATTTTTGCTGTTGTTTTTAAATTCTTTGGAGATGTGGATTAAAGTATATATTACCATTTTTTATTCTGTTTTGATGTTAAGAAGGAATTTTTTGATGATCATGAGCCTCCAAATTTGTGATATGAAAATAGGAATAAAAATTAGAGGAGAAATAAACTCATTACAGTTTTGATACCTTAATTCTAGCACTTGCATTAGGCTGCAGATTGAAAACTTCAGTGTAAACATCTGAAAAATATTTTTTGAAACATAAAAATAACTTTCTTATATGGTTCTGAAATATGATGGCTGTTTATCCCAGATTGTTGAATTTAGGATAGCTGTAAATTGTTGTATAAATACCTTAAGAAGGAAAGTGCTGTCAAATATAAACTGTGAAACTGAGCCAGGGGAGATCTGTTACTCCCCAGAAGTATACAAACAATTTACTAGTAAGAGAATCTGGAAACAAAATATTAATTGGAAGTTGAACAGTCCACCTGCATAGACTATTTACTATACATTTTCTTATTTACTCCCCCACAGATTAACAATCATTTTGAAATAAATGAAAATAACATATGCCACAGTTTCTTTTCTCAATTTTATTGATTTAATGCATAAAATGACTTTTGAATTTTTAATATTATTTCAAATATACTTATAATTATATATACATGAGTCTTTTTCACAGTAGGCAATAATAATTTTTAAAAAGATTAATGATATTTATAGTAGGAGACATTAGCTTCACAGGGAAGAAAAACATGGGTAAAACTTAAGAGAATAAACACAATTTAAATAGATGGAGAAGAGAAATTTCCAAGCAAGGGGAAACATACAAAGTTGGCCAGAAGAGTTACTTACTGCAAAATAATACAATGATTTAGTGCTGAGGAATCCAAGAAAAAGAAATACTCAATAAATGATGATCACTTTACAACTGTGAAATTAGATTTTAAAAATGAAAGAAGTTATTTCAATTTTAAAAGGACTAATGGAAGGGTCTGCTCTGGAGTTGAAGAGATTCAGCATTAGGAATAAAAAATCAGCATTTGTTGGGGAAAAATAATTAGTTAATACTACAAGTGTATTTCAGCCTCCTACATCGCTGAAGGTTATGTTTTTTCTTTTGCATAATTTTTAAAATTTATAATTAATTTCAATGAAAATTTACAGGCACTTTCATTCATTGTTGCACTTTTCTCCCCTCCTAATTGTCCCCCCCCCAGAACACTACCCTCTTGGAAAATTAAAAGAAAAATTCTTTCATTGTTTTACAATCCCTCCCACCAGGTCCACTCTACATTGCTCTGGACTCGTGTCATGACATTAATACCTAATCATATATACCTTTTAAACAGTTTTCTCCTTCATCTGTTTCAATGCAGTATACATTATTGAACCCATCTTTCCCAGTCTCTCCCCAAGCCTGAGGTCAGTTCCATTTTACAACAGTGGGATAATGCATTATTTGTCCTTTTTTGACAGAGATACTTCACTTAGCATAATGTCCTCCAGGGTCACCCATTTTGAATAATATTGCATGAGTTCCTTGTTTTTCAATGCAGCATAGTATTCCATTGTGTGAATATACCACAGATTCTCTACCCATTCATTTGTTGATAGGCACTTAGATTGTTTCCAACTCCTTGCTATTGTGAACAAAGCCACAATAAACATGGGTATGCATATGTCTGCTTGGATGTCAGTTATGGTCTCTTTGGGGTATATTCCCAGTAGTAGAATTGCTGGGTCAAATGGTATTTCTATTTGTAACTTTTTGAGAAAGTGTCATACCTCCTTCCGCAGTGGTTGCACCATTTTACACTTCCACCAAAAGTGAATAAGCGTTCCAGTTTCTCCACAGCCTCGCCAGCATTTGCTGCTTGCTGTTGTGTTAAATTTTGCTATTCTTACTGGGATGAGATGATATCTCATAGTTGTTTTAATTTGCATCTCTCTTAGAGCTAGGGATTTTGAACATTTCTTCATGAGCTTGTTAGCCATCTGAATGTCGTTATGGTGCTAATGGGGGAAAATAAATACATACATATATATACATACACACCATGGACTGTCAGAAGAATGAAACTATTTGTGTAAGGAGCCAGAATGCCACTTAAAAGGAAAGAGGATGAGACATAATCTTACATAGTTTAGACTTGTTATCAGGAGGGACCAATCTTTGGGGAAAGACATCATACTTGGTAGAGTCAATGAAAAAGAAAAAAACAACTCCAGAAAGATGTGTTAAGACAGTGCTCCAATAAAGCAATAATTTAAAAATGTTGCAGAATGATGCACATCAGTCTGTTGTACATAGGGTCACTATTAGCTGAAACTGATTGACAGATCCTAACAATAGTAACAAATAACCATTCCATTTAATCAGATAGTTGTGTCATAGGAAAGCAGAATGTGGCAAGTCTGTCCAGCAGAAATATCATTTTAACTTAAAATTCATTAGATAGATTAGCCCTCAGTATAATTCAACCCAATAGGGCCACAAAATAGTAAGAGGAAATAAAAAGCAATTATCAATGCAATATCTCAAATGTTAAGGAGGAACATAAATTGTTTAGCACTTGTGTTTTATTGATTATTCTAAGTTATCCAGCAATGATTTAAATTATACAGAATCATGTATGTGTATGAGATATACAAAAGTAGTACCATTTTCTATGAGGGACTAGAGCATCTACTGATTATTTTTTAATCTGGAAGAGTCTTGAAACCAATCTCCTGTGGATGTATTTTAAATGCATAGTTGTCAAAGTATCTGGCACACAATTATACTGTAATATTTAATGAATGCATCTGTTGCTATTAGTGGCAGCACATATGTCAACTGTTTGACTAGACAAGAAACCAAAGAAAGTAGAATTATTTAGTAGCTTATGATGAAAACTGAGGAATGAATTTTTGTCCTCGGGGTTAAACTAATAGAAAAGAGGGAATTGTAGTGCTCCAAATCTGTGGCGCTATGGATGGCCTCAGAAGTGAGGATGACAAGACTTTGTCTCATCTACACTGTAAAGGGCCAGTACTTGAGAAAATAATAATGTTTGACAAAGTAGAGGGTCAAGGAGAAAAAGAGAAGACCCTAGATGAGACGGATTATCTCAATGATGAGCATTAGCACAGCAGCAACTAGAAAGATGATACAGGACCAGACAATGCTTTGAACTATTTTACTAGTTCACTACGAGGTGATTGAACAACACCTAACAGTAATGTCCACACAAACAGCTTTCATTTCCGAACAGGTCTGGAGGATCTCCAAGGTTATATTGTGAGGTTGATGAGTAAGCAGAATAAAGATATAATTTCTCCATGATGTATCATAAAAGGGTCAAAGGCCAAGGGAAAAAAATAGTTTTTCTGCCTTAGAGTGAATTTTCTTTCAATTATAAGATTTATTCATTCATTGCAGTTTAATCGGAACCAACTCATAGCTGACTCCATTTGGGAGGATATTGTTCATCTTTGTCTAGAAGAGCACTAATGGATTAAAATTGTCAGAGAGATGCCACTTTTGGGCTAGTGATGAAATTTTTTGACTAAGCCATCACCGCAACTCCCTCCTATGATTTTGTTGCTATTATGTGCCATCTAGTCAGAATCTATTCATAATTGACCCTCCAGCAGGTTTTCACTGTGGAATCCTGATAGATTTGAACCATGTGCCTTTGGGGCTATAGCCTAACTTCTTACCAGAGCTTCCTCCCATGATTCCAGAGTGTCAAAATCCAGTTAGCTAACACTATCCTTTCCTATCTGCCTACTTGTTGTAGCACCACAATAGTTATTAGATTGGAAAATGAGGAGAGAATTCTTTTTTTCAAGCTGAAGTTCTCTTCAAGCCCTGTAGGAAGACAACTGATGAGAGAAACTGGCTAATTCAAGGCCTGTTGGACAGGACACTAAGCCCAGCAATTGGTGTCTTTTCCTCTTTCATTTATTCTCTTTCTTTCACTCTGTGGTAAATCACTTTTAGGTTTTCATGAAGCTCAGGTCTCCTCTGTGGTTGCCCCATGCCAGTCAGCATTATCCACTTATGGAAGTTTTAAATGGAGTTAGCTGGCCTATTAAACTAATAATGAAAAAATAATTTAATTACAAAGGAACATATTATCCAATTAGTATACATAGTGTAAGTGGTTGAGTCAGGGTACAAATGAGAAATTTTTTTTTTTTCTCTATCTTTAGTCTCAAGATCGTTTTACTACACATGCTGTTTCCTGTGGCAAATCGTCAGAGACCTGTAAATCCAAATCAGTTTTTTGCCCTTCATAATATTGCTTTAATTTTCTCACTCTCTGTTATTTTGCCATCAGTTTGCGTCAAATAACTTTTGTAGACTCAGTGTTGTATTTATTTAGGACTGCTGTCTAAGAATGTTTTTTTCAACATCCCATCTGATCTCCTTCAGGAGAAGTATCAAGTCACCTTGCAGAGTCTGATGAATTACACATCAAGATACCTGATTGTACCCCTAGAGTAATTTATTTCCTCAGACTTTCTATCCTCTTATATTTTATGATTTACTGTTATGTAATTTACACCTATTTAAAATACTGTTATTATTATTAGGTGCCTTTAAGTTGACTGAGTGATAGCAACCCCAAACATGATAAAATTCAACATCGCCCAAGTCTATGCAATTGTCACAATCTCTGTTGTATTTTTATATATTGTTGTAGCCACTATGTCAATCCGTCTTGCTGAGTTTTCCTTTTTTTCACTGACCTTCTGCTTTATGAAATTTAATGTCCTTCTGTAGGGAGTGACCCTTCTTATAACATATCCAAAGTACATGATATCTACTGCACTTCTGACAAGAGAGATTATTTTATTTTTGGCAGCCCATAGTTTCTTCAGAGTTCTTTGCCTTTACCAAACTGAAAGGTGTCAATTACTTTTTAAAAGACTGGTTTTCCTTCAAATACTCATATGCATTTTACTTTAAGACATTAATTATAATTGATCAATAGTATTTATCACAATGTCTCATAAAATCCTCACTGTACCTTTTCTATAAATTACTTTTCAGTAATTTTAATTCATTGTTCAAATTTCACATGTGTCTGAAGCAGTTGAAAATACCATGGCTTGGACATGTTCAGGGACCTTTGGTGACATTGTTTATAGTAAGGTACATAGCTAACTTTTCTTTGTAGAGTTGAATCTGCCAGCAGATCCAAGGGAGAGATGAATAATCACCTCCCAAAGTGTTTGCTGGGAGTTGATTTCTTCCAGACAGCATTGAGTTTGAGTTTTTTTTAACATTTTGAAGAGGTCCGTAGCAGCAAATGCATGTAGTGCAATGTGTCATTTAACTTCACGATTGCTACTTCCATGAGTGATGATTATGGATCTAAGTAAAATGAAATCCTTGACAACTTTAATCTTTTCTCTGTTTATTATGATGTTGTTTATTGATCCAGTTGTGACAAACTGGATTTTTTATTTTGAAGTGTAATCCATGCTGAAATCTCTAGTCCTTAACTTCACCAGTGCATACTTTACATCTTCTTTTTCTGCAAACAAAAGTGGGGTGTTGCCTGTATATCGAGGGTTGTTAATGAATCTTTCTCTAATTCTGATGCTTTGTTATTTTTTCATACAATCCAATTTAGATTATTTGCTCAATATATTGACTAAATATGGTAAAAAACAAAACCTTGACAGAAGCCTTTCCTGATTTTTAACCATGCCATATAGTCTCTCATACTGTTTGAGTGACTCATTTTTGGAAGAGACTCCGAAATGTATTCCAGAACATAAAGAATCTACAGTGAGGGGGACTAAATGAGGAAATAAGACAACCTAGCAGAGGGTTGCAAAGCGTAGCTCTAAAAGACAAAGCAAAGTCTTATAATAAAATATTCAGGGACCTGGAGTTAGAAAATCTAAGATGCACATGACAAGATGACCCGTCTTTCTCCCATGAAGTTGCTGGTGAGTTCAGACCACCTGATGGATGCAGCTCATGGGTGGGCAGCACAACTCCCTGCAGACTACACTGTTAGTTTAAATCATCATCTATTGACTTCCAATCTGAAATTTTCACATTTAACTCTCTTTCGTCTCTCTTAAGGCCCAGCACACCAACACTCCCCACCAACCCTCCATCTTCCTGGGGGAGTGAAACACAATACACAGTTGATAATATGAGTTGCAATTAATTCATTATTCAAAAGTGACTTTATTTCCAAGTTTTTGAAGAAGATCCTCAGCACTTTATACATGTTCAATGGTAACTCTTTCTATGCTGTCTTTATCACAGAGCTAGCTTAGTCTAAAGTTGGAGTAGAGCCTAAAAGTGTATTTTAAATTTGAGAGTGCTTGGAGTTAGTTTTCTTTAAATAGCGACTGCTTTGAAACAGTAGGAACTTGGTTTGTTTATAAAATGTGTGTTTAATTGAATTACATACAAATTTTAGGTGTGTCTTCAAAAAACCAGAGAAATCTAATCTGTCTCTTTGAATTCTAGTAGTGCACACAATGTATGGAACATTAAATGAGTGGCACTTTTCATCTGTGCAGTGAAGGGTTGCTCTGGGCTAAGCTGTCACAGAACCAGTGAAGTGTTTAGAAGCTTCTAGCACGTTCTGCATTCACAGGGGGAAAAAAGATACTTATGTTGTATTTTTACTCATGTCTGACTCTCTGGTGCTTTCAAGTGGTCTGAGATAAAGATATCTGTATATCTGTAGGTCCTTGTCTGTATGTCGAAGAAATTTTTTTTTCAAGTGGCAAAGTGGAATATTCTTGGCTTTTTTTAAAAAGCATTTTTATTTTATGCTGGTTTATACAAAAATTTGTATACATTGTGTTTCATACTATCATTCATACTGTGTTTCATGCAATCACTCCTATTCATTGTGCTTTATGAAATTAATCACCATTGAACTATGTCCTCCATTACCCTCTCTTTCCATATCCTCTCTGGATCTTTTCCATTTTCTTTACCTCCTCCCTCCACCCACCAGATTGTGCAACTCTACGGTTTACCCTCTGCCAAAGGCAATTTTGTAAAGTTAATTTTTATTTTATTTTATTTTAATGAAAGTTTACAGAGACTTTAGATTTCCATTCATTCATTGTTGCTCACTTTCCTCCTTGCCCACCCTCCTTCCCAGTTTGCTTTTCTCAAGGGAAGTTTTTAAATAAATAGTACTCACACAATTCTCATTGCATTTTTACTTCTGTTGTTTGTTGTTGTTGTATTTTGTGTTGCTTACCATAAATTATTTTTTCCCTATTCCCGTATATTGTATTTTATAATTCTCAGAGCACTCAAAGTTAAACTAGCCCAGGACATAGTTTAGTACGTTTGTGCTTTTTTTCTCTCTGCTTTTTACACACAATCTTTTTATTCTATTTTTATTTTATATTGGTTTGCATAAAAATTATATATATTGTATATCATTCATGTACATTGAGTTTCACACATTCCTACATTCACATTGTGTTCCAAATGATCACTCGTGTACATTATGTTTTACAAAATTAAACAACATTGATCAATGGCTACTATTACCCCTTCTTTTCAGGTCCTTTTTGAATTTTTCCTAATCCCTTCACTCCTCTCCCTCTGCTCAGCAAACTCTGTTATGGTAGATTTCTTCTCCTTCTAACCCTTTGCCCCCCTGCCCACCTCTTTTTGCACTTTTGAATTTCTTATTAGTTATCCTGTTATTGTTATAACAATAGTAATACACAGTATTTGTTCTTGTGAAACTGAGTTAGTTCACTCATCACAATGCTGTCTAGATTTTACCATGTTAAATTGTATTTTACAAAATTTTTGCTCCTTAGTATTGTATAGCTTTCCGGTTGTGTACATGTACCATAAATTCTCAATCTTTCCTTTGTTGATAAACATCAGAGCTGTTTCCATTTTCTTGCTATTTTCATTTTCTTGCTATTTTGAATAATAGTGTTATGAACATAGGTGTAAAATCTCTGTGACTCAGTTCTATTTTCTTAGGGTGTATTTCCAGCAGTGCAATAGCTAGGTTATATGGAATTTCTATGTTGAGCTTTTTTGTTTTGCATTTTAATATTTAAAAAAAAATTATATTGATTTGCATACAAAATTTGTATACATTGTGTTTCATTCATATACATTATATTACACACATTCCTTCATCCACCTTGTGTTTCATACAATCATTACCATATATTATGTTTTATAAAATTATTCGCCATTCATCTATGTCTACTCTATCTTTTTAGGTCTCCACTTGCTCTTTCCTAATTTCTTCTCCCTCTCCCTCTGCCCTACAAACTCTATGCCCCCATGATTAATGCCTCTTCCCCCACCCTCTCCCACCCTCTCCTCGCCTCACTTTGGGCCGTTGTATACAACTTAATACTAACCCTTGAGTTAAATAATAATGGTCTTCTGCAGTATTTGTCCTTATGAAGCTGTCTTAGTTCACACAGAATAGTGTCTCCAGCTTCTTCTACATTTCATGTGTTAATGTACCACAATTTTTTTGAACCTTAGTGGGGAGCAGCAAATCTTGAAAGAGAGCACTGAGCCTCAGCAGGCAGAGAGAAGTATGCCTCAGTAGGGAGCAGCATGCCTTGGTGGGAAGCAGTGAGCCTCAGTGGGGAAGTAGCATTGTGCCAGGACCCTCTCACTAGGAACAAGTAGGAAAGTGAGAATTTGAGTGAGGTACTTAGGGAGGGGTCACTACTGAATGCTGGACCAATTGTGGGACCCCTTCACCTTAAGCAGAAGCGAGTGAGATGACTGGAGCTTGACTGGGGTGGGTGGCAGATCCAGTTCTCAGGTAAACTAAAGTTTCCTAGTTTTTCTTTCAGGTCCCTCTGCAAACACCCCCTCCCCTGTGTGGGTCTGTGTGCACGTCCCCACCAGCCCCTGTGTACATCCATATGTGCACCCACCTTATATGCATCCACATCCATGCTTACCTTATATGTATCCAAAGGTGTGACCACCCTATGTGCAGCCACACGTGCACTCCACCTTATGTGTATCAGCCTGTGCACCTGCACATCTGCCCAACCTTCTTCTGGAGCAGAGGCATCAGAACAAGAACTGGCTATCACCTCAGGCATGAAAAACTCTATTACAGCAAAGCCATGAAAGAAGCAGGCTACATTACTTCCTACACAAGCCCAAAGGAAGATATCACCCCCCTAAAAAGACACAGTAGCAATAAATTTCCTGAAGCAAGAAAGTCTGATGGAACTTTCTGACACAGAATTTAAAAGAACAATGATTGAATATTTTCAATGGATGAAAGACAAACTTGAACAATTATAGGACACTGCAAGCAAAAATGAGAAGATTAAAAAAAGCAATCCAAAACAATGCAGATAAAACAAATGAGAAATCAGAGGTACTGGAAAAACATGAAACCATGATCCAAAATATGGGGTCCAATGTTTCAGATGCTGTCAACACGAAGGAACACATGAAGAGAATTGAATAGAAGGAACACAGAACTGGTGAAATAGAAGATAGAATTGTCACCGTAGATCTGCTAGAGCAAAAAGCACAATCAAAAGTGAAGAAAAAAGAAAAAACCAAAGAATAATGTGGAACAACATCAAGAGAAATAACATGCACATCATTGGAATCCCAGAACAGGAAGAAGCAAGTAAAGGCACCAAAAAACTTCCCAGGCATAATGAAGAATTAGAGAATATATATTCAAGAAGCTGAGTGAACACCATATAGAATAGACCCCAAAAGAAAACAGCCAAAGCATATAATAATCACATTTTCTAGAACCAAACATAAAGAGAGAATTCAGAAAGCAGTGAGGGAGAAACAAAGAGTAACCTGTAAGGGAGAGAACATAAGATTAGGTACCAATTTCTCAGCAGAAAGCATGAGAGCAAGAAGAAAGTGGAATGACATATATTGAACACAACTGTCAACCAAGAATACTGTACCCAGCAAAATTGTTCATCAAATATGAAGGAGAGATCAAAATACTCTAGAAAAACAAAACCTAAGGGAGTTTGTAAAAACAAGACCAGTATTGGGGGAAACAGTGAGAGACCTTTTTCATACAGAGGTATCACAGAAAGCAGGATGGACCCAAGTAACTAGAAACAATACCAAAAGAAATCAATAAAATTATAACTATAAAATCATGCCTCTCAATAATCACAATGAAAATGAATGGTTTAAATGTACCACAGAAGAGAAAAAAGAGTAGCAGATTGGATAAAAAACCAAAATGGATCAATATGTTTTTGACAAGAGACACACCTAAAAAATGAAGTTGAAAAAAGACTAAAATTAAAAGGGTGTGGAAAAATAAACCAAGCAAATTGCAAATAGAAAAAAAAGCAGGTTTAGTGATATTAATATCTAATAAAATAAATTCCAATGCAAAAAATCATCAGAAAGGACAAGGAAAGTCACTACATAATGCTTAAGGGATCAGTAGAACAAGAGGACATAACATGATAAATATCTATATACCCAAAGAAAGACCTAAAAAATATATAAAACAAAAGTTAACAAAACTGA
Source organism: Elephantulus edwardii (assembly GCF_000299155.1). Taxonomy (NCBI): domain Eukaryota; kingdom Metazoa; phylum Chordata; class Mammalia; order Macroscelidea; family Macroscelididae; genus Elephantulus; species Elephantulus edwardii. The sequence goes on from NW_006399915.1 coordinate 1,990,491, forward strand.
AAAAGGAAATAAACAACATTACTATAGTAGCTAGAAACTTCAATATACCACTCTCAAGAAAAGATAGAACTACCAGAAAGAAAATCAACAAAGATGCTGGAGAAATAAGCCACACTATAAACCAATTTGATGTCATAGATATTTATAGGCTAATGCACCTCCTCAAAACACAATATACCTTCTTCTCCAAAGTGCATGAAACATTCTCCGGAATAGATTGTATTTTAGGCCACAAGGCAAGCATCAGTAAACAAATATAAGGCTAATATTAGAATATTATGGAAAAACTACACTCAAATAAATATTAAAACCTAAGGGAAGAGGACAAATACTTAGAAATTCACAACCTACCTAAACTGACACAAACCAAAATTGAACATCTGAACAGACTCATTACAAAAGAAATAATTGAAAAGGTAATAAAACAATTTCTAGTGAAAAAATCTTCTCGCCACTGGACCAATTGGCAGCGTCAGGATGGATGACGAAGAGATTGAGAGTGTTCACAGCTTCAGTTTGCTCGGCTCCA
>NW_006399915.1:1992726-2005749 GCF_000299155.1 Elephantulus edwardii
AGAAGAACGAACTGGGGAGGAGGGTGGAGAAAACAGTGCAACAATAAATGAATGAAAACCCAAAATCTCTGTAAATGTTCATTAAAACTAATAAAATTCAATAAAAAAAGATATATACAAATTGACAAAGAGGAGTAAAATTATCTCTATATGCAGATGATATCTTAGTATACTTAGAAAATGCTAAAGACTCAGCAAAAAAATGGCTGGACATAGTTGACCAATTTAGCAAAGTGGCAAAATACAATACCAACACACAAAGATCAATTGGATTTCTCTACAGTGACAAAGAGAATACATAAGTGGAGCTGAGAAAAGCAATACCCTTCACAATAGCTAATAACCAGATTAAATACTTGGGAGTACATCTAACCAGAAGCTTAAAGGATCTATTCAAAGAAAATTACAAAACATTACTACAAGAAAAAAAAAGAGACCTTGGAAAAAAGGAAGAATATATCTTGCTCATGTATAGGAAGACTCAATATTGTGAAAATGACAATACTACCAAAGGCAATTTATACATTCAATGTAATCCCAATACAAATACCAATTTCATTCTTCAACTAGATGGAAAAGGCAATTTCCAATTTCATCTGGATTGGAAAGAGGCCCCGAATAATCAAAGCACTTCTTTAAAAGGAAAAAAAAAGCAAACCCATATAAATAAATAAATAAAACAAACAAAACACCCAAGGACTATAAACTTCATTAAAGAAAATCTTGGAAGGACTCTAGAAGCCCTGATCCACAATATAAACAGTCTTCCAAGCATCCTGATAAACCTACAGCCAGCAGAGGATAAACGAAATGAATGGGACCTTCAAAGAATCAAATCCCTATACATATCCAAAAACTTCTCCAACAAGGTAAAAAGAGAAGCCACAGACTGGGAAAAAAATATTTGGTTATGACATGTCTGATAAGTGACTTATATCTAGAACTTATGGGATAATCAGGCACCACAACAAGATAAAAGAAAACAACTCAATTGAAAAATGGGCACAGAATATGAACAGATAGTTCACCAAAGAAGACATTCAGATGGCAAGTAAACACATGAAGAAATGTTCAAAATCCCTAGCTCTAAGAGAGATGCAAATAAAAACAACTATGAGAATAAATCCCACCCCAGAAAGAATAGAAAAATTTAAAAGAACAGCAAACAGCAAATGCTGGTGAGGTTGTAGAGAAACTGAAATGCTTACTCATTCAATCTTGATGGGAATGTAAAATGGTGTAACCACTATGGAAGGCAGTATGGCGCTTTATAAAAAAGTTGGAAATAGAAATATCATTTGACCCAGCAATTCCACTATGGGAAATATGCCCTAAAGAAGCCATAATTGTCACTCAAGCATATATATGCTCACCCATGTTTATTGCAGCTTTGTTCATAATAGCAAAGATTTGGAAATAACCCAAGTGTCTATCAACAAACAAATGCCTAGAGAAGTTTTGGTTTATTCACACAATGGAATACTATGCTGCATTGATAAATGAGGACCTCATGAAATATTATACAACATGGGTGACCCTGGAGGACATTATGCTGAGAGAACTATCTCAGTTACGAAAGGATAAATACTGCATAGTGCCACTATTGTAAAGTGGAACTAACTGGAGATGGGGGGAATATAAGAGGGGATTAATAATGTACACTGCATTGAAACAGATGAGGGAGAGAACTGTTTAGGAGGAATATATGATTAGGTATTAATGTCATAACAAGAGTCTGGAAAGAAAGCTGCATAGTGGAGTGGATCTGGAGGGGGGGGTGGGTGGATTGTAGGGAGGAAAGTGTGCAACAATGAATGAATGAAAATCCAAAGTCTCTGTAAACTTTCATTAAAATAATAATTTCTGAAAAAAAAATTGGTTTGCAGAACTTCCAACATCGCAGCATCCTAGTGACGCACAGTACTACTGTGGTGACTTGCATGTTTCTGTGATCTTGGACAGCTTAAAGATATTGGTTATAATTTATGTTTCCTTTTGAACCACTCTCTTCTTTGCTATGTAATTTGCTTCCCTTGAAATATAGGAAATTTGTGAAGAACAGGAGAGTTTGATTATTCTAGTACTTTTTTCAATAATTTTCACTCTAGATTCATATCTCACTAGATGACATACAAATAAATCAACTATATCTTTGGAAACAGATCTAGAAGAAGTTCAATATCACCCATCAGAACTGTAGGCTGACTCTGGAACAAAAATTGTTCATGTACAACGTTGAAACTGAGGAAATTGAAAATAAGTCCAAAAGAACTAAAACATGGCTGTCTGAATTTAGAGTCCATTTTAAGAGTTCTTACTCATTGAATACTATTGACCAAAAACCAAGTATCCTCAAGAAATCTTACATGAAAAATCAAAGACAAGAAAGACTAAAATAGATGTGAAGAGGTTCTCTGACATTTACTCTTAAATATAATACAGCTAAGTTATGTAGATGAAATGTTGACCTAAAAGAGTTCAAAAAAATTTCATTAGGTAACTGGAGAAAATAAAATATAATGAAATGTGCAAAGATCTGGAATTAGAAAACCACAATGGAAGAACATACTTAGCATTTCTCAAATGGAATGAGGTAAAAAACAATTTAAAGCCTCAAGTTGTAGTAGTAATGAATTCTGTGAGCTAAATTCATTGAAAATACATTTTTTAAGAAACATAAATGCAGGCTATACACATGGATTTCACCTGATGGTATATATAGGAGTCAGATCGATTACATCTGTGGAAAGAACCACTGGAGAAGCTCAATATCAGCTGTGAAAACTAGACCAGGTGCTGATTGTGGAACAGACACTAACTACTCATATGAAAGCTCAAGCTGAAGCTGAGGAAAATTAAATCAAGTACACGGGAACCAAAATTTGACCTTGAGTCTCTCCCATATGAATTTCAAAATCATCTCTGAAACAGGTTTGAGGCCTTGGATATTAATGAGCAAAGACCGAATGAGCTGTGGGAGGAGATCAAGAATATCATCCAGGAAGAATGCAAAAGGCCATTGCAAAGACAGAAGAGGAAGAAAAGACCAAGATGAATGTTAGAAGAAACACTATACAATGCACTGGAACGCTGAAAAGCCAAAGCAAAGGGAAGAAATCAAGAAATTATGGATTTGAACAGAAGATTCCAGAGGGCAGTGAAGGAAGACAAAGTATTACAATGAAATGTACAAGGAGCTGGAGTCAGAAAATCAAAAGGGCTGAACTTGCTCAGCATTTCTTAAGCTGAAGGAACTGAAGAACAAATTCAAACCTTGAGTTGCAATAATTAAGGATGCTTTGGGCAGAATATTAAATGATCCAGGAAAAATGAAAAGAAGATGCAAAGAGTATATAGTCATTGTACCAAAAGGAATTGGTGGACACAGAAGAATTTAATGAAAAACGTATGAGCAAGAGCCTGTGGTGATGAAGGAAAAAAAAAATTCAAGCTGCTCTGAAAGAATTGGCAAAAAACAAGGCCGCAGGAAGTGGTGGCATGCCAATTGACATATTTCAACAGACAGATGCTGCCCTGGATGTGCTCACCAAGTTGTCCCAAGAAATCTGGAGGGCAACCAATTGGCTAACTAACTGGAAGAGATCTATATTTGTCCCCATTCCAAAGAAAGGTGACTCAACAGAGGATGGAAATTATTGAACAGTATCACTGAAATCACATTCAAGTAAGATTTTGCTGAACATTATCCAAAACCTACTGGAACAGCTCATCCACAGAGAACTTTCTGAGGCTGTGGGACTAGGGATAGTATAGCTAATGTCAGATAGATTTTGTCTGAAAGCAGAAAGTACCAGAGGAATGTCTATTTGTGTTTCATTGACTGTGCAAAGACATTTGACTATGTGGATCACAACAAACTGTTGCTGACTCTGAGAAGAATGGGAATCCCAGAACACTGATTGTGCTTATGTTAAACTTATACTTGAACCCGGAGGCAGTTTTCAGAACAGGGCAAGGAAATAATACATGGTTCAAAATTAGGAAGGGTGTGGATCAAAGATGTGTCCTATCTCCATATCTTTTCAAAATATATATGTGGAACAGATTATCTGGAAGGCTGGTCTCTCTGAGGAGAAATGTGGCATCAGGATTGGAGATAGACTCATCAGCAATCTGCATGACTCAGATAACACAACCCTGCTTGCTGAAACTGAGGAGGGCCTGAAGTGCTTGTTGCAGAAGGTCAAGGGCTGCAGCCTTTAGTATGAATTGAAGCTCAACATCAAGAAAACAAAGATTCTTATCACTGGACCGATTAGCTGCATCATAATAGATGGTGAAGAGATTGAGACTGTTGACAGGTTCAGTTTTCTTTGCTCAACAATCAACATTCTTGGTACCAGCAGCCAGGAAATAAAAAACCATCTTGCAATGGGAAAGTCTGCTGTTAGGGACCTCTCCAGGGTACTGAAGAGCAACAACATCAGTCTGGATACTAAGGTGTGCCTGATACAGGCCATGGTTTTTCCAATTACTTGCTGTGCATCAGAGAGCTGACCAGTGACTAGGGATGATAAAAGAAAAGTTGATGCCTTTGAGCTGTGGTGCTGGAGAAGATTATTGTATATACCATAGACTGCTAGAAGAAACAAGTTGGACCTGGAGAGGGTGAAGCCAGGCTGCTCCTTGGAGGCAAGGATTCTGAAGCATTGTCTGACATGTTGCAATCTTTAGACATGCTGCAAGGTGGGATCAGTTCTTAGAGAGGGATGTCATGCTTGGGAGGGTATAGGGACAGCGCAGGAGAGGAAAACCCTCAAGGAGATGGATTGGTTCAGTCATTGGGGTAATGGGGAGAGGTGTGTCAGAGACAATAAAATTGGCAAGGGATAGAGCAGGGTTTTAGGGCTGTTGTATATAGGGTTGCTATGAATTGCAGGCGACTTGATGGCACATAACAACAACAGCAAAAACAAATATTTAATAATGTAGGAAGCACCAGAAGTAGAAGGAGTACTGTACCAAATCACTGTACCAAAAAGAATTGGTTGATCTTCAATCATTTCAGGAGGTAGTATATGGTCAAGAACTAATGTTACTCAAGGAAGAAGTCTAAGCTACACTAAAGTATTGACAAAAAAGTTCTGCAGAAATTGGTGGAATATCAATTAAAATATTTCTCCAAATATATAGACCTCAACATGCTCCATAGCCTATGCAAATAAATTGTGATGATAATTACCTGGCCAAATTGAGAGATTCATATTTGTTCACATTTCAGAGATAGGTGATCCAAAGGAATAAAAAAAATTATTGATTAATATTATTGGTCATTGTTTTTAATACCATAAAAAAAGCAAATACAACGAAGATAATTCAAAATTAGTTGTGTTGTTAACTTTACAGGGAAATTGGGACATGTTGTGCAGAGAATTGTGCAGCTAATCCAAAGACCATGTCTTTCTGGGTGGTTCAGTGGTATAGAGACAAGCAATCTACTCTGTGTGCTTTACAGTATCAAAAACTCAATCGAGGCTCAGCTATGAGTTAGTTTTCAACAAACTCAACAGCAATGACTTTGAGGATCTGAACCAGACATTCAAACTGTATTCAGAAGATGATATGAAAATAGGAATATACAAGGTTTACTTTGGTTTTATGATCTATACTTAACTGGTTTATAACAAATTGTAGATAATTTTGAAAAGGATAGGAATTTCAGAACACTTAATTGTGTTTATGTGGGATTTATATAGACCAGAGACATCATTCAAAGAAAACAAAGGATGCTATGTGGTTTAAAACTAGAAAAGATGTTTGTCATCATGGTTGGTTCCTTTTACTGTATTTTCTCAATTTGTGTCCTGGATAAGAGTAAATAAGCCAAGAAGTCTATTATGTAAAGAAGAATGTGACATTGGAGTTTGAAGAAAGCTCATTAATGAATATAGACTAGCTAAGAATTATTGATACTCTTGCATTATGATATTAGTGAAGAATATTGAATATATACTTCCAGAAGAGAACAGAGCAGTGAGAGAGACATTATGCTGATAAAGGTATAGGATCAGTAAGAAGTGATTAACAAGTTGGATTGACATAGTGACTACCAAAATGGGCTTGAGACTTGCAAAGATCATGAAGATGGTGGAAAAATAGTGCAAGGATCAGAGATCTATTGTTTGCAAGATCGCTATGAGTGATCTTGATGACACCTAACAGTAACAGCGAAAAGAACATAAAAAGCTGTCTTGGAAGTAGTGTATCCAGAATTTTATTGAAAAGAAGAGATGGAAAGTCTTAATCTCCACATTCTGGAGGTGTTATCAGGAGGGGTAAGTCCCTGGAGAACTACATCAAGACTGAGGAATTCTTAATGTGATGGATTGACACATTGTTGCAAAAGTAATATCTAATATAGAACCTATTGTGAGGATGACATATGATTGGCAGTGTTTCTTTCCATTGTATATAGGATCACCATGTATAAGAACTGACTTGATGACAGTTAACAACATAGTAAGCAGCTTCCGTTTTCTTTCATTTGAATCACTCTTGTAACACTGACCAAAACCAAACTGTAGTACCATGAGTATCATGGGCACTAAGGTGCTTTATTCAGCAGCTCTAACTAAACTCCTAGTCCAAGTCACAATAATTTCTCTCTAGTAAGAACCAACTCAGTGTTGCCTCTCTAGTGAGTTTTTATAGGCTGTAAATCTCATGGGAGGAGAAGGCCCTTCTCTTACTTTCAAAGCAGCTGGTGGATTTGAACTGACAGAGGTATGGCTTTTCAACTAGCAGTGCATATCTCTATAGACTCACTGCAAATCTGAACTCCTTGCCATTCAGTCAGAAGAGACTTTTAGTTTACCCCCCAGTGAGTTTGTAAATTGCATGAGAGGAGATTGCTCATCTTCCTCCCTCGAAGTAGCTGGTAGATTTGAACTGCCTGCTTTTGAGTTGGCAGTGCACCTCTGTGGACTACTATCCATAATCACTTGGAAATTTGCCACAATATCACAATGCCACATCTTGGATGTTCCAGGGGAGCTGGACCTCCAGGCAATCAGACCCATCTGGAATCCTATAGGACCCAAGGACCACCCAGTCAATCCAAGTCATCTCAGAATCATGACAGACACAGCAGTTGGCTTAAGGCAATGACTTTAAAGTGGTTTATTACACAGCTAGAAATATTTGAGAAGGTTTATAACAAAGCTTATAGCTCCTTTCAATATTTCAAATAATGAAAGCAACATATAAAAAGTAATGAATCCCCTTTGGTTTACTGAATATATTAGCTTATTATGTTAAAGTGACAATGATCTCTGCTGCAATAGAGCTTTTCTGAAAATTATTTTTAATGACCAGAATTCCAGTCCTGACCTGAGCCAGAATGAAAATGACAATGAACTCTGAAAAAGTTTGTTAATGTGTGTATGTGTGGGCATGGTAGATGGAGGCTGGAACATGCATGATCTAGAAGCAACAAGTCTTGAATCTGCTTGCTGAAGAGACTTTTATGATATTCTTAAAAAATAAACCCATTATTTCAGATTTTAGAATTGATTCTGTAGTAGCTTTTTGTGCTAATGTGTATAAGGAAATTAGCTGTTTCTAGAGTAAGAAACAAGAGGAACAGAGCGGTAAGCCCTCAGAGACCTCAGGAGGTATTCCCTGCTAAGAATCTCTGCAGATGATTTTTAAAGGTAGAGAAACTGAATCAAGCACTCTTTCAGAAATCTGCAGATGTCCATATTTTCAAAACTAGAAATTGGAAGATCTGCTTAACAAACATATAAAAAAACTGATACAGTTGGAAAAAAATAATCAGGAAAAATCATGTACAGCTACAGAAATATACTCAAATTCACACTCATTCCTTTTGAGTCAGAACTTACTCCTAGCTGACCTTCTGGTGGGTTGTCAGGAGACTGTAACTCACATAGGAGGAGATTGTCTACTTTTCTTCCTCAGAGCTTCTCAGAATTTGAATTACCAAAGAGGCACAGACTTTGGGTTAACTGTACAACTTTCTATGTTCTCCACCACCACACCACCCTACAAAGGCTTTAGGTGATAGTAAAAATATTATGTACTGTTGATCCAAAGTGGACCCTCCATTGTGTTTTCAGCAGATTGCCCATCATTCTCCCATAGAGCAACTGGTGGATTAGAACCTCCTACGTTTGGATTGGCAACACAACTCCTTACCACCAAAACTCCCCAATAAATACAACAGTTAACTAAATATATATACAGAGTTTATAATGTTTTAACTATTATTGTAATTGTTTGGCATTAGCTTATTTAATACTTAAAAAAAAACAACCCAACCCTCTAACTTTATGAACTAGGTCCTTCTCTGAGGATGGTGCGAGAAGCTCTGGTGGCCTAGAGCTACACTGCCAACCTGAAGGTATGTGGTACAAATCCACCAGCTACTCCACGGAAGAAACACAGGCACTTTCCTGTGTGATTTACTGCCTCTGAAAACCCTCTATAGGGTCAGCTGTGGGTCAGGCTGAGGGTTCACAATAAAAACAACACCATGAGGATGAGGCAGGGAAGGGCCAGGTTCCTATCTATTGTTCACAGGGTTGTAATTGACTAGAGGACACATAACAACAACAATAACACATGATAATCTTTATTTGACAAATGAGTCACAGAATTGTAGGTAGCAAAGACACACTATATAGGTGGTCTTGCCTTATAGTTTATACTCTTTACTACTGTGCTATAGTGTCACTTATCATACTGGAGAGGAGATACATAAAAGAGGAAAGGCTATGTCACTATTGGGTTTCAGTAATTTATTCTGACATATACTAACATCATCTTTACATTTACTGTTATGTTTCAGACCTTGTTTCAGCCTCTGTGCCAATTGTCTTTCTCTTTTTTACTTGTTTTCTACCTTTCCAAATCAATATATGCAAATAGGGAAAGTAGTATGTAATATGTCTATTTCTTTTTTTTTTTAAAAAAAAAAGAAATGTCCATAAGATTACAACCAAATTTCTAGATTATGTCAGTAGGCTACAGATGAAAGGCAGCTGCCCCTATAAACAAACAAGCAAACAAATTATATCCATTTTACTGGTACTTAGCAATGTCCTATGGTATTACACCCAGCTGTTTAACTGATTTAATGTAACCATTGGCACCTCTAGGCTGATGAGTTTTCATACTCTGGGCCAAGAGAGAAATTCTACGATCACATAATAGACATTCTTGGTATCTGTGATAAATTTTCACAGTTAATGAATACAAGGTGCTACACATCGCACTTTCAACGTAGTTTGGTAGAGATGCTAATGCTTACCTGAATTTTAGGGCCTCCAGTCATTGTTATTGCTAACTATTAAATTATATGGTGTATCATACTTATGACTGCCACTGTGTTATATACCTTCACGTGGTGAGATTTTGCCTTAAGCATTTCTTTATCCCAAGGTATAGGAAGAGCAAGTCTGAGCTGTCCAGGCAGAGCATCAAAGCCCAGAACATGGTGATTTAGCCAGGAATTGCCTGGGAATGCACAACAGGGTGGGGCTCAGCCTGTCTTCTCCCAGATGACATGACTACCATTTCTAACTGAAACGCATTAACCAAGAGTCACTAGAAACTACCCGTCAGACAGAACCACAGCTGGTTCTGTCTAGTTCTGCCATTAATTGTCTGATTGGCCATAAGCAAATACCTTAACACACCTTGGCTTGAACTTCCTCATAAATGAAAGAGTTGAACCAAAATATCTCTAAAGTCCATCTTTCTTTGACATTGTATAATTTAAATATATGACTTCCTTGACTTCATAAGGCCATCACTAGGTGATTTAAATATCATTGGAATGTTATATGTGAATGATTTAATAAAGTGTTTTGTTACAATATCAACATCTGTATTTTTAGTCAAATATGGAAGATTAGATTTTGGATATATTTCAGCAACTTTTGGCTAGCTGAGGATTTTGCAAAATGTTTTTAATCATTCAAATAACAACAATTCAAATAACAAAAGCACAATAATCACAGAAAAACATGTTTGATTTTAACAAAAACAACTGGCAACTGGTAAAATAGATATGCAATGCTAAATAGGCCTGGGTATAACACACATATTTATAGCTGTGTAGCTCTAGAAATATTGGCAGTTAATAGAGTGTCAATGAGAGTGAAGTGGTCTCAAAGGCTTATTTTTATTGAGTAAAAGGGAGTGGGAAAGGCCAGGAAGCCCAGTTTTCTTGTTGCCAAATCAAGTTATCTAAGAGAGTAAGTCATTCATTTTCTTTGGACAGGAGACATATGGTCCTGTTTATCTAAGAGCCAACTCAACAAAATTAGAATATAGTCATCTTCATTTATGTCCAAGTTGTGTCTAGCAGACAGCAGCAATATTTTCCTTTATAGTTGCTTTAAGGAATATGGATTAAGGGGATGTGTTTGATCAGAAATGTTATAAATTGAAACAAATAATTTTAAAACCCTAAGCCATTAACATCTATATAAAACATAGAGTAAATTGGAGGAGAGAGTGGCACCAAAGGCCAGGGAGAAAGAGATCTTTTTAAATAGCATAAAAGAAATGGAGGAATGAAGAAAGGATTAAGTATGAAATAAGAAAAAGAAATTCCTCACATTTATTTTCTATAAATGGCATGATGATGTTGTTGTTTTGTAGCAATGAGTTGGAACTGACTAATCACTGAACCTTTAGTGCATTTTCTGACACAGTAAATCACATGGGATGTGACTGCCCATCTTTCAATTCCATGAAGCAGCTAGTGGATTCTAACCACGCACCTTTGGGTTAATAGTGTGATTCCTTACCACTAAGCCACCAGAGCTCTCTAAATGGCATGTGGCATCAACATTTACAGATACTTTTGATTAAGAATTCAGAAAAACGGCAAAAACAAAAAACAAACCCCAAGCCAACCAACCAACAAAACCAAACCCCCAGATCCTGGCTTTCTCCTGTGCTCTTGGAGAAGACTAGGCTTTGAGTCTTAAATAATATGATAATGTAAATAGATAAAGGAAGATGAGATGGTGATGAATGGTGGGAAAAAAATGTTTTTTTCCAAACTCAAGACTGGAGAAGGAGTGAGCGAAACCTAGGTTTCACCATAGTCCAAAAGGAATAATTATGTATCAGAATAGGGATGATGAACAAAAGATCACAAAAATATTCTAAGTGTAATGAAAATATTTAGAGGTATAATTGTTGCGAGAATTCAAAGATTAATCTCTACAAGAGTAAAATGACATATTGGAAGGCAGATGTTTCTATGGTTTTCCAATAATAAGTTTACAACACATAATATAGAGTATGTGTCTGTCAATATGTATGTATTTCATATTATATTTAGTTATTGCTACATACTTTTGATTAGATTCTGACTCATGACAACCTTATGTACAACAGATTAAAACATTTCCTAATCTACAACATAATCTTGGAACAATTTCTATTATTTGGTGCCATCAAGTTGACTACTACAAATAGTGACCCTATGAACAATGGATCTGCACCTTTTCCTATCCTGTGCTTTCCTCATTATCTTTCATATATTCGAGCCCATTGTTACAATCACTGTGCCAATCTATTTTATTGAGGATCTTCCTCTCTTTTCCTGACCTTACACCTATCCAAGAATGATGTCCTTTTCCAAAGACCAGCCTCTTCTAAATTTGAAATTTGGATTATGAATAAGGATGACAAAAGAAGAATTGATGCCTTTGAATTGTGGTGTTGTAGAAGAGTACTGAATATTCCAAAGACTGCCAAAAGAACAAAGAGATATTTTGTAGGAAGTGAAACTAGAGTGCTGCTTAGAGGCAAGGACGGCAAAGCTTTCTCTCATGTACTTTGATCATGTTGTTGTTATTAGGTATCCTTAAGTCAAGTAAAACTCATTTCAACCGTTTGAATAACAGACCTGAACCCTGTCCTATCCTGTGCCATCTTCAACATCTCTGACACATTTGAGCCCATTGCTGTAGTTACTGTGTCAATTCACCTCTTTGTCTTTCTCTCCTTCATTGATCCTACCCTTTTCCAAGCCTGATTATACCTTTTTAAGGGACTGCCTCCCTTTCCAAGGAACGGCCTCTCCTAGCAATGTGACCAAAGTACAAGAGTTGAAGCTTTCCCATCTTTGCCTCCAAGTAGTACTCTGACTGTACTTCCCTCAAGTACATTCCCCCTGTTCATTCTTTTGGCAGTCCATGGAATATTCAGTACTTTTCTCCAACATCACAACTCAAAGACATCAATTCTTCTTCTATTATCTTAAGTCACTGTCAATGTTAGAGATGACTAAAGGGACTGAAAATATCATGTCCTGATTCACAGACATTTTAGTTTCCAGACTGGTATCATTACTATTCAGTATTTTGGAGACATCTCTGAGAGCAGACTTTCCCAATGCAATACACCTCTTGATCTACTGACTGTTTGTGCCAAGTGTGTTGATTGTTGGTCCAAGCAAGATGAAATTATTAACAACTTCAATCTCTTCTCCATCTAGGATGATGACCTATTGACCTGTTAATGAGGATTTTTGTTTTCTTAATGTTGAGATGTAATCCATATTGAAGGCTGTAGTCCTTGATCTTCTGCAGCAAGTATTTCAAGTTGTCCTCATTTTCAGCAAGCAAGGTTGGGTAATCTGCATAACACAAGTTGTTGTTGAGTCTTTCCCTGATCCTGATGCCACATTCCTCTTTTTAGAGCCCATCCCCATAACTGAATACAGACTGAATAGATATGAGAAAGGATACATGCCTGATGCATATCCTTCTGGCTTATATTATTATTATTATTTTGTTGTTTGACCAAACTTTTTAATTTACTACTCCATAAGGTTTTTTTAATAAATAAACTTTCATTTTAACCATTTATCTATTTGATTAATGCTAATAAATGAGGCAAGGAATCCTAAGATATTTCTCAAACATTTGGTCATCTAAAATGGAGAGATGAATTATTTTACCTATATAAATAAGCTCAAATGCTATTTCACGGAAGGAATATACTGAGTCATTGTAT
>NW_006399915.1:2007824-2014734 GCF_000299155.1 Elephantulus edwardii
TATGTACAACATCTCTGAACCCTGCTCTATTCTGAATCAACATTATTGTCTCTTTCCTAATGTAATTTGTCTTTTGATTTCCTGGCTCCTGGTACCAAGAGTGTTGATTGTAGAGCCAAGAAAACTGAAGCTGAAGGTCACCATCGGTTCTAGCAATTTTCAACTACAGCCCCAAATTGAACATAATTAGGATTTACTCTTTGCAGAAAGAACTATTAAAGACTCTGTGGAAATTTTGAAGCCTTACGTGATACTACTTTTCATAAGGTCACCACAAGTTGTGGCAGACTCAACAGCACCTAACAACAACAATGGCAATATAATAGTATCTGAAAGTGAGTGGGAGTTATTGGTTAAGGCTTCTTGGAATAGCTGGTAGAGACTTACTGGCAACTCAAATGCAGACAGTTTAAATCTATCTGCTGCTCCATGAGAGAAAAATGGGCAATCTCCTCTCATGTAATTTATAGTCTCTAAAAATCTGCTTGAAGGTTAGTTATCAGTTAGTTCTGATTTGACAGCACTTAACAACAACATCAAGAAATAAATTATTTTAGAGAAGTTAAATAAGCAAAGATGCTGTCAACATGGTTGTTTAGTTCTGGGCTCCTAACTGAAAGGTCAGTGGCTTGAACCTACCAGTGGTTCTACAGAAAATATGTGTGGTAATCTGCTTTGGTAAAGATTATAGCTGGGAAATCCTATAGGGCAGTTCTACTCTGTCCAATAGTGCTACTAAAAAGTTAAAATTAACTCAATGAGAGTGGGGTTTTTAGTTTTTTTCCTTTTATTGAAGAAACCATACCAGAAGGAGGTATACAGAAATTATGAGTACATTACTGTGGGGTGAGTAACAACCAGGCCATCATCATCTGAGAAGGTTAAGGGACAGAGTGATTTCTGGAGCAAGGAAAATAAAAGACTTCATGTAGAGAGCTGTCTTTATTTGAGGGATGTAATCATATTCAGATTATCCTGTAAGAAGTATTTAAAGGAATAAATAGCATTCACTCCTCTCTTTCCTTCTCATCTCCTAACAAAGATTCACTTTGGCCTTATTAGATGGACAGTTTATTGTTCCATAACTCTATGTAGTCGTCCAGCCATCTAGGGGTAGAGATTATAATAGAAAAGGCAGAGAGTGGATTTGGACGATCAAATAGAGGATCTCTCCCACAAGATGAAGATAGTATTTGGTGTGGAAGAGTGAGTACGAATTAAAGTTACTGAAAGCAAGACAATTTGTGAAGTGGGGAAGATAATTCATTGTTGGGTACGTAGAGCTGATTCCCAGCTAATCTTACAGTGATTTCCAAGGCTGTAAGTTGCATGGGAGGAGGTCTCTCTTCTTTTTTCCTGGAGCAACATGCCAAACCACGAGTACTGTTTTAGAAATGTACACCTGATATTTGTATGTGGATGAATTAGGCTTTGAGAAGATAGCTAGAAATCTTTGGCATGATCTAATTGCAAAAGCTTGAGGATCTAGACTAACATGATGATACTAGGAGGAAGAGGGATATCCTGATATATGTCAGGTGAATGCAACATTGGCAATAAAATAAACAAATTTTCAACAAGATTTAACTCAAAAGAAATTCTAAATGACAACAGTCAAAAGAATAAAAATGTAAATTTGTTGAGATGATGAATCCATATTTATAATTTCCACAATTTGCCAGAATTAGGGGTGGAGTAGAATATTATCAAAACCAAAGACCAACGTAAAACCAAAAACCTAAAACTATTGTCAGTGAGTCAGTTTTGACTCATAGTAACGCTATAGGGTAGAGTAGAACTGTCCCATAGGCTTTTCAAAGTTATATTGCCACAGAAACGGACTAAGAAGACTACCACAACTTTGTCACTCAGAGCAACTGGTGAGTTTTGCTGAGTTTTCTGTTAGCAGTCAAAGGCTCGACCACTGTGCTCCTCCAGTAATTTATTGTTAAGGATGCAGAAGGAAAACATATGCTTGAATTGTAGTGTTGGAGAAGAGTGCTGAACATCCCATGGACTGCCAAAGAACAAACAAATATGTCTTGGAGAGGGTACAGCCAGAGAGTTCTTTGAAGGCAAAGATGATAAAGCCTCATCTCACATACTTTGGGCGCTTTGCTAAGAAAAGCTATTTCCTAGAGAGAGACATTACACCTGAAAAGGTGTAGGATCAGTGAAAGAGAAGACCCTCAACCAGATGGATCAGCACAGCGACTACCACAATGGACTCTAGTGTGTCAGAAAGTGTGAGGATGGCACAGGATAGGATAGGGTTCAAGGTTGTTCTTTATAGAGTTACTATGGGTACTCAACTCAAAGGCACCTAACAATAACAGCTTGGGAAATTTTCCAAATATATATCTATGGTTTGTAAACATAGTAGTAAAGTCCAAGGAGATTCAAGGACTTCATTCTAATTTAAGTTGAAATGTACAGAAATTGTGAGATTTAATGTCCACATAAAAGTGGTCAATGAAAATAAGCATATAAGAATAAATGCTGGTATTTATGCTGCAATTAAAAATATGATACATCATAAAAAAGGAGTCCTGTCTGAATTGTATCTACTCATTTAGCATTTGTGACCTGCTATCTAGTTATACAGTTCAGAGGAGAAAAGTAGTAAAAATTACTTGCTGATAGCTAATACAGAGTGGAACATTGATGATATATCTGGCTGATTATGCACAGTGACATTTTGATATTACATCTTATAGTAAAACTTGGTTTACATGGCTTGATGTGAACCACATATCTCCTGTCTGTACTTGCATGCATTTGGAAGAGAGAGAATTGATGTTTACAGTTATGACCCTGGATTGCCTGCTGAGTTCAAAACATAAAAACCAAGGAAATAATATTCTGAAATGTGTATACTTTGTTCCGTAGCTTCTATCTTCACACATTGAAGATTACAAGTGTTGTGAAGATTAATCTGGATAAGGAACAGCATGATTTTGGGGTTTTTTTGTTCAAATTTTATTTTGTTGTTGTTGATTACCTTCAAGTCGAGCACAACTCGTAGCTATCCTATGAACAAAAAGCCTGAAAGCCCCTTTACAACTATCACCATTTATCAGAGTTCAGAAAGTTTCCAGAGCCATGTTGGTTAGGAAGTGCACGTTTTTTATTTTACATATGAGTATATTACTCATTCAGTACTTAACATTTCTGGAGAGACCTCTAGACATGGTGTGCCTTAAAAGCATAACGATTCAAAAAATCTTAGGAAATAATATTCAATTTAATATTGCACCCATCCACTTGAAGTTTCCAGGGCATAGAATTATGATGAAAAACAGACATGTTACCAATACTAATAGGGATCACGAGCAACTGGGTCTCATTTTAATCAATAAATATACCAACCATTAGTTTCCAATTGTGTAAGTGCCACAGTACATCTTTACAAATGATAAGAAAGAACAGAAATGACTGCCACAGCTTCAGACATATCAACTTTTATGAAAATGTCACAGAACCAGGCCACATTTTGTTGTTATACATGAATTTTACCTGAGTCAGAAGAGATTCAACAGCAACTAACAATAAACTTTGTTAGCTTTGAGTTGGCGTGCTCTAAATAGTTGGCACTAACTTTAATAGAAAATAAAAACTTAGAGCATCAACAAAAAAAAAATAGCAATAAATAGATAAGAAACAAAAAGGCATTGATTAATGCCCTTTCCTCAAGAAACCTTTTTTTCTTTTCAAATTAAAGTATTAACATTCACATTGTAGGCTATCACATGGCCATGGGTATGTATAGTGGACTGGGAAGATGTTTGGTGAGAGGAGGGCATGTAATTATAAAGTACACTTACATTTGGGAGACAAGAAAGAGTGAATACCCACATCTCTTGTGCCTTTTTATTAAGAGTCACGTCGGTGGGGGGGGGGCGGGGGGTAGGAAAAACAAAACCCAGATCTGGAGTGAAAATTTAATCCAATGAACTCTGCATCCATATATTAGAGATTTATTGTATCTCTGACCTAGGCTTCCGTTTATCTAGTTTGAAGGATGAGGAAAATGCACAAGTAGTGGATGGGATGCATGACAAGAGCCCTAAAATCCACTTAGCTGGGTCAAGCCCAAGAAAGGAAGTATAAGGGACTCCAGGGCTTAGAAAGATGCAAGGAATCTTTGCCAAAGGTAAGACACCAAAAGAGAAGGCTTGGGACTTATTAGCAGAGTACCAGAACATTACTTTGCTTGTAAAACTGACTAAATCATGTGAAAGTTTGGAAAATAATGCTCTGTTGTATGCATATCTAATATTAGCATACACAGACACAACTATATATAATTTGAAATAAGCACTTAAAAATGAAATAAATTGAAAGGGAAAAAAAGTCAGAGAATACATCTTAACAGTTAAAGGAAAAGGAAGTGTAAAAGCAACTATTCTCCATGGGCAGCTGGGTCAGAGAGAGGTCACCCAAGACTCTGTCTAACAGTCCAGAACCTCGCTCCTCCCATAGGCCTCATTTCATTCTGAACTGAGATTTTCCTGCAAATCATGGTAATTGGAAATCAGCTCACACAGCTGTGAATCACTGCTCATAGAATGGAGAGAACAAAATTTAAGTTGAGCATCTCTGCTGGAAAAAGAAGGGAAGTGGCTTGTTTATGTACCATTTCATCACATTTCCTAGGCCTGAGTTTATGTTCCACTAACGGCACAATGACTTTATGGTTTTAAAGCAAGTAGAAGACCGTTTGTTATTAGAATTAGGGCATTTCGAGTCAATTTTGAGTTAAAACCATGACATGTTAGTGCTGCAAGGAAACCAAGTTTAATTTAATCTACTATCAATAAAGGTGAGAAATCTTTGACCCAGAGATAGTTAAGTAGTTATCCAAGTTAGTTAATGATAACATCTACACTAGAATTACTAGAAATCTATTTTATTTACAAGGGGGTGGGGAAGGTCCCTGGAAAGCTCCTGCCAGCCAGCTGTGCCAATTTTTCCTTCTCCATGAACCCATAATTTATTTTATTCAAAATGTTTCCCCCATTCATTGAGAACTTTGCCACGTGGATTTTAATTTTTATTTTCTCATTCAGATTATTCCGTAATTAATAACCAACCAAATTGTTAATCTCCTTTGCTTAACTAAAATTTTCACTCACCTTTTTTTCCATTGACCTACACATCCTTTCAGTAGCTACCTACCATGATCCATCCATCTCGTTACTCCTCAGAGATATGCTGTATCTGAAAATGACAAAATCTACTATCCTATTATGTGATTAGGGAGCTCTGCTGGCCTAGTGGCAAGAAGCTGTGTTGCAATCGCAAAGGCACCTGCGAGAAAGGCACAGGAGAAAGATAATCTCCTCCCATGTGATTAACTGCCTCTGAAAACCCTACAGAATGTCAGCTATGAGTTGGTTCTAACTCTATGGTACACAATAACAACAACAGTGATATGTGATTATGATTTTTATTTTATGACCCATGTCAGTTTTATGTCCCACTCAATTCACATTATTTAGGACACAGATGTAGGCTTCTAAAACAAATTTAAGGACTCATTTTTCTATCACAATATAAAGATTTGAGGCTCAAGAGAGCAGATAGCTACCTTCTTTCTGATCAAAATACCTATGATAGAAATATCTTAGATTTCTGCCATTCTCTAGAAGACTGCTTTTTGTTCATCTACTTGAAGTTCAATCATGATTTTCATGCATACTTTCCCGTCTTTGGAAATAAGAGAGAGAATGGTAGAATAAAAGATTTCTGCATATATTTGTCCTGTCTCTCATTGTTTAAAATTTGACCACATGTTCATACCTAGCTAAAGAGAATCTGCACAATGTATTCCCTAGCTAAACATTTCATATGTGGCTGAACTTTGTGATGCAGTGTTGCTCAAATAATATATATTTTAGAAGAATACAGCCAGAGTACTCCTTAGGAAAGAAGACAGAGACTTCATGTAACTTACTTTAGATATGTTATCATAAAGGAACAATCTCTGAATGAGGAGTTTATGCTCAGCAGAGAAGACATTCAGGGAACATGAAGAAGGCTTTCAAGGAGATGGATAGACACATGACTGTGGCAATTACCTCAAACATGGCAAGAATGGTGAGGATGGTATAGAATGTTTTGTTCTATAATATATACTTATAGTAGGAATAGATACTCGTTTAATTAGTATTACCAAACTTAAACTCCAACTTAATCTGCTAACATTTAAGTCCTAGGAGGCAAAGATGATAAAGCTTCACTTCACATGCTTTGAAAATGTTATTAGAAGAGATTATTTCGTGGAAAGGACATCATGCTTGGGAAGGTAGAGGTATGACAAAAGAGAGGAAGACCCTCAAACAGGAGGGTTGACACAGTGACTGCAGTAATGGGCCTGAGTGTATCAGTTATTATGAGGATGGCACAAGAAAGGACAAGACTCAGTTGTTTATAGCATCTTTGTGAGTCATGTTAAATTCTATGACACCTAACAACAACAGTAACTATAGGTCAAGAACAAAGGGATTTGATTTTGTAGGTCATAACAAACTTTGGCTAACTTTGAGAAGAATAAGAATCCCAGATAACTTAATTATGCTCATACAATACCTTTATCTAGATCAAGAAGCTGTCGTCCAAACAGAGTAAGGAGATACTTCATGGTTTAAAAACCAGAAAAAGGTTATATCAAGTTGTATCCTTTCTCCATAGCTATTCAGTCAGTATGCTGATCAAATAATTGAAGAAACTGGACTCTATGAAGAAGAATGTGACCTCAGGATAGAAGGAAGACTCATCAACAATCTGTGCTATGCAGATGATATAACTTAGCTTCTTGAAAGTGAGAAGGACTTAAAACTATTGCTGGAAGATTAAGAACTATAGTCTTCAATATGGATTGCATCACAACAGCAAGAAAACAAAAATA
>NW_006399915.1:2021534-2026863 GCF_000299155.1 Elephantulus edwardii
GTGGTGTGGTGCTTTCTCAAAAAGTTGCAAATAGAGATACCATTTGACCCAGCAATTCCACTACTGGGAATACACCCTAAAGAAACTATAAGTGCTATCCAATCAGATATATACACACCATGTTTATCGTGGCTTTGTTCACAATAGCAAAGAGTTGGAAACAACCTAAGTGCCCATCAACAAATGACTTGATAGAGAAGCTCTGGTATATTCACACAATGGAATACTACACTGCATTGAAAAATAAGGAACTCATTAAATATTATACAAAATAGGTGACCCTGAGGGCATTATGCTGAGTGAAGTATCTCAGTCACAAGATTACAAATACTGCATGGTGCCACTGTTGTAAAATGAGACTGATATTGGGGGTGTGGGGAGGCTGAGAAAAATGGGATAAATTATGTATACTGCATTGAAACAGATGAGGGAGAGACCTGTTTAAGAGGGACATATGATTAGGTAGTATTGTCATGACAGGAGTCCAGAATGAAGACCACATAGTGGAGTGTACTTGGGAGGAGGGATTGTATAACACTGAAAGAATTTTTCTTTTACTTTTCAAAAAGAAGAATGAACTAACTGAAGGGGAGGAGTGGGCAGGGTAAAATTGCTGCAATGAATGAATGGAAATCCAAAGTCTCTATAAACTTTTATTAAAATTAATAAAAAGCCAAAACCCAAAACCTAATAATAGTTTTTTTAATTCTGATTCATATATCAAGAGAGAAAAGTAAATCACATCACATCTTAGCACATAAAAAACAAACAAAAAAAGATAAAATGCTAAAATAACCAGTTTTGCATAATGTAAATAGAGCTATGAAAGCATAAAACATATATAAAAGAACAAATTTCTATTTAAAAACCAGAATAAGTAAATTGAGAACGTACACAAATCACTGCAAACAAACAACAAAACACCCTGAGGGCATTATGCTGAGTGAACTATCTCAGTCACAAATAAGACGAAACCAACTCATGTAAAGAATGTTCTCCATATTTGATATTTAATAGAAACTTGTTATAGATTATGTCTTCCAGAATACTTGTTTGCTTCTCTAGGTCATAGTTTCAGTTTTATGCAATTATTTTATGTGTTATAAATATATTAATCTCTATAATGACACATTATAGAGATTAATATTTGCTTGGTTCCACAGTCAACACTCTTGGAACCAGCAGCCAGAAAATTAAAAGACATATTGCAATAAAAAAGTCTGCTGTTAGAGACCTCTCCAAACTACTGAGGAGCAATGATGTCACTCTGGAGACTAAGGCGCATCTGATAGAGGCCATGATCTTTGCAATCACTTGTTATGCGTCAGAGAGTTGGACAATGATTAGGAAGGATAGAAGGAGAATTGATGCTTTTGAGCTGTGGTGTTGGAGAAAAGTATTGAATATACCATGGACTGGTAAAAGAACGAACAGATTCATCCTGGAGAGGGTTAAATCAGGCTGCTCCTTGGAGGCAAGGATTCTGAAGCTTTGTCTGACATACTTTGAACATGTTGCAGAGGGACCAGTTCTTGGAGAGGGACATCCTGCTTGGGAGGGTGGAAGGATACCACAGGAGGGGAAGGCCCTCTATGAGGTGGATTGACTCAGTGACTGGGGTAATTGGGATGGGAGTGTCAGAGACAGTGATACTATCACAGGACAGCCCTACACCTCTCCTCCTTAAACTTTTAAAATGTACACATTCAGAATCACAGCACACACATGATTTTGTAATTTTTCAAATTTACTATTTTATCAGCAACATTTTTCTATTATTGCCAGAAGGAAAATTGTTTTAAAAACCATAGCCTTGCCCTTAATAGAAATAAAGAAATTTCTAGTTCTCTTTCATGTTTACCTAGTCTTAGTATTTGCTGCCTGTGGCCATTTAGAACAATTGGTTATGGAACCAAGCACCCTGAGTCAGGCTAGCTGAAGTTCTTACTTTGTCAGGACCTGTTAGTCTCACATGGATCCACAGCTGCCTTCCTCTCTATGTTCATTCATGAAGCATAAATTTGTTGCTATTGCCAAGCAGACAAATTCAGAGAAAGCTCTGAGTTTCCAGTATGACACAAATCAGAACACTGAATATTTCTTTTTTAAAAATTTTCTCATTTGAATGAAAGATTATAAATCATATAGTGAGCCTATGTATGTATGTATGGCAGAAAGAAAGGCCATGTGATCTTGCATCATCCTCACAATATATGCAAATTATACTAATATATAAATAAACCACAGAGCAAAGACTTTTTAAATTATGATTTAAACTAAACTGTGTACTGTGGTCAGAGGACATATCACATAAAAAACTGAATGTCCATATTTACAAAGAGTTTGAAAAGACTAAACCTCAAGAAATGAAAATTGAAATTCAATAGTGTATGGTATAAAATTATCTAAAAATCATATAAAAAGAATGAGAAATGTCTTCAAGTTGTCCTTGGCCTTCCAGGAAATGTGATAAAATTTCTTTGAATAGAAAAAAAGGAGAAAACATCTGATATAGTTTCTCACAAAGTTGTAAATAGAAATCAAATTGACCTGGAAAATAACAGAGCTGCATAAACTAAAATCGGACTAAAAAATGCCAGTGAAGATAGAGATGTAATATAAATGGACTTAAAGAGAGGCTTCCAATCAGGAAATGCTTGAGAGTGCATCCTGGATGATTAAAGAAACAAAGGCAAAGACTGATGATGCTGTAAGAGTGTCAGGATAATACGTTCACTGAGAAAGCTCTGCAATAAATAAATAAAGCCTAAGCAAGGCAGTATCAGAAAGGCCTCCAAATGGTGCTAACGTAGCATTATTTAACACAATATCAAATTACATATATACAGGAGAGTGAGTTGATTCAAACCACTAGAGTCACTGCTTTTGGAGTTGACAGTGCAACTCCCAACAGAATATGCCACAAGAGCTGTCTGTCTATCTATCTATCTATCTATCTATCTATCTATCTATCTATCTACCTACCTATCTACCTATCTATCTATCATCTACATACCTACCATCTATTTAATGAGGTAGGTAGCTATTTTCATGTACCATGAAGTCAGAAGTGACCCATAGCTGACCCTCCAGTGGGTTTTCAGAGGCAGTTAATCACATAGGAGGAGATTTACCCATTCTTCCTCCATGGAGCAGCTAGTGGCCTCGAACCAAGTGCCTTCAGGATTTCAGCACAGCTTCTTGCTAGCTAGTTATTTTTGTCTATCCATCTCTATCTCTTTCTCCCCATAATCAAACCCATTACTTCAGTGTTGCTTCCAACTCTCATGATTCTATAGGACAGAATAAAACTCTTCGTAGGATTGATTTCTAAGGCTTGGAATCTTTATGGGAGCAGACTTTAACCTTTATGTTTAGACTGTCTGGTAGATTCTAGTCAACAGACTTTTGGTTAGCAACTGAGTTCTATAACCACTGTGCCACCAGGGCTCACACATATGTATGGAAAATGAGGGGATAAAATAAAAAAAAGAAAGAAAAAACATTCGTATTTATGGACACAGCTTAGGAATGACTTGAACTTATAAATACCTGTTTCATTCTCTTCCCACCATTCTCCTCCTTACACTATACTCTTTATCTCACACCCTCCTCCCTCTTTTACTACAACTAGATGAAACCCAAATCACATTGCTTTCAAGATCTCTCAAGGATTTTTTACATCTTTCATAGGGAAAGGTGGAAGAAAAGTGAAGTGAATATAATTAATGATGACTATGAAAAAGAAAGGCTATATATTCCTCTATTCAACCCCTTGGGAAATTTAGAGGTGATGCCTGTATATTTATTTGTTATTTGATGGATGTATAGCACTTTCTGGGCTCCAGAATGATATGAAAAGAGCAGACTCAGTGAGCATTAGATGGAGCAGAATCAGAAAACATGAGAAGGCCACTCAGCAGGCATAAGGAGTATTTCATGAACATCCTGTGTGAAGGAGTGACTGAGGATATGATGTGATCTCCATGGACACTTAGGTGAACAGATGACATCAAGCACAAAGTGCTTCTGCCCAATATCTTGCACTGTGTGTAAAGTCCCTATAAATGAATGTAATTCAGAAATAATTCAAAGTGTAGTCTATTCTCTGCCATCCTGGCTGAATAGGGGTTGTATAAAAAAATTACTATCTAAAACCCAGTGCAATCCCATTTTTTACTTTTGATTTATAAATTGATATTTGTCCCCTTACACTGACTAATCAGTGTGTACTATAGCACTATCTTAGTTTACTAATGCTGTTGTACTAGAAACACCACAGTGAAAGCATTTTAACACCTGGACTCTAGGGGAAGATTCCTTTTCTGTTATGTTGGGGGAAGGAGCCTTAACAGCATTTGTAGCCCTGTTATTTCTTGCATCCTTGATAATCTCTAAGTGTCCAAGCGGTATGTATTCCCCACCCCCTGTATTTTTTTTCTTACTTCTTTGTACCTAACCTCTTCTTTACGTAGTTAAAAAGTGAGTAGGTTTATCATACACCATCTTACACTGACAGAGCTCAATTGATATAGCAAGAAAACCCCATTTCCAAGTGTACAAGCATAGGTAATAAAGGATAAAGATTCCAATAAAACATTTTGAGGAGTCCCAATTCAATTAATAACAAGACTATAAAGCCTTTAATTATAAATGAACAAATAAAGATAATATTCTTTAAAAATGTAAAATATACTTAGCTACATGGAATGCCAAGGAACTGCAAACAGGATGTGTTGGTCTTTTCACAAGGGAATTGACTAGTCTTGCTAATGAATTGAGTGGATTCAAAAGCAGAAACTGAGAATCTCAGCACCAGCAGAGAAGAAACAAAGAATGAAGAATGCAAGTGTTTTGGGACCAACAATTCCTGAACCACTCAGACCAGGGCTGACTGGAACAGCAGCAGCAGCAGCAGCTGTAGTAGAAAACCAGATACCTGAGACAAAGTTGACCTTGGCACTGGTACCCCATGGAACTAGAGGTGGAAGCCTTTGTCCTAGTGTGTTGGAGAACTGAGATGTGGAGATGGGGGATGGGAGAACAGGCCATAATTAGTAGAGCTAAACGCTTTGTAACATTGGCCTAAAGCCATGAGACTGAAGGCTGAGGTGCTTGTGAGCACATTTCAGTAGCTGTTTTGCTTGAGTGATTGTCTCCTGCTGTCAACCAGAATGGTAATGGTCAAGCCTTTTGACTTCCATAACAAATACCTTAATTGTGGAAAAAAAAAAAAACAACCCCCCCAAAAAAAAACAACCAATAAAACCCCAATGAAACAGTGTACATAAATGATTGTATAAAAAATAAATGTAAATGAAAAAAGGAA
>NW_006399915.1:2026963-2028436 GCF_000299155.1 Elephantulus edwardii
AAAGAGTAACACAATGCTTGCTACAATGGGCTCAAGTGAGTCAGAGATGAGAATAACACAGACAGAACAGGGTTAATAAGGTCCCTCCGCATTGTGCTCAACTCTCCAGCACCTTACAACAACAGCAGTCAAGAGCTAAGCATTTTTTGTTTGTTTGTTTGTTTGTTTTTAATACACATTGTTTATCATACTGTTTTGGCACCGGATGAATTAGACTGTTTAATTTAACTAGGAATATAACTACCAATGTCTTTCCAGTTTTAAACATTTATTTATATTTTAAATGATACTTGCATCTTTTCTCTCATAGAGTTAGGATTGTCTTCGCTTATTTTAAAGTATAATGTCATCTAGATAATCTCCAAAATACAGAGACTTGATATGCTGTTTTAGGCTTGTATTCCATTCCTAAATCTCTTCAAAACCTTATTTTCCTGCATAATTGTACAGTTTGTGCATTCATTATTATCTGCAATATCCAAACTTAGATGAGTTAAATAAGATAATGGATATTATATCCCCCTGTATTTTTCATATAATTAATCTTTCATAGTATAATAACTATATATACCATATAAACTAATATGATAAACTATGGTTATCTTCTTTCTTTATCAAGTGTCCACTTAGTCATAGTGAGGTAAATAATTGAGTAAAGATTTTAACAAATTATTAGTAACAATGCATAAAGTATATGCAACAAAGGAGTCTAATGACAAGTGATCTGCTTATTCTTAAAATTCAAGATTTAGATGTTTAGGTGGTAAGGAAGAGGAATGGTGTAAAAAAGAAAGATCATAGGGTGACATTTTATAAAGAAAATCCACTTAAGATATTGATATTTGGATAATACAATTTGAAACAAGAATTTAGAGATTTGTTATTTTGAAATTTGGTAGGAATTGCCTGAAACTCTAACCATAGCAAACCTAAAATAGAGTCTGTAATGAAAATGTTTGGGTCATGAACTGCCTCTTCTGCCATCACACTCAAATAGAAACCAGAAGATTTAATCACTATTCTCAGAAGGTCCTCCAGAGACCCTGAAAAATGTCTTCTCAAATTTGGGAAATTCACAAAAGGGGTTAAGAATATGACTAATTATTCAGCTATTATGTCTTCCAGTGTAAAGCCCCTTCCTCTACAGTCAAAACTAACGCCTGGAGAAGATAAAATAGATGAATGGGACCTTCTAAAAATAAAATCCCTATGCTCATAAAAACACTTCTCCAACAGGGTAAAAAGGGAAGCCACAGACTGGAAAAAATATTTGATAATGACATGTCAGATGTTGTTGTTGTTATGTGCCATCGAGTCGTTTCCGACTCATAGCGACCCTATACACAACAGCTCTAAACGCTGCTCTAACCTGCGCCAACCGCACCGCCTCTGACAGACCCATCCCAATTACCCCAGTCACCGAATCAATCCATCTCATAGAGGGTCTTCCCCTCCTGCGCTGTCCCTCCACCC
>NW_006399915.1:2037071-2048163 GCF_000299155.1 Elephantulus edwardii
ATACAAAATATACTTAAAAAATTGTCCCAATATTTTCCCTAATCAATTTCTTTACCTTGGTGGTGGTGGTGGTGGTGGTGTGTGTGTGTGTGTCTGTATGTATTCATCTCACATACTTTGGGCCTATTGTCAGGAGGGGCCAAACCTTGGCAAGGACACTGTGCAGAGAAAAGTGGACAGTCAGAGAAAGAGAGGAAGACTATCAACAAGATATATTGACACAGTGACTATAACAATAGGCTTGAGCATATCAGAGATTGTGAAAATAGTGCAGGATAAGGCATGATATTAATATGTAATTCAAAGCATTTCTGAGTTGTAGTTGATTTGATGGCACCTAATGACAATGACAACAAAATACATATTTATACAGACATACTTACTTTTTTAATTTGGATGGATCAAAATCAAAACCAGGAAGCTTATGTTCTAGAGAATGATATCAGGATATTGTGCTTCTAAGTATTTTACATGCATTGTTTAACTTAATGATTAAACACATCTTAAGGTGTGATCTATAGTAATCCATAATAGTAGTGGTATTATTTGTAGTTAAGGTGAAGTGAAGAAACTGAGGCCTAAAGAGATCGTTACAGTTTGCATAGCTGGTAATTAGTGGATGTGGGCATTTTGGGCTTGATCTCTCTGACTCCAAAGCCTGTGATCTTCATTGCTGATGATTATAAGTTGACCACTGATAGGAACTACCATACTCAAAGGGCTTTGCAGAAGTTCTGATTCCTGATCTCTGTGTTACTTGAGTTGAAGGAGTACCTATCTCTCAGGTGCTTCTTGAGGCAGTATGTAAAGGTAAGTAAATTAATTTCTGTAGTTAGCAAATACTATAATTGTGACATTAAAATAAAACAAAGCAACTCCTTTGAAATAAATTCAGAGTTATGAAAATCCATGTCTTTCAGAGTAGAACTGTGTACCTTTCGGGACTGTGATTTTAAAAGCACATATATTTTTATTCCAAGGGTTTCGACTGTTAAACTTTTATTGGTAATATTAAACAAACTAAAAATTCACTACTTTCCAATAAGGAAGTGAGGTAGCATAAACCTAGAAATATGAAAAGGAGGCTGGAACATTAGGCAGGAAGGAAGAAATGTCTAGATGCCTAACCTCAGAAAATTCTCAAAGTAACTCCAGGAAATAAATATGACCAACAGTTTAAAATTAGGAAACTCAAGTATCTTTAAATGACTTACTGAACTGGGAAGTGGCAAAAGAGGATTCGAATGTGAGTTAGTGCTAAGATTCTTTGCCTTGTATCTCAAAAGTAGAGAGCAACACTACAGATTAAGCAGCAGACGCTCTGGTGACCTAGTCTGTAGGGAGCTGAATTTCTCTAGAGGTTCAAATCCACCAGTAATGTTGACGAAGAAGGACGAACAATCTCTTCCCATGTGATTTGTAGCCTCAGAAACCAAGGGAGAGTTCTATGGGTCAGTTCTGACCCAAATGCAAAGAGTGAATGATGAGGCCTATTAAGTAGATTATTATGGTCCAGATGGAAAACACATACAGCATTATATTATTATTTCAGCTGAGGAAGAAATATATTCCTAATTCGAAATAATGAAATTCTGGGGCATGACCCATTCGAAACATGAGCACTTTGTATTTTGACACTACAGGTAAAAAACAAACAAACAAACAAAACACCAAAAACCCAGCACTCGAACTGTAATACTTTTCCTGGAATTTTGGAGGGATGTGAAATATATTTCCCACATAACATGCAAAACGGCTATTTACTGAGACAATGATATTAGCAGCATCAGCAGGTTGGAACACTTAGGATTGAATATGCATTCTTGTGATATGCTTTCTTGGGCAATATCATGCTGATGAGTTAATTTTTTAAATGGCTTATATTTCAAGGAGTGGAAATGAGAAAAAGATACTTGAAATTAGGAAAATGGTAAAGGCAATTATTTAAGAATTTGAAAATTAAAAACATTGAAATTCTTTACATCTTCTATTGAAGAAAAAAGAAAATAAATTTTATTTACTAGTAAGTGGAATTGAGGGAAGCTTTCCTGTGAAGTCCTATTTTTGCATTATTGTTACCATATGCAAGGGCTGGCTGTATACTCCAGGACCTGTTGTTTTACTGAGGAACTCATTAGATTTAACTCTTTCGTCTTTGCTTTGCATTTTAATTGTGCTAGCTGTTTAGCTACTTGGTCAAATGACTGGAAGAGATTTATATTTTTTATCATTCCCAAGAAAAATGATCCAAAAGAATGTGGATATTATTCAACAATATCATTAACATCACATGTAAGTAAAATATTGTTGAACATCATCCAAAAATGGCTAGAAAAGTACACTGAGAGAGCATTGTTAGAAATTAAATCTGGGTTTAGAAGAGGCCATAGCACTCTGGATATCATTAATGATATCAAGTGGCTCCTGGGTGAAAGCGGAAAATACCAGAAGAATTTCTATTGTGTTTTATCAAAAAACATTTATCTGTGTGGCCCATGGAAAAATATGAATAACATGGAGAATGGGATTGTTAGAACAGTTAATTATGCTTATAGGAAATCTATACCTTGACCAAGAAGTTATTGTATGAACAGAGAATGGAAACACTGTTGTTGTTGTTATGTGCTGTCGAGTCACCTGCGACTCATAGTGACCCTAGCTACAACAGCCCTAAACCCTGCTCGATCTTGCGCCAATCTCACTGTCTCTGACACACCTACCCTCATTATCTCAGTCACTGAATCAACCCATCTCATTGAGGGTCTTCCTCTCCTGCCCTGTTCCTTCACCCTCTCAAGCATGATGACTTTATCCAGGGACTGGTCATAGTTTAAAATAAGGAAAGACGTGCATCATTTGTATCTTTTCTTCATATCTACTCAATCTGTACGCTGAGTGAATTGTTCAATAAGTTAGACTTTATGAAGAAGAATGTGGGATCAGGATCAGAGGAAGGCTTATCAATGACCTTTGTTATTTAGATGATACAACCTTGCTTGATTTAAATAAGAAGGACTTGAATGCTTGCTGCAGAAGATCAAAGACTATAGCCTTCAATATGGATTGCATTTCAACATCAAGAAGACAAAAATCATAACCACTGTGCCAATAAGCAGCATCATGATAGTTGGAGAAAAGATTGAGGTTGTCTGTGATTTCTTCATGTATCTACCATCAACACCATTGGTACCGGTTGTTAAAAGATCAGAAGACACATTGCTTTGGGCAAGGCTTCTGTCAAATACTCCTCCAAAATTACTAAGGAGCAATGATGTCAGTTTGAAGACTAAAGTATGCTTAATTCAGGCCATTGTCTTTTCTTTATTTTTATTTCTTAAATTTTTTTTTAAATTTTAATTGTCATTTTAACAAAAAGTTACAGACTAGTTAGATTTTCATTCATTCATTATTGCACATTTTACTCCTCTCCCCCTCTGCCCCCTTCCCAAGCTGACTTTTTTTTTTCACTAGTTTATTAGGCCATGGTCTTTTCAACCACTTGTTGTGCATCTGAAACCTGGACAATGAATAAAGATGACAGAAGAGAATTAATAACTTTAAGCTATGGTGTTGCAGAAGAGTAGTGAATAGCCCATGAACAGTTAGAGGCACAAACAGAAATATCTGGAGAAAGTGCAGCCAGAATACTCCTTGGAGGGAAAGATGACAAAGCTTAACCTCATATACTTTGATCATGTTGGTAGGAGAGGTTATTCCGTAGAAAGGGACATCATTCTTGGAAAGGTGGAAGGTTAGTGGAAGAGGGGAAGACCCTCAGTTAGACGGATGGACACAGTGACTTCAGCAATGGGCTCAAGTGTGCCAGAGATGATGAGAATGACAAAGGAGACATTAGGGATCAGATCTGTTGTTCATATGTTCTGTGTGATTCAAACTCTACTCAATGACACCTAACAACAACAACTTCTAGGCTGTGTTAAGTAGTAGATTTTTTTCTGGCCTGAAATTTTCCTCTTTTGTAGAACATTGTCTTAGAAAGGAAGATATACATGTAGTACTCTTCTTTTTCAGATATGCCTTGATTATTCTTTGGTGTGTGTTGGGGTTTTTTTTGTTTGTTTGGGTTTGTTTTTTTTTTTTAGATTAACTTTAGAATTGGTCACTCAGTTGTTTAAAAAAAGTAGTGACATACTTGTAGTTTTTATTGTGATTGATGAACTTCATAACAATAACACTATGCCTATTTAAAAAAGATACATATTTATATTTACTAATTTTGTGGTCCTTAGTAGAGTGTCAGGAAGCTCTGGTGGCTTAGTGGTAAGGAGTTGTGCTGCCAATTCAAAGGTATTAAGTTTGAAGCCATAAAATGCATTATGGGAGGAAGATGAGTAATCTACTCCTGTGCATTTACTGTCCCTGAAATTTCATGGGCCACTCACCTATCAGTTGATTCTGACTCAACAGTAAAAAAATAACAAGAACAGAAGCAGTATACTGTTAATTTATTTTTTTTATATAGCTCCTGAAGTTTCTGCTTTCTCCTCATTTATTTTCTTGTTAAACTAGTAATTAATTTTTTTTCTTCATTTTATAACTGGTTCTTGTTTTAATATAAAACAGAATTTAAGTATTATTATTTACTAGTAATCTTGCTTTTCACTAATATTATGTTTGTTAATTTAAATAGTTTTAAATCTGGTACTACTGATATAGGTGCATCACAGACCACACTTTGGTCTCAGATTACAGCAACTTCATTTAAAAACCCTAAACTATTTTTCCCAGAGATAGGAAGGCAGTGTGACATACTATTTTTTAGAGAAAACCTGCTACAATGTGCAATTTCATGTTACATGGCCTTATTTAATAATGACTCTTCTCTGATGGTAGTTCACACACTGGCTGCTATCTGCACTCTCATTACAGCCTCCATTCCCTGCCTCCACTCCCATCCTTGGAAATTCTTCAGTCCCTCACCATTCTGCTTAGTGCACCTGGCTTTTCTAATTGCAACAGTCTCTCCAGCAATCTGCGGCAGCACTTGGCTGCAGCCATACTACCTCTGCTGCGCACCTGGGTTGAAACTGGAGAAACGCTATTAACCTTTTGCGTCCTGTCATTTAGCTCTTCAGAGGCCACTGTGCTCTGTGGTTTTTCACTTCAAAGCCATATTCTCTATGATCCAAGCAACCCACTATGCCTCCCCAGCCGTAACTGTCTGAATTTATACAAGCATATTACAGCACATTTTGAAGCTTATAATTTATCTCTGTAGATGCTATGATGTCCAATTATTCTCCGCTTTCAAATCCATGTTGTCACTGTTTCGAATAATTCACTCTTAGGATGCCTTTTCCTGGCTTAAATGTATAAGTGTTATTTTTCTAATACCAGGCCTCACACTATATCTGACCACATGTTTCTGCCGTGTTTTTGTAATGATCTTAAAATTATAAAATGTAAGACACAATTATGCTTTCAAAATATATGTATGAACACTTATGAGATAAATTTAGAAGCTGAAAATACCTTTGTGAGGATTTCTAACACTATATAAAAGCTCACTCAAGTGGTCTCAAGTTGGTTCTAATTCATAGCAACTCTACACTGGGTTTCTGAGGCTGTAAATCCCAGTGGAAAGAGACCAGTCATCTTTATTCTGTAGATTAGATTCAAACCACTGGCTATACATGACCTTTGGGTTAATAACATAACCTACTATGATGACAGAATCAACTGATAGCTAACTCTTCAGCAGGTTTCAGAGTCAGTAAATCCTGTGGAAGGAGATTGGTCATCTTTTTCCTATGGGGTATCTGGTGGATTCAAACTCCATGCTTTTAGATTGATAGCTCAGCTCCTTACCACTAGGCCGCCAGAGCTCCTAATCCACTATGTTGTTGTTAGGTGCTATTGAGTCGAGTATGACTTATAGCGACCCTATGAACAAGAAATCTGAATCCTGTCCTGACCTGTGCAATTTTTATCATCTCTGACATGTTTGAGCCCATTACTGCAGTTACTGTGTCAATAAGTCTCCTTGAGGGTCTTCCTCTCTTTCATTAACCCTCTGCCTTCCAAGTATTATATCCTTTTCTGAAAAATAGCTTCTCTGTATGAGAGACAATGGTTTATTATCTTTGCATTCAATAGCACTCTGGCCGAACTTTTTTCCAAGACAGTCTTTTTTTCAGTCTTTTGGCAGTCTGTTGAATACTTAGTACTTTTCTCCAATACCACAGATCGAAGTCATCAATTCTTCTCTCTTTTGTCATCCTTATTCACTGTCTATCTCTCAAATGTAGAATTGAAAAGATCACACTCCGAATCAGGCACACCTTAGTCTTCAAGCTGATATCATTGCTCTTCAGTATTTTGGAGAGGTGGTCCCTGACAATGACCCAAAGCAACATATCTTCTTATTTCCTGATTACTGGGAGCAAAGGGGTTGATTGTGAATATCCTAGTAACATGAAACTGTTGAGAGTGTTAATCCTTTCTCCACTTTAGAAATTTCTAAATCATCATGCGAGAAAGATATTTAGAAAACTTTTAAACTTAGACATAGAAGTAATAACGTGACTTCCATAAAGAATGTAAATAATCTTTAAACTAACTTTGACATGCAGTGATACGGAAGACAGAATATCTTTGAAATCTTTGAAAATTATACTTGAGACATAAATCTAAACAATGTCATTAATCTCCAGCTTGAATAATAAGGTGATATTCTGCTAATTTCTAAACTTAGAGAAAATACATTTCATACTGTCTTTGACATCTCACTGGCCCTTCTTGTATGAGATCAAGGTTAGAATTTTACCTAAGCCCTTGAATTCCTTCTCACTCACTGAGAGAAAGGAGTGGATAAAGGATCTTTCTCTAGTTTCTCTGAAGATGAAGAAGAAAGAGTGCTGAGACCCAGCCCACAACCTTACACCTCTTTCCCTATTTCCTGGGGACTTCCACCAAGTTTGATCTGGGAGTAACTTTCCCTATTTTGAGAATAAAAAGAAAAGGTAAAAAAAAAATCTGAAAGCTAAAGTTTTGAATGCTAGCCACTTAACTATTAGCATAATCATAATTATGAATTCTGATCTTCTAGTTCTAATTGAAGCTCTGGCGGCCTAGTGGGAAGGAGTTATGCTGTAGCCCCAGAGGCACATGATTTGAACCCACCAGCTGCTTTGTGAGAGAAGGATGGGCATTCTCCTCCTGTATGATTTACTACTTCTGAAAACCCACTGGAGGGTCAGCTATGAGTCAGTTATGACTCGATGGTACCTAACAACAACAGTTATAAATGGATATTATCTAGGCTTATTTGTGTGCCAATAAATATTTGATGCCTGAATGCTAAATTATAGAAAAATATGGGAGTGTGTATCTTTGGAGCTATTTGGTTTTAATCTGTTAGTCTGTTTTCTGAACTGTCTTTACTATAGCAACATGACTCAGGCATGATCAATACTAGACCAGCAACAGGAGCGTCAGCAGGCATTTTGTTAAAAATGTATACTCTCAGGGGTTTTGCCTGACCTAATGGATCAGATAATAAATTTTAACACTTTTCCCAGGTGGTTCTGATGAAAATGAAAGCTTCTTAAGCATTGCCATAGGACATTAATTCCTTACATCAGAAAAGATAAATTCTGAGAACGCATTCTGTTTTGAATAAAGAGAAGAAGGGTGAGGTAGATTAGCAAGAATTTGTGTTTTTTTACTGAACTTTGTTATTATTTAGTGCCATGGAGCCAACTATGACTAGTAGTGACCGTATAAGCAATAGATCTGAACCTTGCCCTGTCCTGTGCCATCCTCATCATCTCTGATATATTTGAGCCCATTATTAAATTAGTCACTACCTTAATTCATCTCTTTAAGAGTCTTCCTCTTTCCTTAACACTCCACCTTTGAAAGCATTATATCTTTTTTCAAAGAACTGACCCTTCCTAAGCACATGCCCAATGTGAGAAGTTTCACTATCTTTGCCTGTAAGAAGCACCCTGGTTGCAATTTTTCCAAGATATACTTGTTTGTTCTTTTGGCAGTCTATAGAACACCCAGTATTCTTCTCAAACAGTTCAACTCAAAGGCATTAATTTTTTTCTTCTATCCTTATTAATTGTACTTATTAATTGTGCTATCCTTATTAATTTCATATCCATAGTAAGTGAGTGAAAATAGCATGGCTTGAATCAGGTGTACCTGAGTCTTTAAACTGACATCACTGCTCTTTAGCACTTTGGAGAGATCCTTGGCAGTAGATTTCACCAATGCAACATGTCTTTTGATTCTTTTTGACCACTTGTACCAAGGGTTTTAACTATGGATCCTTCTATCATGATGTCACCTATTGGTCTAGTGATGAGGATATTTGTTTTATTGATATTTATATTGAAGGCCGTAGGCTTTGATATTTTACAGCAAGTGTTTCAGGTCCTGCATAGTTCAGCAAGCCAGCATAACAGCTTATTGATGAGTCTCCAATTCTGATGCTATATTCTTCAGCGTACAGCTTCCTGAATTAGTTGCTCAGTTTGAAATACAGATTGAAAAGGTATGCAGAAAGGATACAATCCTGATTCACATCTTTCTTGATTTGGAACCACACAGTATTCCCTTTATTTGTTCTGATAATAGTTTCTTGACTTAGATATAAGTATTACATGAGCACAATTAAGCATTCTGGATTTCAATTCTTCTCAATATTAGACATAATTTGCATTATCAAATAGACATAGTCAAATATCTTTAGTGAACAATTTCATGTTTTTTTACCACCTCTTGTTCACTACATATTAACAAATAAATAAATACAAGTGAACCCATGATAATCTTGCTTGTGAGATCTATGTCCCTGTCAGATATTGTAAGTTTGAAAAGTAGTGTTCATATTGTAGGAAGATGTAGTCTGGATAAGAGACAGTTGCCAGCTATATTGAAAACCTTTGATGTGGTGAAGAAAAAGTGAGGTTGTTCATGTTGTTGTTATGTGCTGTTGAGTCCCCTGTGACTCATAGTGACTCTATGTATAACAGCCCTAAATCCTGATCTATCCTGTGCCGGTCTTATTGTCTCTGACACACCTACCCCCATTGCCTCAGTCACTGAATTAACCCATCTCATTGAGGCTCTTCCTCTCCTGCACTGTCCCTCCACCCTCCCAAGCATGACGTCCCTCTCCAAGGACTGGTCTGTCCTTGCAACATGTCCAAAGTATGTCAGATGAAGCTTTAGAATCCTAGCCTCCAAGCAGCAGCCTGTTTTCACTCTCTCCAGGACTAATATGATTCTTCTCTTAGCAGTCCATGTTATATTCAATACTCTTCTCCAACACCACAGCTTAAAGTCATCAATTCTTCTATCATCTCTAGTTATTGTCTAGCTCTCTGATGTGTAGCAAGTGATTGCAAAGACCATGGCCTGTATTAGGCACACCTTAGTCTCCAGACAAACATTATTGTTCTTCAGTACTTTGAGAGGTCAGATTTTTCAATGCCATACATCTTTTAATTTCCTGGCTCTTGGTGCCAAGAGTGTTGATTGTGGAGCCAAGCAAACTAAAGCTGTCTGCAATCTTAGTCTCTTCATCATCTATCACAGTGCAGACAATCAGCCCAGTGGTGAGAATCTCTTTCTTGATATTGAGCTTCAATTAATATTGAAGGCTGCAGTCCTTGACCTTCTGCAGCAAGTGCTTCAGGTCCTTCTCCAGCTCAGCAAGCAGGGTTGTGTCATATGCATCATGAAGACTGTTGATGAGTCTTCCTCCAATCCTGATGCCGCATTTCGTCTCATAAAGCCCAACCTCCCGGATAATCTGTTCTGTATATACATTGAAAAGGTGTGGAAATAGATTATTAAATAAGAGTAAGTAAACAAGTGTTAACCTTGCTTACTGGGTACTTTGTTACCAGACAAGGGAATATAGTTATATGGGCTTTTACAGGACTGGCATCCACTTCCGAAATGGCTTGCCTCCAGAAACTCTATAACAATGGAGAAATGACCAAAGTTATACAAGTGTTCAGGTTTCTCATTCATAGGGTTGCTATGAGTCGCCTATGACTCGACGACACTTAACAACAAAGAGAGAGACAGACCAGTTGGCCTATTGGACTGAAAGCGATGTTACCAAGCCAAATGTGGGTGACTCTAATCCATGGCCCTAAGGCCTGTCTTTAATTGTTTTTGATGAAACATTCTTCTAGATTGTATAGCCCTGGTGTGCCCACTTGCCGTACAGAGGTAACTTGTGGTCACTGTGAAGCTGAACACTGTGACACTGTCATGTCAAATGTGATAATGCTTACTCATGGTGGACAGTGTTTGGTGGCTCTCCCCAGTTAAAACAAGCTTGGGAGCAGGAGTGGCATCCACTTCTGTAAATAGCCTGCCTCCAGAAACCCTATGAACCTGGAGAAAGGATGAAAGTCACACAAGTGTTGAAGACTTTCGTTCATAGGGTAGCTATGACTCGCCTATGACTCAATGGCTCTTAACAACAACAACAACATCAGTTCTCTCCGCTTGAGAAGTGAAGAGTGAATTCTTCCCTCTTTATTCTCCAATTTCAGTTCTCTGCATATTCTAATACTTTGCTTTGTCTTCTCAAGGTGTCCTTTGAAATCTTTCATTCACTTCTTTTACTTTGGCATGTTTTTCCTTTCTTTTGGATTCTCGATGCTCTAGTGAAATTTTCAGAGATTCTTCTGGCATCCAGTTCATTTCCCCCACCCCCCATTGTGACCTTTTGCTTTCTTTCTGAATGTGGCATCAGGATCAGATGTAGATGCATCAATAACCTGCATTATACAGAAAACCCAGCCTTGCCTAGCGAAAGTGATGATGACTTTGAAGCACTTGTTACAGAAAAATCAAAGAATACAGCCTTCAATATTGATTGCATCCCAATGTCAAGGATACAAAGATTCTTATCATTGGACTGATTGGCAACACCAAGATATATGGGGAAAAGATTGAAATTGTTAACAACTTCATCTTACTTGAATCTACATAATACACTTGGTACTAGCAGTCAGGCAATCAGGAGACATATTTCACTGGTAAAATTTGCAGCTTAAAAAATTTTTTTTTCCAAATTATTGAGGTGTAATGATGTTAT
>NW_006399915.1:2048618-2089605 GCF_000299155.1 Elephantulus edwardii
AGAATGGCACAGGATAGGGCAGAGTTCAGATCTGTTGTGCATAGGGTCACCATGAGTTGTACTTGACTCAATGCACCTAACAACAATAACAACAATTATGAATAATGATCATTGATAGTCTACTGTATGGAAATATTAAAAAGTCTTCCCAGAGAAGAAAGCAAAGCAAAGCAAACAAAAAAGTAAAACAAAAACAAAAAATCACCTAAAACCCTGACTACAATAATCTCAAAAAAGCCACACTCAAACAAAATTGCTTAGTGTGACAACTATGTATACTGAACAATTTTAACAATACAAAGCAATAATTAAATTGTTATTAGGTGTCATTGAATGAATTCCAACTAGTAGTGGCTTTATGTATAATAGATTGAAACCTCGCCCTATCCTGCATCATCTTCGTAACCTTCACTCTACTTCTAAGTACCATTGTTGCAGTTACTGTCAATCCATCTCATTGCAGGTCTTCCTCTCCTTCATTATTCCTCTACTTTTCCAAGCACTATGTCCTTTTCCAAGAACTGGCCTCTTCTGATAGCATACCTAAAGCTTATAAAACAAAGTTTCACTATCTTCTTCTATCTTCTGTTTGTTCTTTTGGCAGTCCATGATATAGTCAATATTATTTGTCAACATTACAATTCAGCAATAATATCAATATCTCATGCAAATAAAACCTTGGTAAATATTATTAAAAATCAGCAGAAGGAGCACTTTATGGTACATTGCCAAGGAAATACCAAAAATTCCAGCTGAACTCAGAAGAGGCCATGATTTGAGGGTTGTTATTATTGCTGATTTCATATGGCATTGAATAGCCAAAAGCATTTATTTGACTGTGTGTATCATAATAAATTATGGATAACACAGAGAATTTGAATTCCAGAACACTTAATTGTATTCATGTAGAATCTCTAAAGAGACAAAAAAGCAGACATTTGAAAAGAATGAGGGAATACTGTATAGTTTAAAATCAGCGAAAGTGTATGTAAGGGGTCTATCTTTTTACCAATCTGTTCAATTTGTGAGCTAAGTAAATAATCTGAGAAGATGGGAAAAATTGAAGAACAATAGAGCTTCAGGTTTGAGGAAAGTTTATCAGAGCAATAATTAGAAGTCATAACGGACTCATAAACATTAAATAACATTTTCTGAAGAGAAATAAATTTAGATTAGATATCTTTTTTAAATAAAATTTTTATTTTATACTGGCTTATTCACAAAGTTTGTAAATAATGGTTTTCACTTTGAATCTTGCCCATTTCCTCTACCCATCAAATTGTGTGACCCTGTGATTACCACCCCCCACCTCCCACCCATCCTCACCCCTCTGCTCCTCCGTTCTCTCCTCTTAGAGCTTGTGAAAATGCTTTACAGAGGAAAATGTTTTTAGTGATAATTTAAGAAATGAGAGATTTTAAGAATTTTATTCTATTTCTACAGAAACATGGCTTCAATTGTTTAAGTAAAAACAACTAATATTTAAATATTCAGTTTGAAGTAAACTTAGTTTTACTACTTTTTGTTTTCTGCGAATGTTTTGTGTGTGTGTGTGTGTGTGTGTGTGTGTAGGAAGAGTTTATATTTTTTGCTGTTCTTAAGAAACCCTGTCAGTTAGTTACAGAGAAGAAGGGATACCTGGCCTTGTAGTCTACTCGTTGCAATAATTAACTTTAATAAAATGACATTATGTAATCTATTTTTCAGTTGAAAGCCACATAATTATTCAAAGAAAAGTAATGGGTCAGAATCCACGAAAAGCTGTCCCTCATCAGTGAACTTTTAAAAGGTGTTTTTCAGTCGTCTCGTAGTGTGAATGGCATGAATTTTCCCTCCCCTCCCCACTGTTTAATTACAACAGTCATTTCAATTAACAAGGCATTTTTAAGGGAGGATATATGATATAATAATAATACTTTAATGAAGAATGTTAGGTATGAGAGAATGTGTGTATATGTGAGACTAGACTCTTCACACTCATAAGCATAAATTCCAGATTAAATAGGGAATTATTTCATGTTGGCCATCTTTTATGGAGTAGATTTTACATATAAAATGCATCTATGAGAGTGATTGTAGGACTTTTGTTCAAAAAAAAATATAATCTGCCCCTGGCAGGCTGTTTTTTTTTCCAATTTGCAAAATATTAAGTATAAATAATTAGGACCATACTGTTTCAGGTTTATTTTCTACTTTGGTAATTAATTCCTATAACTTAAGTTACAGCAGCAGGTAAAGAACAAGCTTGTGAAAAAAAATATTGAGAATGTTTTGATATGTGTCTTTAAGATGTAACCTTCTGTCCATGTTGTCAGGACCTGCCCTTGATTCAGGCCAATCACCTGTCACACATCAGCGAATTGGACAAACAATAACGGAAAAAGAATTGATGCCTTTGAGTTGTGGTGCTGGATAAGAGAATTGAATTTCCCGTGGACTGCCAAAAGAACAAACAGATGTGCCTTGGAGAGAGTACAGCCAGAGTGCTCCTTCAAGGCAAGGATGACAAAGCTTCATCTTACATACTTCGGGCATATTGTTAGGAGAGGGTATTCCTTGGGGATATCATGCTTGGAAAAGTGGCAGGTTGGCAAAATAGAGAAAGACCCTCAATAAGATGCATTAACACAGTGAATGTAGCAATGGACTCAAGTGTTTTAAGGTTAATAAGGATGGCACAGGATGTTGTTGTTGTTGTTATGTGCCGTCGAGTGGCTTGTGACTCATAGTGACCCTATGTACAACAGCCCTAAACTCTGCTCTGTCCTGTGCCAATCACACTGTCTCTGACACTCCCATCCTGATTATCCCAGTCACTGAATCAATCCACTTCATAGAGGGCCTTCCCCTCCTGCGCTATTCTTCACCCTCCCAAGCATGTTAGACGGAACCTCAGAATCTTTGCCTCCAAGGAGCCACCAGGTTTAACCCTTTCCAGGATGAATTTGTTTTCCTAGCAGTCCATGGTATTCTCAGTACTCTTCTCCAGCACCACAGCTCAAAGGTATCAATTCTACTTCTATCCTCCTTAGTCATTCTCTAACACTCTGATGCATAACAAGTGATAGCAAAGATCATGGCCTGTATCAGACACACCTTAGTCTCCAGAGAGACTCCATTGCTCTTCAGCACTTTGGAGAGGTCCCTAACAGCAGACTTTCCCATGACAATACACCTTTTAATGTCCTGGCACAGGATAGGGCAGGATTTAGGTCTGTTTTTCATAGGGTCACTGTGACTTGAGTTGATAGTATCTAACACCACCACCAATGCTGAGTAGATAGCAAACTTCCAGATAAAGATAAACTAGTAAGAAAGGTGTGGAAATCTACTTCCAGAAACCTCAAACTCTATAGAGAAAACTCCATAGAGCACGATAGCTGTATCTATAGCTCATAATGAGAATTGTGCAGGACATTACAGTTTTTGGTTCTGTTGACCATGAGGTCTCCATGAGTAGGACAAGCTTTAGTAACTAATAACAAGATACTTGAACATTTGATTTATCCTGCTATGGCTGAAGTATAATAGATAAAAACT
Source organism: Elephantulus edwardii (assembly GCF_000299155.1). Classification (NCBI taxonomy): domain Eukaryota; kingdom Metazoa; phylum Chordata; class Mammalia; order Macroscelidea; family Macroscelididae; genus Elephantulus; species Elephantulus edwardii. The sequence goes on from NW_006399915.1 coordinate 2,052,159, forward strand.
CATGCAGTGGGTCTATTTCTTATGCCTTGGGACAATAGATTAATTTAAAACAGTAGTTCAGTATAAATTTCTGAATTTCTGAGAGTCCAAATTTATAATTTCTTTTGCCCTTGGCTTTGCTACACTTTAATTAAATCCTTGATTTTACCTAGCAGGCTTTCATTTCTTCTGGAACTGCAATTCTTAAAGAATATAGACTAGTCTTTAGAAACAGTTCTACCAGAATAAACTAGTTTTTTAATCCTAAGAATTCCCCGATGTGTTGAAATCTGATATGACATAAATCATGAATGAAGAAAACAAGTTAAGAATATGTAAAAATGTCTATAGCTTAGTTTTTAAAACTTACGTAATTATTTTTATAAAATATTTTGAGTCATATTTTATTGCCATTAGTACATTTGCTTTGGAACACATTCTTACCTGAGATAAGTACGGTTCTGTGAGATTTGTTTGGCCATTGCGATACACTGAAAACCCAGTAGTAGGGCAGTATGACTGGTGCTAGAATTTGTAGAAGTGGGTACAAGAGTGTGGAAGACATGTCTAATTTCACGGAATTAGATTTTGTGCTGTGGATGTTGTTGATGTGTCATTTCCTCTGTGTGCAGTTAGTGGAACTCAGAAACAACTGCCTCGAAAAGACCATGAAAGGTCAGCTATGAGTTAGTGTTTGCAACTCAGAAACGATGAATGCTATTATTCATGTGCATTTTTCGGAAATACTTTTAATACTTATGAGAGACAGTTGGGTTAGAGGTACTTTATGCTTGAGTATGTATTTGTTGTTTTTTGGGTTTTTTTAAAGGATAAAATAGTAAAGGTAGATTTATTATGGAATTAGATCCCGAAAGAGACAGACCTCCCTCCCTGAAAAGAAGGGAGCGTGCTTGTACTTGTTTTTGTTACAACTGTTAAGGAATAATATCATGCTTTTTATTTCACATATATTGAGCCGTTAGCCCCTAAGACACATACTACTTACTTGTGCTGTTGAATCAGAACCGACCCATAGCTGACCCTTTAGCTATGACCCTTTAGTTTTCAGGGGCAGTAAATTGATTGGGTGGGCATTGCTCATCCTTTCTCTCCAGAGCAGTCTATGGATTCGAACCAAATGTTTTTGAGATGTCAACACAGCTTCTTACTGCTAGGCTACCCATGCTCTCTGATCAAGCAATAGGCTTGTATATACGTAGAGCTCAAAAATTGCATTCTCAATAGATTTAGCATTCAGGATATTCTTAAACATGCAAGCACATTTCCAATTCTTGAAATTGTGCCTAAAGCTTTCCTTTAATACATATTCCAATGGCTCATTTACTTTCTTCATCCAGCTTTCTGCTGAAATGTCTGTCACCTCCACAGAGTAACTCTTCTTAAACCATCAAATCTAAAATAGCATGCACACACATACATAAACACACACCTACTATCATTACTCCCTTGCTTTTGTAATTTTCTTTTCCTCCTGTATGAGATTTACCAGTGCCTGGAATCATATTTACTAGTTAATTTATTATCTCTTTTCTTCACTAGAACGTAATCCATAATGAGGACAGGACATTTTCTCATTGCAATAACACTAGAATATCGCTGTTTTTAGGTGCTGTGGAGTCAAAAATGACCCATAGCGACTCTATGAACAACAAATCTGAATCCTGTCCTGTCCTGGGTCATCCTCACATTGCCTGACATACTACAGCCCATTGCAGCAGTCATTGTGTCAGTTCACCTGGTTGAGGGTCTTTCTATCTTTTGCTGACTCTCCTCCTTTCACAGAATCATGTCCCTCTCCAAAGAATAGTCCCTCCCAGCAACATGTCTGAAGCACGTGAGGTGAAGCCTCATTATCTTTGCCTCCATAGAGCACTCTGGCCACACTTTCTCCAGGGCATATTTGTTGGTTCTTTTAGCTGTACATAGGATGTTGAATACTCTTCTCTAACGCCACATCATTTTTTCTTCTATCATATTTATTCATTGTCCAGCTCTTAGATGCACAGCAAGTGATTTGAAAGACCATGGCCTGATGCAGACACACCTTAGTCTTCAAACAGACAATATTACTCCTTAATAATTTGGAGAGGTCCCTGACTGTAGTCTTTCCCAGTGCAATACATCTCCTGATTTCTTGACTGCTGGTACCAAAGGTATTGATTTTGAATCCAAGTAAGATAAAATTTTTGATAGTTTTAAATCTTTTATCCATCTATTATACATGGTGTTGCCTATCAATCCAGTGGTAAGAATTTTTATTTCCTTGATGTTGAAATACAATCCATATTTAAGGCTGTATTTTATGATCTTCTGTAACAAGGCTTCAAGTACTCCACACTTTCAGCAAACAGGGTTGTATCATCTGCCTAACACAGACTATTGATGAGTCTTCATAGGTCTGGCATATTATAGCTATTTGTAATAAGCTGAATTAAGGATGCATATTGGTCTTAAGCAGAATGTTCTTAATCCTTTGATCATGTGAGTATTATCGTATTTGGTAAGAGTTTTTGAAGATGTGGTTAAATTAGAGATCTTAAGATTGGAGTATAATATGGAGTAGATATGTGTTTGTAATAAAGCAGCACAGAGAAACATGTGTACAGGAAAAGGAAAAGGTAATGAGAAGACAGAATGATTTGAGATAGTGAGCTTAAAACATTGAGGTGACAAAATCACAAATCAAGGAATATTGGCAGCCTGAGAATACAGAAGAGTCAAGGAATAGATTTTTTTCCTTGATTCTCCAGGAGAAGTGTGACATTTTAACTTTAGCCTAGTGGTGATGATTTTAGACTTCTGTCTCCTAGAAATAGATGAAAATACATTTCTTTTCATAAAGCCACAAATGGTAATTTGTTACAGGTAATTAATATATTCTTTGTTGTTGTTAAGTGCTGTCGAGTCGTAGAAGATGACTCATAGCGACCCTATGACTTTAACACTTGTTTAACTTTCATCGTTTCTCCAAGTTCATAGAGTTTCTGGAGGCAAACTCTTTTGGAGACAAACTATTTCAGAAGTGGATGCCACTCCTGCTTCCAAACTTGTTTTAATCGGGGAGCTTCACCAAACACTGTCTACCATGAGTAGCCATTATCACATTTGACACATCAGTGTCACAGTGTTTAGCATCACAGGAGCCACGAGTTACCTCTATGCAGCAAATGGACAGACCAGTGCTACACCACTTAGAAGAATGTTTGACCAAAACCAATTGAAACCCCAACCTAGAGAGAGCTCTGTGGGCCTGGTGGAGAGAAAGTTATGCGACCAAGTCAAAGCGTCATTATAAGTCATCTACACCTCGATGGCACTTAACAACAACAACATTAATATGTTTTTTTAATAAATATTAGTATACTGAATAAGCCTACACACACACACACACACACACTCACAGAGAGATACATAGACTATCCCTTCTATGAAATAAGAACATATTTTGCTCATATATTTAAAATATATATTTGTCATCTGACTAAATTAATGAGTGTATAAGTAGATAGTTTTGTATCCATGGTTCAAATCAGGAATTTCTTCTAACCATTATGATGCTTAAAAACATAAAAGAATACTCTGCACTCTTGCTTTGTGTTTATTCATGCCATTATATGTTGACATGAATTCTTAGGAGTGTCAACTACAAAATAATCATGCTTAACTCTCTATGGGAAAATTTATTAGTACATTTAATTCACATTTTCTTGTTCTATTAGACTGTGAAAATGGTAATGGAATTTGACCTCATAGTTTTAGCTGTAAAACATATCCCAGACCTTTTCAATCTGTACACAGAACAGATCATTCAAGACTCTGGGCTGTACGAGGAGGAATGTATAATCAGGTTTGGTGGAATAGTCAACAACCTGCATTATGCAGATGACACAACCCTGCTTGCTGAAACTGAGGAAGATCTGAAGCACTTGTTGCAGAGGGTCAAGGACTATAGCCTTCAATATGGATTGAAGCTCAACATCAAGAAAACAAAGATTCTCACCACTGGGCCAACTGGCAGCATCAGTATGGATGGCGAAGAGATTGAAATAGTTAAGTTTTAGTTTACTTGGCTCCACAGTCAACACTCTTGGTAACAGCAGTCTGGAAATCAAGAGATGAATTGCATTGGGAAATTCTGCTGTCAGGGACCTCTCCAGAGTACTGAAGAGCAATGACATAAGACTGGAGACTAAGGTGCGCCTGATCTGGGCTATAGTCTTCACAATTATGTGCTTTGCATCAGAGAGTTGGACAGTGACTAGGGATGATGGAAAGAGAATTGATGCTTTTGAGCTGTGGTGCTGGAGAAGAGTGTTGAATATACCATGGACTGTTAGGAGAACAAACAGGTTTGTCCTGGAGATGGTGAAGCCAGAATATTCCTTGGATCAAGGATTCTGAAGCTTAATCTAACCTATTTTGGGCATGTTGCAAGGAGGGACTGGTCCTTGAAGAGGGACATCATGTTTGGGAGAGTAGAGGGATGGCACAGGAGAGGAAGACCCTCGATGAGATGCATAGATTCTGTGATTGGGGTAGTGGGAATGAGTGTTTTTGAGACGGCGACGTTGGCACAGGATAGAGCTGTGTTTAGGGCTCTTGTACATAGGGTCGCTATGAGTCGCAAGGGACTCGATGGTACATAACAACAACAATAATTCCCAAAACACTATTCTACCCTAAACCTTATTCCCAGTCTTAAGTTAAATTTGTTATAAACATAACCTCCACAGAAACCGTGATTATGCATTTGGATCTCACCTGATGCTAAACACATGAATTGAATTGATTATATCTGTGGAAAGAGACAGTGGAGATACTACTAAATATTAGCAGTATAACAAGGCCAAAACCAAGCTATAGAACAGACCACAAATTGTTCATATTCAATTTGAAATGGAATTTATAGACAATTAATACATGTCTACCAGAGCCAAAATAGAATCTTGAGTTTATCTCATCTGAATTTAAAAATCATTAAGTTTTTATTTTACAAAATAGAAAAAAAGAATAGATTTGATAACAGAAAGCTAAATGAGTTATAGGCTTGCATTATGGCTGTTATCAATGCAGACCATTTAATGCAGAACATAATTAAGTATAATAAATATTCTAACTGGCCTGAAATAGTGATTTTAAATTAAATTAATGAACATTTTATTTCTTTAGTTGTTAACCAAATTAGACAACATTATCATATTTGCCATTTTAAAATTGTGTTGTAATATTCTGTGAAATTAAGTTTCAAGGCTAATAATGTTTTGCTCATTAAATATTTAACACAAAATGTGGCTAATATATTTGTAATTAATATCAAGGTTCTCACTGTGATTGTAATAATAACAGTAATTGGAAAGAATCCCACCACTTGAACTTGCTAATGGCAGGTATAGTTAGATGGCTAAAACAGATTTAGCTTTGACAGTTGCCAGAGCTTTAAGGCAAAGTAAATTTTAATTGATTCAGTTAAAGTAAATGCAATGATATCAGAACAGATAAAAAAATTTTGTAAAATGTAGCTGTACTATGACAATAACTAGAATAAGAAAAAATTTGGAGTCAAAGCTATAGAAGGAAAGATTTGGAAGAGGTAATGGGATGCCTTTCATTAGCTTAATATAGGAGATTGGATTGTTTCAGGACAAAGTGACATTTACTCAAAATAGTGTGGCTGTGTAAAATGTTTATATGGGCTCTGACTACTTTCAAATATGTTTGTCAAGATATATATAATTCACAAGCTGTCTTCGTTTTCCAAGAGCGAGTTTGAGCTTCTAGCAGGGTGTTGACCCACAATTTTTCCTGTCCTATTTATTGTTCTGGTACACCTACATTTCAAAGACTTGGATCCCTTCTAATTTTGCTTTGTTAACCTTGACGGAACCAATACAAAACCTTGATAAGTAACAGACTGATACTCGTGAACATCTTTTTTTTTTTCAAAAAAAATAATTAACTGATATTTTAATGACAGTTTACAGAAAATTTGAATTTCCTTCTTTTCATTCATTCTTGCACATTTTCCACCCAATTCCTCCCCCCTCCAATGCACTTTACTATGCACCTCCAATCCTCGACTGTTGTCACACCAATAATACCTAATCATGTATTCCTTTTAAACAGTTCTTTTCTTCATGCATTTAAATACAGTGTATCCTCTCTTTTCCTAGTACCTCCCAACCTTCATGTCAGCCCTGTTTTATAACCGTGACACTATACAGTATTTGTCCTTTTGTAACTGATAATTTTTTCACTCAGCATAATTTATTCCAGAGTCACCCATTTTGTATACTTTTTTTATTAGTTCCTTCTTTTTCAGTGATGCATAGTATTCCACTATTTGAGTATACAACAGCTTCTCTAGCCATTCATCTGTTGATGGGCAATGGTGCAACCACTATGGAAGGCAGTGTGGCACTTTGTCAAAAAGCTGGAAATAGAAATGCCATTTGACCCAGCAATTCCACTACTGGCAATATACCCTAAAGAAACCAGGGCTGCCACCCAAACAAATATATGCACACCCATATTTATTACTACATTGTTTACAATAGCAAAAAGATGGAAGCAACTTGAGCACAACTTTTCTTATCCAGTGTGCTGAGCATAAATTCCAACAGTAGCGGATCCAGAACATGCTAATATTTTCCATATGAAAGAAAATTTATCTGAATTCTTTAATGTCACACAATTTTAAAAAATCTTAAAAGAGAAAAATGATAGATTTTTTTAAATACTTTCAATGGAACAGCTTGATTTAGACTAATTACCTCTACAAACTATGATATTTAGGGAACAGTTCAGGTGCACAGGATATGTTACACATATATACACACACAATTAAGTCCTATTTGTAATTTTTACTTATTTTATTCCATGATTTGATATATCTTTTATCAACCATTCTCACAGGGTAGAAAAACACACAATTCCAGTTAATTAAAGAAACCTCTCTTTTAGTAAGATGTGTTGTATCTTGTCATTTGTCTTCACAAATACTTGCATTAGTGTCTATCACTTTTCTAGTCCTCAGTCCATAAAGCCGTGACAGATACATCTCTCATTGTTATTTTTCTGGTCCCTATCTTATTGCCAGTGATTTTGAGCATTTCTTCTTATGTCTGTTGGTTATTTGAATATCTTCCTCTGAAAAATATTCTTTCCATGACTTTTTCCCATTTTATAATTGTGTTATCAGTCTTTTTCTTATGGATGCCCAGGAGTATTCTATAAACTTTCGCTATGAGATGATATTTTGTTATGAGGTGGTATTGTGTTGAGATAGTATTGTGATGGTATTATGAGATGATATTTCATTATGAGATGGTACTGTGATGGTACAATGAGATGGTATCGCCAAATATTTGTTGCCAGTCAGAAAGTTTTCTTTTCATCTTGTTGGAAAAAGTTTTTGATGCACACAGGGTTTTAATCTTTTGAAGGTCTTATTTATCTTTTTTGTACTATTCAGATTGTACATTTCTGGCTGTATTTGGCAGTCTCTTTATACCATAGATTAAGGCTTCTAAGCTTGACCCCAGTTTGTATCTTATAAACTTTATGGTTTGGGGCTTTGCTCCCTAGTCTCTGAACCACCTTGAGGTGATTTTTGTATATGGTGTGAGAATGTCTATCTTTGTTTCATTGATTATGCAACGACATTTGACTGTGTGGATCATAACAAAATGTGGCTGACTCTGAGAAGAATGGCAATCCCAGAACACTTGATTGTGCTAATGCAAAGCCTATACTTGCACCAGGAGGCAGTCGTCAGAACAGAGCAAAGAAATACTGCATCGTTCTAAATTGGGAAGGTGTACACCAGGGCTGTATCTGTCTTCACACCTTTTCAATCTTTATGTTGAACAGGTTATCCTGGAGTCTGGGCTCTATGAGGAGAAATATGGTATCAAGATTGGAGGAAGAATCATCAACAATCTGCGTTAAGCAGATGACACAACTTTGCCTGCTGAAACTGAAGAGGACCTGAAGCACTTGCTGTCAAAGCTCAGGAACTGCAGTGTTCAGTATGGATTGAGACTCAATATCAAGAAAACAAAGATTCTCACCACTGGGCCGATTGGCAGTGTCATCATGGATGGTGAAGAGATTGAGATTGTTCATACTTTTGGGTTCCTTGGATCCACAGTCAACACTCTTGGCAACAGCAGCCAGGAAATTAAAAGACTTATTGTGATGGGAAAGTCTGCAGTTTGAGACCTCTCTAAAGTGATGAAGTGCAAAGATGTCAGCAGCAACAATATTTCGTATATGTTAACCTGTTTTATCGTTGCTGACAAGTTGAAACTGACTCAAAATTCACCCTCCCCTTACTTTAAAACTCCCACAAGAGGAGAAGTCTCATCTTTCTCTCAAAGAGTGACTGTTGAATTCAAACTTGATCAAATTTGATGGATTCAAACTGTGAGGTCTTTGTGTTAGCAGCACTACTCTCTTCAGCCTAGGCCACTAGCATTCCCTGTAAGCCAAAGGTGCTAATAAAACAAAGATCGTGGATTTAAGAATAGTTAGAGTCATTGTGATGTGCTGACTTGGTTAGATTATGAATCTTAGTGACTTGTTAGATATGTACTCTTCTTCTAATACGTATTGATAGAAGCAGCTAATTATTGAAATGGAAGTTTCCTTATGGAAGTGGCCTGTGTCTAATGTATATAAATGTTTGGTTACACTTACTCTTTTCTTCACTCTTACATTCAATTTGTTATCCTCTGACTGTTGGATTTAGGAATGTGAGTCACAGCCTGCTATGTGACCTTCAGACTAGTTTATCAGTCCCTACAATCACTCAAATCAATAAAAGCTTCCTGTCTCATGCCTGATCCACAGATTTGGGACTTGCCAGTCTTTAAAATGTCCTGACTGTTTTATTTTTTTTTTCCAATTAAATCTTTCTTTTTATCTAACTACATCTTTCACTGATTTTATTCCTCTAGAGACCCCAGATAAAGAAGAAAGTTCACATCACATAGTATGGAAAGTCTACAGCAGTACAAGATTAATTTAAAATCTCAAGTTATAGTATAGATGAAAATCAGTAATACTAGCTATGATTATGGAAGATATTGTGTGTGTTACAGCATGTTGTTGTTGACTATCGAGTTGGAACTGACCTGTAGGTGACCCTTCAGTGAATTTTCAAAGGCAATAAGCCACATAGGAGGAGAATATTCATCTTTCTCCAGCAGAATAGCTAGTCAATTTGAACCACATACCTTTGCATTGGCCACACAATTCCTTACCATTAAACCACAAGAACTCCTTAAAATGAAAATAGTGAGTTTGTCAGCCTCAGTTATGAATTCTATTTCATTCATAGAGTGTGATAGTGTAGTGGCAGCAGGGATGGTTGGGTTCTGTTTGACAGGATTTGGGTTGAGATGCATTTGATTTAGGCTTCTTGTTGTTGAGTCAGAAGTAACTCATGGCTGAGCCTTCAAGTTTTCAGAGGCAATAAATAGCATAGGAAAAGATTGCTCATTTTTGTCTTGTGGAGGAGCTATCAGGTGGATTCGAGCTGCTTTTGGTTTGGCAGAACAATTCTTTGCCACTGAGATATCTGGAACAGGAGTGGCATCCACTTCCTAAACAGCAAGCCTCCAGAAACTCTATGAATTTTGATAAATGTCAATAGTTGTAAAGGGACTTCAGGACTTTTGTTCACAGGGTTGCTAGGAGACGTGCTCTACTCAAAGACAATCAACAATAACATAAACTATTTGAGCTCATTTATGCTTAGGAGACATTTTTAAGGGAGCTCTGGTGACTTAGTGTAAGGAGTTGTACTCCCAACCCCAAAGGAAGCAATGTAAGTCCACTAGATGCTCTGCAGAAAAAAAAAGGATAGTCTCTTTCTTTGTGATACACAGCCTCCGAGAACATACTGGAACAACTATGAGTCAGTTCCTACTTGATGGTACAAAAACAACAACCGGTTCTTTTATGTGGCACTTATGGAATAGAGGAACAAAGTGAGTGTACTAGGGCAATTTTAGCACATTCTATGCTGTCTGACACAAGAATTAGTCAGGTAGTTAGAAGAAACAAGATTTGATGACTAAAGCTGTTGAAGATATATTGTGTAAAATTACTTAAAGTAGTAGATGTGTAAAATTTTGAGTGGTGGATTAAATTATCTCTTTTGAGAACCAAAAGAAAAATCTCATTCATCAGGAATATTGGCAATATATCATGTAACAATCACATAACTATGATAAGTCTAGTAATCAAAGTTTGTTGTTGTTGTTAAGTACCGTTGAGTTGTAGGTGACTCATAGTGACCTTTTGAAAGAAAGACCTGAATACTTGTATAATTTTCATCCTTTTTCCAGGTTCACAAGGTTTCCAAAGGCAAGCTATTTCAGAAGTGGATGCCACACCTGCTTCCAAGCTTATTTTGTTTGGGGAGCTCCACCAAACACTGTTCACCATAGGTAACCATTATTGCATTTGACACATCGGTGTCACAATGTTCAGCTTCACAGCAACCACGAGTTACCTCTGTACAGCAAGTGGACAGACAAGGGTTATACCACTTTTGCAGCAATATCTCTCTCTCTCTCTCTCATCTTTATCTCTCTCTCTCTCTCTCGCTCGCTCGCTCGCTATCATCTCTATCTCTAATATAGTAATATATATAATAATATAATATATATGTATATATATTCTTTTTTCTTCATTGTTGCACATTTTCCTCTCTCCTCCTCACTTCTCCCTCCCTTGGTCCACTTTGAAATTTACCTCTTGTTCCAGATTATTATTATACATATAATTCCTAATACCATATTGCTTTCAGACACTTCTTCACACATCTGATTCAATGCCAGTATTCACTATCTACCCACTCTTTTTCTCTTCTCCTCACCCCCACTCCCCCACGTCAGTCAGTCCCATTTTACAACAGCGGTATTATGTGGTATGTGTCCTTTTGTGACAGACATTTCACTGAGCGTAATGTCTTCCAGACTCATCAATGTATTGCAATGCTGAAAAACACCTTCTGGTTTTTCTAGCCATTAACATTCACACGTGAAGAATTAATTTTCCCCTTACATTCACCTTACTAATAACTACATTCCTGAAAGCTTGTCAGCCAGCTACTTCATACTTCATGTTATAATAGCCCCATTTCAGACAGCCAATTTCTGATTTGCTAATACTTATCAAACCAATTCCAAAAAAGATGACTTACTATGATGTGGAAATTATTGGACAATATCATTAATACCACATCCAAGCAAAATGATGGTGAAGATCATTTAAAAATGATTAGCACAGTACATAGAGAACTGTCAGAAGTTCAAGTTGGATTTAAAATATGCCATGGCTCTGGGGATATCATTGCAGAAGTTAAATGGATCCTAGCTAAAAGCAAGGACTACCAGAAGAATGTTTATTTGTGCTTTATTGACTATGCAAAGTCGTTTGAATATGTAGGTCCTAATAAAGTTTGGGTAACCTTGAGAAAAACAGGAATCCAGGAACACTCAATAGTGCTTGTATGAAACCTGTACCTAGACAATAGTTTCTTGTTCTAACAGAGTATGAGAACACTACATGGTTTAAAATTAAGAAAGGTGTTTGTTAGGTTTATATCTTTTCTCAATACACATTTAATCTGTATGCTGAACAAATTATTTGAGAAGCTGGACTCTCTGTAGAAGAATGTGGCATTGAGATTGGAGGAAGACTCATCAATAACCTTAGTTATGCAGATGACACAGCCTTGCTTGGTGAAAGTGAGGAAAACTGGAAGCACTTGTTGCAGAAGATCAAGCTTTGCAATATGGATTGCATCTCTATCTCAACATCAAGAAAACAAAAACTCTTCTCACTAGACCAATGAACATCATCCTAATAGATGGAGAAAAGATTAAAATTGTCAATGACTTCATCTTAATTGAACCCACAATCATTACACTTGACACCAGCACTCAGGAGATCAGGAGATGTATTACATTGGGAAAGTCTACAGGCAGGGATCTCTCCAAATTATTGAGGAGCAATGATGTCAGTTTGAGGACTATCAGGCCATGTTCTTTTCAGTCACTTGCTATGCATCTGAAAGTTGTACAGCTAATAAGGATGACAGAAGAATGGATGCCTTTTTGTATTGTGATATTGGAAAATAATATGAATCTCGCATGGATTGCAAAAAATCAAATAGATACGTCTTGGAGAGGATGCAGCCAGAGTTCTCCCTAGAGGCAAGGATGATACAGCTTTGTCTTTCATACTTTGGACATATGAGTAGAAGAGGCTATTCCTTACAGGTGAATGTGTATAACAATAAGCACTAACTCACAGTGTGGATCATCTTCTCTTCATCTGATTGAGTTCTGATCAACTTATCTAACCATTTGTGGCTGGTTCCAATTGGGTATCAGTCTCAAGTTTTCTCAAGAAGTCCACACTTCTCCCCATACACATTCTTTTCTTAATTTTAAACCATGAATTTTTACTTTGCTTTGTTTAGACAACAGCTTCTAGTAGGACTTGGAACAGGTTTCATATGAGCATAAGTAAGTGTTTGTATCAATGCTAGCCATAGTTTCTCATGATCCACACAGTCAAATGCCTTTGTTGTTGTTGTTTTTTGTGTCATCAAGTAACCTGTGACTCATAACAAACCTATGTACAATAGCTCTGAACCCTACCTTATGCTGAGCCAGTCTTAATGACTGACACACTTTATCTCATTGCCCCAGTCACCAAGTCAATCCATTTTATTCAGGGTCTTCCTCTCCTGAGCTGTTCTTCCACCCTTCCAAGAATGATGTCTCTCTCTAAGGATTGGTTGCTCCTAGTCACATGCCCAAAGTCTGTGAGACAGAGCTTCAAAATCCTTGCCTCCAAGGAGAAACTTGGTTTCACCTTCTCTAAGACAGACCCATTTGTTTTCCTGGCAGTCCATGATATGTTCTGTACTCTTTTCCAGCACCACAACTCAAAGACATCAATTCTTCTTCTGTTACCCTTAGTAATTGTTCATCTTTCTGATGCATAGCAAGTAATTGCGAAGACCATGACCTGGTCAAGCTCACCTTAGTCTCTAGACTGACATTGTTGCTCTTCAGTACTCTGGAGAGGTTCCTGACAGTAGAGTTTCCCAGTGCAATAGATTCTTTGATTTCCTGACTACTAGTGCCAAGAGTATTGATTGTGGAGCTGGGAAAACTGTAATTGTTAAAACCTCAATCTCTTCTCAATCCATCATGACACTGTCAATTGGCCCAGTGGTAAGAATCTTTGTCTTCTTGATGTTGAGCTTCAAGCCATACTGAATACTACAGTCCTTGAACTTTTGCAGTAAATGCTTTAGGTTCTTCTCAGTTTTGGCAAGCAAGTTTGTATCATCTAAATAATGTCACAGCTTTTTTTTATGAATCTTCCTCCAATCCTGATGCCACATTGGTCCTCATAAAGTCCAGCTTCTCAAATAATCTGACCTGTGTACAGATTGAATAGGAATGGAGACCGGTTGCATCTCTGACAAACATTTTTCCTAATTTTGAACCATGCAGTGTTTCCTTGCTCTATTCTGACAACTGCCTCTGACATAGCTACCCCTATTATCTCAGGTACTGTATCAATCCATCTCACCCGGGGTCTTCCTTTCCTGTGCTATCTCTTCATCCTTCCAAGGATGATATCCTTCTTCAAGGACTGATCTCTCCTGACCACATGCCCAGGGAGCTTCAAAATCCTTGCTTCCAAGGAGCAGCATGGGTTCACCCTCTCTAGGACAGACTTGTTTGTTCTCTTGGCAGTCCATCGTATCTTCAATACTCTTTTCCATCACCACAACTCAAAGGAATAAATTCTTTTCTGTCATTGCTTATCATTTTGCAGCTCTCTGAAGCATAGCAAGTAATTGCAAAGGCCATGGCCTGGATCAGGTGCACCTTTGTCTCCAGACTGATATCTTCAGCACTTTGGAGAGATTGCATTTTACCACTTTGGAGATGTCCCTGACAGCACATTTTCCCAATGCAATTCATCTTTCACGTGCTATTTTGTGAATAATTCAGTGTTGAACATTTCTTTTTGGCACAAAGTCTCACTGTATTTCGTTCATCTTCTTTTGATGCTTCCTGGATTGTTCAAGATTTCTCTCACAGTATCTCTCTGTATTGTAACTTGAGACTTGATTGTTTTAACCATTAGTGGAGTAGTATTATCTATTTTGAATGATGCAAATGGAAGAGAAATGGTGTTGAATTGATCCTCAAAAAGAACATTTCAAGATCTATCCTGAAGTACAATACTGTGGGGGTAGGACAGAGTTAGGATAGGAAGACCTGTTTGCATAAGGATTAAAGGTAGAACAAAACACTCCACAACCTGTCATAGTAAGGTAAGATCCCCTTTGATGTGGCTTGTAATGTAAGGGGAAGAAAAAGAATCCATTTCTGGAGACCTCATAATCACCAAATAAGAATTGCTCCATCAGAGTTTGGACTTGGCACAGGAGAACAAGATGCATGAAAGTCTACAGAAAACACGGGGCCTATAGATGCTGAAAGAAACAAAGATCTTCTTTCAGAATTGAGAGAGAGACAAGTCTCTCTCCTCTTAAGATCTCTCTCTCTCTCTTACTACAGTTGAGTTAAACTTCTGAGTACTCAGAAGTACTTACTGGATCTCCAAGACAAAATAGCAGGCAAAGAGATTGCTAGTAGTTCTGCTGAGTTGGTGGTGGCTTTGTTCTAGAGAGGCAGTAGGAAGCCGTGCTACTGCTTCCATCCTGAAGGTACGTAGTTCAAATCCACTAGCTGTTCTGTGGGAGAAAGACAGGCAGTCTCCTCCTGTACAATTAACTGCCTCTGAAAACTTGCCAGAGGGTCAGAAATAAGTTAATTCTGACTTGATAGTATATAACAACAACAACATCCCACCATAGCTCTTTTCCCTGAAACCCAGAGATTTGAACCGCTGGAATTGGGAATTTGAACATCAAGCCTCCTAAATTGCAACAGAAGAAGCTCTGGTAGCTTAGTGGTAAGGAGTTACCCTGTCAACCCAAAGGCATACAGTTCAAATCCACCAGCAGCTCCATAGGAGAAATATAGACAAGCTTTTTCATGTAATTTACTGCCTCTGAATACCTGCTGGAAGATCAGCTATGAGTCAATTCTGACTCAATCGTACACAACAACAAATTGTAAGAGAATAAATTACTGTTTGGTAAAATCATCTACTCATGGTATCTCCTAGTACAGAAAAACAGGGTGATTAACTTTTTTTCTGAATTTTGTGAAGTTTTTGAATTTATACATTTTAAAAATTTTAAAAATTTTCCCATTTTGTATAAATATTAACATGTGCATAAAAAAAACTCAAACAAATAAAAAAAGTCATCTAATTTTCTACTAATTGATTTTTTTTCTCATTTAATGAGTTCCATTAAATACTGTGCAACTTCCAGGTTCAATGTTACTTAATCTTTCTTGATAAACTGACACTTTGTACTTGAAATTTCTGACTTTCTATTTTTGGTCCCTTTTATATATCATATGCTTTGTTTGTGTGGGACTTATCTTGTCTTCTGTGTCCATAGAATATGGATACAAGAGGCACTTTATGAAGGTTTATTAAGTGATTGGGTTAAATAACAAATTAATGAATTAATGATGTTATTGATCTTGATGGACAGGTTATCCTTAATTCATCAATATTTTATTTTTCTTATTGATAGTGATGCTGTTAATTTGAAGTACACTGCTAAACAAATATTTTTATTAAATATTACACAAACATTTCTAAGCTGTTTTCAGAAAAATAATCATTCGGCATCTACCTCTTAACAGAAAAAAAGTGATAGCAAAACAATGCTGCTGTTAACTGATGTATCTGTTTCTTTCCATCAGATCCTTTTAAGCTGGTAAATTTTTGGCCACAAAATTTTCTTCTGTAACTAGATTTCAGTCCACTCTAGAATTCACATTAATCATTAAAGAAATTGGAATGAGATTAGTAAAGGCTATCAACTATTGTTTCAAATGTTCATAGAGTACCTGCTAAATAACAAATACATAGAAAATATTTGAGGTAGAAGGGAGATTCTTTTACTTGTATAGACTTTATCCTTTTGTTAAGGTCAACAATATTACTCATTGCTATTGAGTGGGAACTGATACATGGTTGACCCTCCTGAAGGTTTTCTAAGGCTATAAATCACATGAGAAGTGGTCACTCATTTTTCTCCCTTGGAGGAGCTGGTAAATTCAAACTTCCTTCCTTTACGTTGACAGTGCAACTCCTTACCCACTAGGTCACCAGAGCTCCCTAAGGTCAACAGTAGTGATATCTATCTACTGTCTTCATTTGGTGGTTTAGTTTTAGACTTCTTGGGGCTCCCTGGTGAGAGACTAGGATAATACACTTCAGGTGAAGCCATCCTCTTGAAGTGTTGTTATGATACTAAACAGGTTCCAGTAGAGCTTCTAAACTGAGATGGGCTCAGTAGAATAAATAACCTGGCTGTCTATAGACCAAAATTAGCCAATACAAACTCTCTGGGTCACAAAATTCTTATCTGCAACCAATCATGGAAATAGTGTTTCTTTTTGTTTTCCATGGGGTAAATATTTCTTATTAAGAGATAGTTTCTGTCCTTAAAGGTTTCACAATTTCCTAGAAAAGCTGGATTGTGGAGATAAAACCAGAGATAATAAAGATAATAATTCAGAATCATGTTTAGCCATAAGCCAAATTGTGTGATAAAAAAAACAGATATTGATAGTGCAATATCATCAATAATAGCTTTAGAAATGTTTCACCAAGAAAACCAAGTAGGAATTTGTTAATGAAAGACTAACAGAATTTTGAAGATCATGGAAAAGAGAAAGCCTTTTTCTTTGGTGAATCACTTTAGTTTAGATATTGAGATTAAATTAGCATAGTGACTCTAGGGGATAGTGAAATAATTTCACTTTTGACCAGCATCCTACTTAACCTTTCACCTTAGTGGTCCTTTTACATTATAAGTCTAATAATGCATTTGAAGTGGTATGAATTATCATCAAGAAAATTTCAGATATTTAACCTTAAATATCTTTAGCTAAACAGCAATATTAATTTTTGACATGTGCTTTCAAGTCTTTTGTGAGGAAAGATAAAACAAAGGAACAACAAAACAAAAGCTCAGGGGCAATAGAAATAAAGTTCTCTCTCTATTTCAAATAGACTTCTACATGTGGACAGCCCTTCAAATTCACTGAGACATGAATGGGCTGCAGAATGAATTAGCATACTCTGTTTAAAAAGGTCTGGAGAGGCAATATGCATGTGTAGAATGTGGAGGGGTGAAGGAGCAGCTACAAGTATTTGAAGAAAGGTAATTCCTGAAGACAGGAGTTTATTCTAAAATCTTTGAGATTTTAGGGTTGTGCTGTGATAGATCAGGAAAGATTAGCTTTGTTCACTGAGAATGTGTTTGGGGAATTACTTGGAACCTAAGTTGCAGCTATAAATATATTTTACACTCTTCTTTGTGAGTAGTAAACAATTCTGATACACACATATATAGTCTAGGGAGAAAAGAAAAAAACTCGAAATAATTTCTTAATTTTAGGAAGCAAGCACTATGCTGGCAGTTATAAAAGAAATAATAACCAGAATGTATATAGCACTTTACAGCTCACAAAACACTGACATATAAGCCAAAACCAACCTTTGAAATAGAGCTTACATAAAAATGTACTATAAAATACTGTTAATAAATGTTAACATGAAAGTAAAAAGAATTTGACTTAATAAATGAAAAACTGTTGGATTAAATAAAATAAAGCTTGTTTCCCTTGCAGGTTTCAGTGCCTTTTCTATGCTATTGTTGTTATGTACCATCAAGTCATCTGTGACTCATAGCGACCCTATGTATAACAGCTCAGAAGCCTGCCCCCCTATTCTGAGCCAGTCTCACTGATTCCAACACATCTTCCTCTCCTGTGCTGCCCCCCCCCTAATTTTTGAGCATGATATCCTTCTCAAAGGGCTGGGGTCCCTGCTGGCCATGTGCCCAAAGTATGTGAGACGGAGCTTCAAAATCCTATCCTCCAAGGAGAGACTTCACCCTCTCCAGGACAGACCTTTTGTTTTCTTGTTGTTCCATGGTATGTTCTATGCTATTATTCATTGTTAATGAGTCTAAGCTAGGAATCAATTATACTGTATTTCTGATGTTCTCTTCCCTCTATCTCACCCTAGATAATCCTTCTCCACTTTCAAATAGAGTAGACTTTGGGAAACATCTTTCTATGGTAAGACTATGTTATTGTGTATATTAGTTTGGTAACTGATACATAAGCTGGGAGTACTTGTCCTGGGTTATCTACAGGCCATAGAACACCTCACTACCCCCTTCTAAGGTCTTCTCAAAATTGTGGTAAGTGATCTGGAAGATACAATTAGCAGAATCTCCTTTCCTATGTGGCTCCAGGTTAGAGTTACAGTAAAAAACAAACAACAACAGCAAAAAAAAAAATCCATACACAACACTTGGAAGCAAAGAGGATATTCTCTGAAGATGATTGCAGTCAGATATGTGTTCAAAGTGGAATCCTTGAGAATGGCAGCTAAAAGTCTTCAATTTGATTTAATTAGTGGAAACTTCTCAGACATAACAGAGAATTGCAGCACCACTACCATATTTTCCCTTCCAATGTGTCCTAGTTAAAGGACTTAAGTCAGTTCCAATTACAAGGCCTTAAAAAAGTCCTATATTGTTATAATTCATCTCCCTGGGTCAGGATTAATGGAAGCAGCTTCCAGGAAAGTCTTCTGTTACCTACTGTAGTAGGCTGGTGTCTTCAGGATCAACTTGTCCAAGGTAGTTCCTCCAGCACTGTGAAGACATTTTCTTCCATTCTCTCATCTCTTTCCATTCATTGGTAGACCAAGTTCCTACATACTAGTTGCTGGTGAATCAATTCATGCTAACTTGAAGTGTCAGAGTAGAGTTGTGTTCCACACAGTTTTACCTGACTGATTTTCTTGAATTAGATTACCAGGTCTTTCTTTTGAGATTCCTCTGGAGGCACATCCAACCTTTTGCCTTGCAGCCAACAATGCTCTTTACATAACCCGGGCACACTAGTATGAGCTGTTAATTGTATATTTAGTTCATTAAACCTATGATACATGAGCTCTGGTAGACTACTCCATAGATATGTGTGCTGCCAACCTAAAAACAGTTCGTTAATTTAGTCCACCCTAAACTTCATAGGCAAGAGATAGGCAGTCGCTTCCAGTGCTATTTACAGTGTCTGAAATCCTGTAGGAGGGTCAGCTATGAGTTTATTTCAACTCAATGGCAATGAATTAAGTTAATTATTCTTAGAATTGTTTTTATTTCTCCAACAAACCACATGTGATCGATAAAGAAAAAGCATCACATAAGTCATTCAGAGTGTCTATATATCTACTTACGCAAATATTGAAATATCAACATGGAATTTTATGAAAGAGAAATTTCTATAAAGTATTTTCTAGATACTTTATCCAATTTGAGACTGTAAAAAGAGCAAAGGACTGGTAGATATTGCCATATCTGACTTTTAATAACTCTACAGAGGGAAATTATTCAATAGTATTAACAAGATAAAATCAATTCCCATGAGGTTAGACATGTCCCCCACACTCTCGTGGGGGACACTTTCTTTCTACTCATTTCAACACCAATCTTACTGCTTTACTGCATTCGAAATCCTATGTGGTCCTCACAGACCACAGAGAACTATAATAAGGAAGTAAAAATGTTATAATCCAGGTTAGTAGCAGAATACAGTCAGAAAAGCTTCCAAAATGTGCTCACTATGCCTCAGCCTTGAGACCTGTGGCTTTAGTCCAGAGTTACAAAGTTCTCATTTCTGTCAAGCATGGCTGGCTCTTTTCTTCTCAGTCCTCCAACAAACTTGGGAAATAAAGATTCCTACTTCTTTTCCAATGGTATAGCATTCCCAAGGTTTCATCTCATGTCAGATCTGGGTTTTATTTTGTCTCTGGTTTCTCCACTGTGGCTGCTATGGCTGTTGCTCCCATAGGCCCTTCTAGTCTGTTTGGCATCCTGAAGGATGAGTTGCATTCTCTTGCTTTCTTTTCTGTGGTGAAGATCCTCCTCCTGCTGCTGGATTGCTAAGAAATGAGGAGAAAGACGAAAAATTAAAGAGTGGGGAAAAGTATACCAATCAAATGGCATCCATAAGAAAGCTGAAGTGGCAATAGTAATTTCTGATAAAATAGAATTCAGGATGAAAATGACCAGAAGACACAAGGAAGGACACTATATAATGATTAAAAACACAATAAAGTATGAGGGCATATCCGTAGTTAACATCTATGCACCTAATAACAGACCTGTAAAATATATAAGACAATGGTTAATGGCCTTGAATAAAAATATAGACAATACCACAATAATAGTAGGAGACTTCAACACTACTCCCAACAAAAGACAGGTCAATTCAAAAGAAACTCAGCAAAGATACAGAGAACTAAACTGTATACATACATGCATTCAGGATATTTTACCCAATACAAATTTCATTTACATTCTTCTTGAGTGCACATGGTACCATTCTCCAGGATTGACCACATTTAGAATACAAAGCAAGTCTCAAAAAAATTTGAAAAGTATTGTCAATCATCTCAGAATATATTTCATAAAGCTAGAAATAACAACAAGAAGACAAAGGAAAAATGAACACATATTTGAAAGCTAAATATTACCTTGTTTGAGCATTACTATGTTATGTTGTTGATGTTAAGTGCTGTCAAGTCATAGGCGACTCTTAACGACCCTATGAAGGAAAGTATAGTTATTCTATCAACAATAGACCTGATTTCAGCCTTATTCTGAGCCAATCTTACCATCTCTGACACACTTGACCCCAATATGTCAATCCATTTCATTTAGGCTCTTTCTCTCCTGTGCTGTCCCTCCACCCTTCCAAACATGATGTCCTCTGCCAAGGACTAGTCCCTCCTGGCAACATGCAGAAAGTATGTGAGACAGAGTTTGAGAATTCTTACTTCCAACTAACAACCTGGTTTGATTGTCTCCAGGACAGACATCTTTGTTCTCTTAGCAGCCAAAAGCATGCTTAATACTCTTCTCCTATTCCACAGTTCAAAGGCATCAATTCTTTTGCTTTCATCCTTAGCCATATCCAGCTTTCAAATGCATAGCAAGCAATTGAGAAGATTGTGGCCTGGATTAGACCTTAGTCTTTAGACTGATATCCTTGCCTTTTAGCACTCTAGAGAGGTCTCTGACACCAAACTTTCCTAAACAACTTGTCTTTTGATTTCCTGACTGCTGGTGACAAGAATGTTGGTTGTGGAGCCAAGCAAGCTGTGATTGTTAACAACCTCCATCTTTTCTCCACTTATTGTGATTCAGTAAATTAGACTGATGGGGAGAATTTTTTTTAATAATTCATTGAATTTTAAATTTTGTTTTCTTCTCTTTTTCTCCTAGCTTATTTACAAAATTTGAATACAAATTCAAACAAATTCAATTTCCCTCACCCCACCACCCATCAAATTCTACAACCTGATGTTTCATCCGCCCTCTCCCTGCACATCCACATCTCTTTGCTTTCAGCCTCTCCCAACCCTCCTGGATTCTTATTCTTCAATAACAGTTTTATACAATATTTATTCTTTTGGGACTGAGTTAGTTCACTCAGCATAATGCTTTTCAGTCCCTCCCAAGTTAGGTGATAATTTACAAAGTTACTGTTCGTGCGTGCAGCATAGTATTCCATTCTGTGAATGTACCATAATTTCTCAATCCATTCGTTTGTGATTGGGCATTTGGGCTTTTTCTATGTTCTTGTGATGGTGAATAATGTTATTATGAATATTGGTGTACAAATCTCAGTTTGTGCCTCAGTTCTCATATTCTTAGGGTATATTCCAAGTAGTAAATAGCTGGGTTATATGGAATTTCTATGTTCAGCTTTTTAAGGAAGCGACAAACTGCCTTCCAGAATTGTTGTACCATTTTACAATCTCACAAAAAAAAAGTATAAGAATTCCTTTCTCACAACATCCTCTCCAACATCTATTATTTGCTTCCCTGTTAAACTTTGCCACAGACAGGGAACAAACATTTGGTAATACCATCTCAGAGAAGAGTCTCATAACAAGTGCTTACAGAATGCTCCTGGGTCTCCACAAGAAAAAGACTAAGAACGAATTACAAAATGGGCAAAAGACACGGAAAGAATTTTCATAAAGGAAGATATTCAAATGAAAAACAGATACATGAAGAAATGCTCCAAATTACTGGCAATAAGAGTAATTCAAATCAAAACCACAATGAGGTACCATCTCACTCCAGTAACAAAGAATCTTTTCTTGATTTTGAGATGTATTCCATTTTGAAGACTGCAGTCCTTAGCCTTATGCAGCAAATGCTTTAAGTTATCCTCAGTTTTGTTAATCAAAGCTGTGTCACATGCACAATGTAGCTTCTTCCTCCAATCCTGATGCCACATTATTTTTTATAAAGTACAGACTCCAGAATGGTCTGTTCTGCATGAAGATAGAAAAAGTATGTAGAAATAATATATCCCTAACTCATTCCTTTCTTGATTTTGAATCATGCAGTGTTCCTATGTTCTGTTCATATGACAGGTTCTTGGTCTAGGAATAGGTTTGGTACTAGCATTATCCAGTGTTCTGGGATTCCTATTCTTCTCAATGTTAGCCACAACTTGTGATCCATACAATCAAATGCCTTTGTATAGTTAATGAAACACAAATAAACATCCTTCTGATACTCTCTGCTCTCAGTCAAAATTTATCTGACATTGTCAATGATATTACTAGTGCTACAACCTCTTCTAAATCCAGCTTGTATTTCTGGCAGCTCTCTGTTGATATATTGTTCAAGGATTTCTTGGATAATCTTCAGCAAAATTTTGCTTGAATATCAGTGATTTCCATACTCTGTTGGACTACCATTTTTGAGACTGAGAATAAATATGAATCTCTTCTAGTTAGTTGGTCAGGCCAGATACCTGTCCTCCAGATATCATGGTTCCAGCTGGTAAGGATTTATCTAGTGATGTATCTGTTTGCTCAATTATTCCAAATGATATGCCATTAATTCCTGGTGTCTTACTTTTTGCCATGAAAATACATCATATAAAAAATTGGGGATACAGCTAAGACAGTCCTTGGGGGTCAGTTTTATAGCTATAAACAAACACTTTTTAAAAAGAAAAGAGCAAAAGACACTACTTAACATCTCCAGCAAATAGAAAAATAACAACAGATTAATCCCACACTCTCTAGAAAAAAGGGAATTCTAAGGATAAGGGCTGAAATTAATTGGATAGAAAGCAGAAAAATAATTTAAACTGCCAATAAAACCAAGATCTTTGAAAGGGTGAGTAAAATGGACAAACCATTGGCAAACTTAGAAAAGAATGAAAAGACATACATAACTTGAAAAATAAAGAGATGACATCACAATTGTTGTTGTTGTTGCTATGTGCCGTCGAGTTGCCTGCGACTCATAGCAACCCTATGTACAACAGCCCTAAACTCCGCTCTGTCCTGTGCCAATCGTACCGTCTCTGACACTCCCATCCGAATTATCCCAGTCACTGAATCAATCTACCTCATAGAGGGCCTTCCTCTCCTGCGCTGTCCCTCCACCCTCCCAAGCATGATGTCCCTCTCCAAGGACCTGTCTCTCCTCACAACATGTCCAAAGTATGTTAGACAGAGCCTCAGAATCCTTGCCTCCAAGGAGCCACCCAGTTTAGTCAGTCAAAACTAAACTGATAATATAGGAATATTATGAAAAAGTATACTCCAATAGATATGATAACAGAGGGGAAATGGGCAAGTTCCTAAAAAACCACACACTACTCAATTGACACAGGACTGAAGTGGAACACTTGAATAAACTCACAAAAGAAAGTATTTAGCAAGTCATAAAAAAAACTCCAAAAACGGTTCTGGCCCAAATATCTTCACAACTGAATCCTACCAAATATTTAGAGCCGGATCATCACTAATTCTATATATACATTATTTTGAAAACTAAAATCAGAAACAACACTCCAAGAGTCATTCTATGAAGCAAGCAAACCCTAATACTGAAACCAGGCAAAGACATCACATAAAAAGAAATCTATAGACAAATATCTCTCATTAACACAGACACAAAAATTCTTACTAGAACCCTGGTTAATAGAATCCAAGAATATGTAAAAAATAATTAACCATGCCCAAGGAGGATTCATAACAGGAATGTAGTGCTGGTTCAACATTAGAAAAACAGTTATTATAATTATTGCACTAACAAAACAAAAAACGAGAACCACATGATTCTATACATTGATTCAGAAAAAGCTTTTGTCAAAATGCAACACCTCTTTCTTATTAAAACACTCAGAAAAAAACCCACTCAGCAAAATAGGGATAGAGGGGAATCTCCTCACAACAGTGAAAAACATATGGACAAAATAAAAAGCCAACATCAATCTCAATGAAGAGAGACTAAAGACAATCCCTTTATGCATAGTGGCCAGGAAAGGCTGCTTGCTTTCACCACTCCTAGTGAATTTGTATTGGAAGTTTTGGATAAGTCAATAAGACAAGAGAAGAAAATGAAAGGCAAAGAGGTGGTGAAATCAAACATTTCTATGTGCAAATGGCATGATAGTGTATGCAGAAACCCATAAAGACTCAACAACAACAAAAACCCATTAGACCTTGTATACTGATTTAGTGCAGTTGCAGGAAATAAGACTAACATACAAAAATTAGTTGGATTTCTCTATAGCAACAGAAAGAATGGAAACAAGGATAGAAAAACAATGCCATTTACAGTAGCCAATCACAAGATGAAATACTTAAGAATAAACTTAACTATAAATACAAAAATATTTTTTTAAGAAAAACTACAGACCATTATTATAGGAAGCAATAGAGATCTAACTAAATGGAAAAATATTCCCTGTTCATAGGTAAGATTGAATGTTGTTAAAATACAATCCTATGAAAAACAATTTACAGGTTTAACACAATCCCAATAAAGATTCCAAATTCATTCTTCAAAGAGATAAACAAGGCAATTTCCAATTTCATTTGCAAAGGATAGAGACTTAGAATAAACAAAGCTCTTCTGAAAAATAAAAATTTAGTTAGAGGCATCTCACTTTCTGATCTTGAAATGCAACATATAGTTGGCTAATCAAAAGCGTTTCAGATGAGGGTCTTATTTCAAAAGTTTACAGAATTGTACAGCGCTTGCATAGGAAAAAAAGACTGATAACACAATCACAAAATGAGAAAAAGTAATGGACAGACTTTTTTTTTCCAAGGGAAATATTCAGATGGCCAGCAGACACATGAAGAAATGCTCAAAAGCACTGGCAACAAGAGAGATGCAACTCAAAACCACAATGAGATACCATACAACCCTAGTAGCAGTGATAAAGTTTAACAGGAAAGCAATTAAAACATTTTGGAGATGATGTGGGGAGATAAGAGCTCTCATATACTGTTGGTGGGATTGCCAAATGGTACATCCACCCTAGAAGGCAGTTTGATGTTTTTTCAAAAAGCTGAACATATGACCTAGCTACTCCACTTCTTGGAATATTTATTGTTGTTATGTGTCATCAAGTCACTTACTACTCATAACAACCCTATATACAACAGCTCTGAAACGTGCTCTGTTCTTATTGTGTCTTTGACACACTTATTACCATTAACCCAGTCACTAAGTCAATCCTCTCTTATGCTGTCCTTCCAACCTCTCAAGCACGATGTCCCTCTCCAAGGACTGGTCCTCCTTTCAACATGCCCTAAGTATGTCAGACGAAGGTTCAGAATACTTGCCTCCAAGGAGCAGCCTGGTTTCACCCTCTCTGGGTCAAACTTGTTTGTTTTAGCAGTCCATGGTATATTCAATACTCTTCTCCAGCACCACATCTCAGAGTCATCTATCATCCCTAGTCATTGTCCAATTATCTGATGCTTAACATGTAATTGTGAAGACCATGGCCTGGATCAGTCACACCTTAGTCTCCAAAGTGACATTGTTGCTCTTCAGTACTCTGGAGTGATCCCTGACAGCAGACCTTCTCAACGCAATCTGCCTTTTGATTTCTTGGCTGCTGGTTCCAAGAGTGTTGATTGTGAAGCCAGCTAAGCAAACTGAAGCTGTTAACAATCTCAATCTCTTCTCCATCTACCATGATACTGCCTATCAGCCAGTCATGAACATCTTTGGTTCTTGATGCTGAGCTTTAATCCATATTTAGGACTGCAGTCTTTGACCTTCTGTAGCAAGCACTTCAGGTCCTCTTCAGTTTTAGCAACCAAGACTGTGTTATCTTCATAATGTAAGGTGCTGATAGATCTTCCGGTCTTGATGCCACATTCCTCTTCATAGAGCCCAGACTCCTAGATGATCTCTTCTGCTATTAGATTGAAAAGGTATGGAGATAGGACACATCACTGGCTACACCCTTCCCAATTTTGAACCATGCAGTTTTTTCTTGCTCTGTTCTGAGGAATGCCTCCTTTTCCAAGTATAGTTTTCACCTAAGTACAATCAAGTGTTCTGGGATGTGGTGATAAGAAACTGTACTGTAATCTCCAAAGATTGTAGTTCAAATCTATCAGCTATTCTGTGGGAGGATGGACAACCTCCTCATATGCAATTTATTGTCTCTGAAAACCCATTGGTGGTGCAGCTAGGGGTCAGTTTTGTTTGGAATATACCCTGAGAAAATTAGCACAAATGGAGACTTGTACACCAATGGTCATAGCACTGTTACTCACCATTGCAAGAATATGGAAACAGCCCAGATGTTCAACCACAATTGAAAGAATTGAGAAATTATGGTACATTCACATGATGGGATACTACACAGCATGCGGGAACAAAGATTTTGAAAATAACTACCTAACAGAGAGAGACCAGTTGGCAGAGTGGACTGAAAGTGATGATACCAAGCTAAACGTGGGTGACTCTAATCTGCAGCCCTCAGACCTGTTTTTAATTGTTTTTGGTCAAACATTCTTATAGCTTGTAAAGCCCTGGTGTGTCCACTTGCTGTACAGAGGTAACTTGTGGTTGCTGTGAAGCTGAACACTGTGACACTGATGTGTCAAAAGCTATAATGGTAGACAAGCTTAGAAGCAGTAGTGGCATCCACTTCCGTAATAGCTTGCCTCCAGAAACCCTATGAACCTGGAGAAAGGATGAAAGTCATGCAAGTGTTGAGGACTTTCGTTCATAGGGTAGCTCTGTCACCTATTATTTACTTGATGGCACTTAACAACAAGAAGTTGGGAGGGACTGGAGAACATTATGCTACGTGAACTTAGTCTCATAAGGACAAATGCTGTGTAAAACCCTTATTGTAGAAATAGAAAGATAACTAGTAAAACATGTATGAGGATCCAAGTGGGGGAAAGGGAGAGTAAAGGGGTTAGAATGGGCAGGGGCTAATCATAGGTTCACACAATTTGATGGGTAGAGGGAGGGAAGGGTGAAGAAATGGGAAAGATCAATTGTGAAAAACAACCTATATGAAATTTTATTTTAAAAGATTACAGCCCACCTTTCTGCATCTGCCCCTAGCTGCAATTCTCCATGCTAGCAGCACCCAGGAATGTGCTGCACACCAACAGAGTGGACATGGACAGAGCGATGGTGGCCAGGCTTGGACTGGGACTGCTGCTGCTTGTTCTGCTCCACTGACACAGATTTAGTCAAATAATACAACTGCCATGCCACAGTCAAGTAATGCCTTCGAGTGTATACCTCAGTTGCCACACAATCACCCAACACCACCGCCAAGGAAGTGGAGACCCCTTCAGTGCACAAACAGTCTCCTTGTGGTCTCACTCTTCCTTCCACATCTTTACCGTTAAGAGACTCAGGCTTAGAAACGCCTCTACTTCCCAATCTTTTCAATCAATCCAAATGGTGCCTAAAAATCCAGTGTGGCAAAGAAAAAGCAGATCTTCTTCTAATCTACTGCTTCCACACCGTATTTTATTGACTGAGAAAATGTTGAGAATTTCTGATTTCAGTGATTTGAAGAACATGTGAAGCACTTGACTATATGATGAATGCCAGTATCATATGTGTTAGTTTCGTGTACCAGATGGACAGCAACAGCATCCACAAGGCTAGAGATGATTTTCTTAAATGTGGCCTAAAAAATATAGACAATTAAAACTACTTAAAGAAAAAGAAAGAATAATTTTATGTAGAAATAAAGGATAGGGTGTGGAATGATGATTCACATTTAATTTTGTTCATGAAATCTTCAAGGCTGTAAAATGATTAGGCAATATAAAAAAGTTTCTATTTTTCTATTTACATGTACACTAGACAGACCTCCAGATATTTCTGTAAATCTCATGTATTGTTTTAGCATTACTAATACTGATAAACTCTAGAGAAAGTTCTTCATTGTTATGCTATCATTATTTTCTTGAGAACTGAACACTTCTTTGATGCTTTGGGTTTGACATTGCATTTGACTTTTTATGTAGTTGACATGTGTCAGCAAATGATGGATTGGAGTGTACTCTAAATCGAAACGTAATGACTACATTTTGCTTATACATTTCTAAAGTCATGGTAGGCATTTCACATCACCTATTCCCAGTCAACAAAAGCACCAATTCAGTGAGCTAAACTGATTTCAAATAGGAAATGCATTGATCTAAACAAATTTTAAAATGATGCCTTTTATTTCTTCATGTTAAATACTTTTTACAATTTAAAAATGCATCTGTCCGAAGGTCAAACAAACAAAAACTTGGAAAGAAAAAAAAGGCAAACGTGAAGGAGTCAAATATAATGTAAATAAAGGTTTTGAGAAGAGATGAATGGAAGCTAATCTTCAGTAAATTCACAAACTTTTATACTCTTTTTGTAAATACTTTTAAAAAATTAAAAAAATAAAAAAACCCCACCACTTTATGAATCAGAACACTTTCTGTACTAGTCAGCATTTGTAGATTTTTAGAACCTGGTCTTAAGATAGGCTTGATTCTGGAGAGTAAATCTTTTACTGCCTTGCTGCACAGAAACATTTAAAAATATACACTTCTTGAAGTCTTTTGTTTGCATGGTCACACACTGATGTTTAGATGTTCGCATTATCTAATATGAACACAGTAGTTTTTATAAACAAAGTCATCCCCCACCCCCACAGGGTTAGAAACATCCATATGGAAACAATCAGATCCAACAAATCTCAAGCTACTGTGCATGCAAATGAACACTCCCATTTATTTAATGTCTGAATGCTATTCATCTATTTGGATTATATATTATTTTTGTGCCTTTATGCTTTGATTGATAGTAAGTTCTCATGCTGTGGAATTAATTTGCATTGAGTACAAACTGTAAATAAAAATAAATGACTGAAAGCAAAAAAAAGCATAGTGATAACATAGCATAGTATTGGCACAATGATAGATATATACATATGTATCTATAGAATAGAATAGAGAATCCAGAAATTAATCCACCATCCTATGGTAAATTGATATTTCACAAGGTAATAAATAAAGCTTATTAAGTGAGTAAATGATAGCCTCTTTAACAAATGTTGCTGGCAAATTTGGATATCTAGCTGCAGAAAACTGAAATAGGTACCACATCTCATATAATACACACAAAAAATTAAACAATTCAAAGTGGATCAGAAATCTAAGAGTAAAACCCAAAACCATAAAGACAATAAGAGACAAAATTAGAAGCTCTAGCCTATGGCATAAATAGGCTTATAAACATAGTAAAAATGTTCAGCCTGGAGAAAATAAAATCAACAAACAGGATATTAAAATAAAATCCTTGTGTGCATCAAAACTTTCCTTAGTAGGTTGAAAACAAAGCCCATAGATTTGGAAAAAAAGATTTGGCAAATGAATGACATTTCAAACAAGGTTCTCATAACTAGAGTTACAATATATTATGGAACCTCCATAAGAAAAAGACTGATAGCCCAATTACAAAATAGACAAAAGACATGAAAGTTCTCTTCACAAAGGAAGACACTTGGGTGGGCAACAGATACATGTTATTGTTGTTATGTGCCATCAAGCTAACTGTGACTCAGTGACCCTATGTACAATAGCTCTGGACGATGCCCTATGCTGAGACAGTTTTACTAACTCCGACACATCTACCCCATTACCCCAGTTACTGTGTCAATTTATCTCATCTGGGGGTTTCCTATCTTGCGCTGTCCCTCCACCCTTCTAAACATGATGTTCTTCCCTGAATATTGGTGACACTGGGAAATGTTCAAAACTCTAACAATCAGACAACTGCTAATCAAATCAGGGAAATGCCATCTTTACTCCAGCAGTAGTAGCAAAGTTTAACAACACAGTAAACAATGAATGTTGAGAGGATGCAGAGAGACTAGAACTCTTTCGCACTGTTGATAGGATTGTAAAATGGAGCCATTTCCAACTGTTCTGGGAGACAGTTTGGCCTTTCTTCAAATAATGAACACTGTGTTGGAACAGATGAAGGAAAGAACTGTTTATAAGGAATCAATTGTTATACATGATTTGTATGACCTCAGACTAGAATAAAAAGTGCATAGCAAAGTAGACTGGGAGAGGGAGGAAATGATGCAGCAATGAATTAATATTTTCTTTAAAAAAGTGAGTGGGTATGGGTAGGGAGGAAAATGTGCAACAATGAATGAATGAAAATGTAACTTTTCTGTAAACTTTCATTAAAATAACAATAAAAAATATTCAAGGGAGAAAAGAGAAAGCAGAACATAGAAATATGACCCAGCTATTCCACTGCTATGAATATACCACAAGGAAATCAGAACTTAAATACAAATGAAGGTATGTATAACTATGTTCTTAGCAACGCTGTTCACATTAGTAAGAAAATTGAACCAACTCAAATGTCCATTAACAAATGAATGAATTGACAAAGTTTGAGTTAAGAACATTGAATATGTGTATTTCTTCATAGAAAAACATTTCTTTCCTAAAACTTAGTACATATTAAGAACTAAACTGGTAATAAAAAAACAAATAAAAAATCAACAGAAATATTTAAACAACAAAAATCTCAGCAATTTATTGCCTAGCTGTTGAAACTTACATGGAATTCCACTGATAACACTGTCTTTTTCCAATCTCTCGTTCACTCACTATGCTTCAAATAGTCACATCTATCCTTGAACATTCTGTAATATAACTATCTAAAATTGCAATATATTTGATTCCAGAGACTAGAACTCAGCATGTTATGAGGACCTGGCCCAAACCTCTGTTTTTTGCTTTATAGAGTACCTTGAACAGCACATAAGTATGTGATAAAACAGTGGTACTCTGGATTAATGTTCCAAGTTCCCTGTTGATTTATCTTTTCCTTTCTATGTATATCTTGTTTCTTCTCCATTGGTGCCATGAAAGTTAAATAGACACAAAGATTAAGAATGATTTAAACCTAAATTACACATTGTCTCCCTCGGGCTAAAGGGCCAAAGAGAGATAGACAGACAATAGAATTGGCTAATGAGTCTTGTTCTTTTATTTTTTTTCTGAACTTCGTATCTATAAAAGAGTATGAAAGAATTTCATGCTTTATTATGTGTCTGTCTATGAGAATGTCTTCTAGAATTCCTATATGTCTAATATTGTAACTGTTATGCATTATTTTCATCAGCAGGAAGTAATTACACTCTTTGGACACAATGAATTTTAAGAGACCTAGTTCTTTCTATAAAATAGAGTTGAACTTGTATTGTTCTGAGTAAAAATTTTATGTATCTCAGGTTGTCATAAAAAGTGTTCTTTAAAAGGTCTGTTTACTTAGTGTAGTGTTGAGAAAACTCAATATAGCAAATCATTCATTTCTCCTCCTCAAAAGATGTCTGATCTTATTTTCAAGGATAGTCTGAGAGATTGCACTGTCTCAAAAAAACATATGACATATGGTAGCTGAAATGCCAACCAGAAAAAAAGAAGAAACATTTGCAAGGCCAGAATTCAGATGTTTGTTCAATTTTCCAAGAACAAACTCATTTAACTCTGAAAAACAACCAGAGAGAAATTAGTTTGAAATGCAGCCTGGAAAGAGATTGCAATTTTTCCAAGTTCTCAGTCAACACTGAATTAATGTTAAGGGTGGCTGTTAACGGCCTTTTATACTCCTAAGCCTTTAATAATCAACATGTTTCAAATAAAAACCAGGATTAGCAAGTCTTGTGAATGATGTCTGACTCGGAGTTGGAGACGTGACTTTAAATTATTTGATCTTTTTGTTTTTCTACTTACCCATAATAATCACCCTAACAATGAAACAAAACAAAAGGAAACTTTGTTGACCTATAATATAATTATGAGGAAATGGAAGAAAGAGTTGTTGTTGGGTACCATCACCCATAGTTGACCCTCCGCGGGTTTTCAGAGGCAGTTAATAGCACGGAAGGTGATTGCCCCATCCTTCTCCCGCAGAGTGGCTGGTGGCTTCAAACCTCCTGTATTCGGGATTGCAGGGCAGCTTCTTGCCACTAGGCCACAAGAGCTTTAAAAGAAACTTTAAAACAGGTTGTTGTTATTGTTTTTGTTGTTGTGTGCCGTTGAATTGCCTGCAACTCATAGTGACCCTATGTACAACAGCTCTAAGCGCTGCTCTATCCTGTGACAATCTTATTGTCTCTGACACACTCACCCCCATTACCCCAGTCACTGAATCAATCCATCTCGTCGAGGGTCTTTCTCTCTTGGCGCTGACCCACCACCCTCCCAAGCACTATGTCCCTCTCCAAGGACTGGTCCCTCCTTGTAACATGTCCAAAGTGTATCTGATGAAGCTTCAGACTCCTTACATCCAAGGAGTAGCCTGGTCTCACCCTTTCTAGGACAAACCTGTTTGTTCTTCTTAGTGAAATATTTTGGAAGCATATTTAAATGGCTTCAATAATTAATTTCTTGGGTTGACTCAGATAAAAGGGACAGAAGAAGATATTGTTAATAGAAGTTAAGTGTACTTTAATGTACAGAATACAGTTCACTCCACTTTGAAAGATCTTATCTGTTTCATGGTCAAAACCCTCAAACTCTCTGGCACCAAGCTGGAATGGACTCATTGTATTTAGTAATACACGGTTTTGTACCTGATACTTTTACTCAAAATAATAACTATTTAATAGGTAGTATTGCAAGTGTCATCTATTGTTGTTTCTGTTATGTGCCATCAAGTTGTCTGTGACTAATAGCAACCCTATGTACAACAACTCTGAACCCTGTTGTATCCAGAGTCAGTCTCACTGTCTCTCACACACTTACCCCCATTACTCCAGTTACTGTGTCAATCCATTTCATTCAGGGTCTTCTGCTCCTGTGCTGTCTCTCCACCCTTCCAAGCCTGATATCCTTTTAAATGGACTGTTCCCTCCTGACAGCATGCCTAATGTATGTGAGACAGAGCTTGCCTCTAAGGAATAACTTGGTTTCACCATCTCCAAGACAAACCTGTTCATTGTCTTGCAGCCCATTGTTTGTTCAATACTTGTGTTTCAAACCTTTTCCAGCAACACAACTCAAAGGCATCAATTCTTCTGTCATCCCTAGTCATTGTCCATATCTCTGATAACATAACATGTATTTGCAAAGACTATGACCTGGATAGAGCAGGGTTTAGGGCTGTTGTGCATAGGGTCGCTATGAGTCGGAAACTACTCGACGGCACATAACAACAACAACAACATGACCTGGATACTTATGTTGCATTGCCTTTGCATTGTAGTGTAAGAGAAGAGTACTGAATGTCCCAATAACTTCCAAAAGAACAAACATATGTCTTGGAGAAGGTGCAGCCACAGTGCTCTTTGGAGAGAAAGATGATAAAACTTCATCTCATATACTTTGGGCATGTTGCTAGGAGAAGCTATTCGTTTGAAAGTGACATCATGCTTGGAAGAAGCTTTTCATTCATACAATCCCAAAGAGGATTGTAAAGTCTAATGGACAGATGGAGTAGTGCAATGTCACCCGTCTGATACCATTATTCCTGACCATATGGAATGAGCATAACTGACAGCATAATTTATTCCATAACAATTCATTGATATAGCTTATTTTTTATATAAACAATTTATTGGGATAATTTATTTGTTACTTTGAGTTACTTGCTTAACTTATAATGGACACAATTGTCACTTGTATTATGAAGATTGTCATTGTTCAGTGATGTAGATAGAATCAGCTCTGACTCATAGTAACTTTATATATAACATAATAAAATGTTGTCCACGCCTGTGATGCCCTCATAATCAATAATTGCTGCAATATTTGAGATCATTGTTATAGCCACTTTATCAATTCTTTTCCTTAGGGATCTGTCTCTGTCATATTCACTTATCTTTAATTTTGCCAAGTTTGATGTCTTTTGCCATGGTTGGATGTCTTCTAATGATATATTGATACCACTTATGTTTCCAGTTGTTGAGTTTGTCAGTTTATGTAACTTGTGTATTTCTGTGTTGCTATCAATTCTATCACAAATATATATAATTCCAGTAAAATCAGTAATAGTTGATACATTCCACTGAAGCTTCTGTGTTATACCATACTAGGAAGAAGGACTAGCAATCTGGTTTTTGTATAACTAGTCATTAAAATCTCTGTAAATAGCCATAGAACATTATCTGATAACAGTGCTACAAGATGAGACAAGAAGACTCTCAACATATGACTGAAGAAGAATTGCCTCCTCAATATGGAATCTCCCTTAATTAAAATGACAGAGCAGTGTTTCCAGCCATTTGTTGGTGTTATTGTGTGCTGTCCAGTTGGAACTGACTCATAGCTGACCCATCTGTAGGTTTTCAGAGGCAATAAATCACATGGAAGAGATTACCTATCCTTACCCCACAGGGATGAATAAAGATGGACAATGACTAGGATCACAAAAGAAAAATGATGCTTTTGAGTTGTGTTAGAGACTATGGGATATCCTATGGACTGCCAAAACAATAAACAGATATATCTTGGAAAAGGTGAAGCCAGATTACTCCTTTGGAAGCAAAGATAGTGAAGTTCTGTCTCACATATTTTGGGCATGGTGCTAAGTAAGGTTATTCCTTGGAGAAGGACATCGTGCTTGCAAAGGTGGGTGGATGGCAGAGGAGAGGAAGAGCTTCAACAGGTGGATTGAGACAGTGACTGCAGTAATGCAGTGTGTCAGTGATTGTGAGTGACTGCAGTAATGCAGTGTGTCAGTGATTGTGAGGTTGGTACAGGATAGGACAAAGTTCAGATTTATTGTTTATAGTGTCACTGTGAGGTATATTTGATTCAGTGGTGCATCATCATCACCGTAATCATCATCATTATCACTGTCTCATAGAGAGATTGGTGGAGTTTATCTGTTTGCCTTTGGGATTACAGTACAGCTTCTTACTACCAGGCCATCAAAGCTCCCTTTTTCAACCAATGAAGGACCTTTATTAGTTACTGTGGCACAAGTAACAAATGAGGAGAAAAGTTGCAAACATTCATTAATAATAAAAACATGGAATGAATGAACTATAAATCCAGGCAGATTTAGAAAATCTGTCTTAAAAGAAGTGAAGCCAGAATCCTTCTTAGAAACAAGGATGCCGAGACTTTGTCTCACACACTTTGAACATGATATGAAGAGAGATCAGTCTCTGAAGAAAGATTTTACTTGTTAAAATAGAGAGAGGGTGAGTGAAAAGAGAAAAACTGTCAAGGAGATGGATTGAAACAGTGGCAGCAACAATGAACTTAAACAGTTATTTTAAACTGGATCATTCTTTGTTAGGAAGCTCTGGTGATGTAGTCAACAGAGAATCACACTATTAACCCAAAGGCCCTGACTTTCTGGTGGGTCAAACCCACCAGTAGATCTGTGGGCAATCTCCTGGCCAAGCTATTTATAGGTTTGGAAACACAATGGAGGGTCAACTGCATGCCAGGTTTGACTTGAAAACAATGATTTGGAGTTCAAATTCTTCATTGTGAGGATCATGTTATACATTGAAGAAATTTTAGCAACATCACTAGGTTGTATGCAGTAGATGCTAGTTGTTTTTATTAGGTACTATCCAGTTGATAATGACTGATAGCCACCTTGTGAGCAACAGATCTGAACATTACCCTATCCTGTTTATTATCATGATCTCCGATATGTTCTAGCTCACTGTTGTAGTCACCATGTCAGTCAGCTCCTTGATAATCTTCCTTTCACTTACCTAATTTTCTCAGCATCATGTCTTGTTTCCAGGGACTGACTCCTCCTGAAAACATTGAATTAAATTGAAGTGAAGTGAATTGAAGTTTCATTTGGTTCACATCCTCCAAAAAATATTTATTTGATTGTTCTTGTAGTCCCTGTGAAGGGAGTTCAAATGAACCAGCTGTTCCATGGGAGAAAGATGGATAATTTCCTCTCATAACCTCTAAAAACTAACTGGAGGATAAGTTTTGAATTGGTTCATATTCTATGGAAATGATTTGAGTTTTATAAAATATTCAATACTTTTGCCAACATCACATTTCAGAGAAATCAGTTCTTCTTCCATAATTCTTATTCACTGTCTAACTTTCAGATGCATAGGAAACATTTGAAATGATCATGGCTTAGATCAGGACCACCTTAGTCTTTAAAATGTTCTCTTTTGGCATTTTAAAGAGCACTTTGACAGTAAATTATTCCAATTCAAGGTATATTTTGATTTCTTGACTGTTTCTACTATGGATATTGATTGCCAATCCAAGTAACATGAAATGGTTAACAATATTGATCTTATCACCATCTATCATTATATTAATTATTGGTCTGGATTTTTGTTCTTAGATGCTGGAGTATAATCCGTATAAGGGCAATATTCTTTAATTTTCATGAGTAAGTGCATTAGATATTCTCCAGTTTCTGCAAACTTGTATCATCTGCATAGCATAGTTGTTGATAAGTCTCCTTCCAATACTAATGATGTCTTCTTCATATTGTTGTTGTTATGTGCCATTGAGTCACCTAAGACTCATAACAACTCTTTGTATAGTAGCTCTGAAACCTGCTCTGTCCTAAGCCAGTCTCACTGACTCTAAAACACCTATTCCCATTGACCTACTTACTATATCAATCCATCTCATCCAGTGTTTTCCTTTCCTGAGCTTTCCCTCTATCCTTTTGAGCATGATGTCCTTCTACAAGGACTGGTCCTTCCTGGACACATACCCAAATTATGTGAGATGGAGCTTCAAAATCCTAGCCTCCAATGAGTAACTTGATTTCACCCTATCCAAGACAGACCAATTTGTTTCCTTTGTGGTCAATGGTATGTTCAAATATCTTCTCCACTACCACAACTCAAAGGTATCGCCTCTTCTTCTCTTATCTTTAGTCTTTGTCCAGCTCTCT
>NW_006399915.1:2093305-2107600 GCF_000299155.1 Elephantulus edwardii
GATTGCGAAGACCATGGCCTGTATCAGACACACCTTAGTCTCCAAAGAGATACCATTGCTCTTCAGCACTTTGGAGAGGTCCCTAACTGCAGACGTTCCCATGGCAATGCGCCT
The DNA here is from genome assembly GCF_000299155.1 of Elephantulus edwardii. Taxonomy (NCBI): domain Eukaryota; kingdom Metazoa; phylum Chordata; class Mammalia; order Macroscelidea; family Macroscelididae; genus Elephantulus; species Elephantulus edwardii. The sequence continues at coordinate 2,093,420 of NW_006399915.1, forward strand.
TTTAATTTCCTGGCACCTAAATAACTAGATACTAAAAATCTTTATTGACATAAATGCAAAACTCTTCAAAATTATGAAAAATCTAACTCAGGAACTCTAACCCAAAGACAGAATCTTTCTGGTGTTTCAAGTCCACCAATACCTTTGAGGGAGAAAGATGGACAAGCCAAAGGTGGGTGACTCTAATCTGTGGCCCTCAGGCCTGTTTTATACTATTTTTTGTCAAACATTTTTTAGGTTGTATAGGCCTGGTCTGTCCACTTGCTGTACAGAGGTAACTCATGGTTGCTGTGAAGCTGAACACTGTGACACTGATGTGTGAAATGCGAGAATCATTACCTATGGCAGGCAGTTTTTGGTGGAGATCCCCCATTAAAACAAGCTTGGAAGCAGGAGTGGCATCCACTTTTATAATAGATTGCCTCAGGAAATCCTATGAACCTGGAGAAAGGATGACAGTCACACAAGTGTTGAGGACTTTCCTTCATAGGGTCACTATGAGTCCTTACTACTCAAAGGCACTTAACAACAACACATTTGTCAGGTTTCTGTGAAAAGGATTTGCATACCCTGCTTGGAATCTTCCTTCAGTAAAGTTGGGTAGGAAGTTGTCCCCCATGCAGAAAACTAGGGCATAAATGGGACTCAGTTTATGATTTGCCTTCTTTCAGATATTACTGTATTTTATCGTCTTTTAACAATGACTGAAAACATTTGTCACATTTATATGTTTCAATTTTATAGGCATAGATGGTAGTGTAAATAGAACTTGTTACTCAGAAATGGAAAACAGGTTAAAAGCTCGTAGGATAGTCTGGGGTAGGGTAGGCTTGTTTTCTTTATCAAGAAAATGCTGTCTCTTGTTATATAGCTGCTGTGCAAGATTTTTAAATAAATGTGCATTTATCAGTCAAGGACTTTGAGGTGCTTCAACGTTGTCAGTACATGATCTACAGTGACAAGGAAAAGTGTGGTAAAATTTAGAACTGCTCTGTAAAATCGAACAAACAAAGCAAAGCAAAACAATATGTTTTAATAATTTAATTTTTATGTTGATTGTTGGCAGGTTTTTTTCTCTTTTTGAGGAAAATTGTGTAAGCACTTTTTTTTTCCTTTAAAAAGAAGACTTGCATGTACCTTGTCTTGTTAATCCTAGGTATTTTATGGGTTTTGTTGGTATTTCCAAAGTACTATTTTTCCCCTCCATTGCACTTTAGTGGCCATTGCTGGTATAAAGGAAGGCTATTGCTTTTTGTGTGAACCATTTACTGATCATTCTATGAAACCCTAATAGCTGTTTCATTGGGATTTGCTAGGTAGTGCTTACTGGATCTTTATTTCTCTGAAATATGGTCTGCAACATAGCAGTTATCACTGTGGATTAATATAGTGTCTGTATTTATCTTATGTGAGCTGGCTTTATATGTGCTCTCTCTGTAGGGATTGGTAGTCAGTGTAGTGTGGACATAGGGGATTTAAACCTCCCTTGGGAGGATCAGTCACTTCCTGCTTGAACTCAGGTTGAAAATAGAATTTCCATCTGTGCAGCATCATGTCAGACCCTGTGAAAAGCCAGTAAGCCTCCTTCCGACAATAGCTCCTCAGGATGGGACTGTTTAGTTATGTCAGTCAGCACGTGGTCAGTTTAGATAATTTCCATCTGGCTGTGAGATTAGGGGAAGAAGCCACACTGTACCATCAAATAACTATTTTATTTCTGAGGGTTTGCTTTTGAGTTTGAAAACTCAAGCTAGATTTTAAACATACATTTTAAATTTTTGGAATATTTGACATAGACATCAAAATTTCCAAAGAAAAATTAATAATAACATAATTAGAGTCAATGATTATTTTGTTGTTGTTGTTGTCAGTTATGACTCACAGCGATGCCAGGAACAGCTGACCTGAACTTTGTCCTCTCCTGTGCCATCCTCATCATCTCCAGCACACTTGAGTCCATTGCTGAAGTCACCATGTCAATTCATCTTGCTGGGGGTCTTTCTTTCCTCCAGTGACCCTCCATCTTTCCAAGAATGATGTCTCTTTCCAAGGAATAGCCTTACCTAGCTACATGACCAAGGTATGAAAAGTGATGCTTCATCATCCTTGCCTCCAAGGAGCACTATATCTGCACCTTCTTCATGATATACACGTTTATTCTTTTGGAAATACAAGCTACTCAGTACACTTCTCCAGAACCACAATCAAAAGACATTGATTCTTCTGTCATTCTTACTCATTGTCCAGATTTCTGATTCACAGCAGGTGACTGAGAAGACCATAGACTGAATCAGTTGTACCTTAGTCTTCAAACTGGCATCATTGCTCTTCAGCATTTCAGAGAAGTCTTTGCTAGCAGACTTGCCTGATGCAATACATCTTCTGATTTTTGACTGCTGGTACCAAGGTGTTGATTGTTGATTGAAGCAAGATTAAATCATTCACAGTTTAAATTCTTTCTCCATCTATTATAGTATTGGCTGTTGGCCCTGTGATGAGGTCCTCTGTTTTCTTAATGCTGAGATGTAATCTATACCAAAGGTTGTAGTCCTTGATCTATAGCAAGTGATCCATATCCTTCTTACTTTCATAAAGCAAAACTGTGTTATTTGCAAAATACAGGTTGTTGATGTGTCTTCCTCTAAAACTGATGCCACATTCTTCATAGAGTCCGGCTTCACTAATTATCTGCTCAGCATTCAAATTGAGTCAATATGAAGAAAGGTTACCACCTTAAAGCACACACTTCCTGATTTTAAACCAAGCAATATTCTCTTGCTTGATCTAGATAACAGCCTTTCCGTCTAGGTAAAGATTTCATATTAGCACAATTAAGCGTTCAGGAAGTCCCATTTTCTCAATGTTTGCCATGATTTATTATGATCCACACATTCACATGCATTTGCATAATCAATAAAATGCAAATGGTCATTTTTCTGGTATTCTTTGCTCTCAGCCAAGATACATCTGATATCAGGAATATCCCTGGTGCCGTGGCTGCTTCTTAAGTCAGCTTGAACTTCTGGTAGTTTCTTGTCAATGTTCTAGCCCTTTTAAAATTACCTTCAACAATATATTGCTTGCATAATATATTAATGGTATTGATCATTAATTTCCACATTCTGTTGGATCTTCTTCCTCAGGAATGGGATCAAATATGATTTCTTGCAGTCAGTTGGTCAGGTGGCCGTCCTCCAAACTTCTCGATATAAACTAGTGAGCACATGAAGGCCTGCATTTATCTCAGTTGGCATTCAATCAATTCCTCGGGACTTATTTTGTGCTAATGCCTTCAGTGCAGTAAGAAATTCATCCTTCATTATCATTTGCTTTTGTTTATATGGCAGTTTTTGAAATTTTTCAGTGTTAAACCAATTCTTTTTTATACAGCCATTCTGTGTATTCCTTTCCTCTTATTTGATGCTTCTTCAAGCATCAAAAGGATCATTCAAGACTGTGTCCATATCTTTTAGCATTGCAACTGGAGGCTTGCATTTGTTCTTCAAGTTTGAGAAATACCAAGTAAGTTCTTCCCTTTTATTCTCTGATTCCAGCTCTCTGGACATTTAAGTATGATATTTTGCTTTATCTTCTTGAGCTGCCCTCCAAAAGCTTCTGTTCAGCTCTTTTCTTCCCCCCCCCTATTAATTTTAATGAATGAGTGTTTACAGAGACTTAGGGTTTCCAGTCATTCGTTGTTGTATTTTTCTCCCTGTCCCCCTCCCTCTCAATTCACTTTTCTCCTTGAAAAGTAAAAGAAAAACTCTTTCATTGCTATGAATCCCTTCCCCCCAAGTCCACTCCACTGTGCAGCCTTCATTCTGGACTCCTGTAATGATAATAATACCCAATTATATAGCCCTTTCAAACAGTTCTCTCTGTCATCTATTTCAATGTAGTATACATCATTCTCTGTCTTCCCTCAATCTGGATGTCAGTACTATTTTAGGGTTGTTATGAGTCGTCTACGACTCGATGGCATTAAACAACAACAACAACAGTATCCATTCATATTCAAGCAAGGTGTTATTCAGCTTTCAAATGTGTGGTTTTTCTCCTGTATCCTCTTGTTGTTAATTTCTAATTTTGTAACATTGTGGTCTGAGAAAATGTTTTGAATTATTTCTATGTTTTTTTTTTAATGTTTTTTTTTTAATTTACTGATACTTGCTTTGTGGCCTAAAATGTGATATATTCTGGAGAATGTTCCATGCACTTTGGAGAAGAAGGCATACTGTGGTTTTTTGGGGGGTGCATTAGTCTATAAATATCTATCAGGTCAAGTTGGTTTATCGTGCACTTTAATTCTTGAGCATCTTGAGTTTTTTTTTCCGGTAGTTCTATCTTTTCTTGAGAGGGGTGTATTGAAGTCTCCAACTACTATCGTAGTGTTGTCTATTTCCTTTTTCAGTTTTGTTAATGTTTGTTTTATATATTTTGCAGGCCTCTCATTTGGTGCAGAGATATTTGTTATTGTTATGTACTTTTGTTCTATTGACTCTTTAAACATTATGTAGTGGCCTTCCTTGTCCTTTGTGATGGTTTTTGCATTCAACTTTATTTTATCAGAGATTAATAGTGCTACTCTTGCTTTTATCTGGTTGCCATTTGCTTGCTATATTTTTTTGCCCCTCATCCTTTTATTTTTAGTCTTTCTTTATCTTTATTTTTCAGGTGTGTCTCTTGTAGACAACATATTTATGGATTTTGTTGTTTATCCTATCTGCTATTCTTCTCCTCTTCAGTGGTGCATTTAAACCATTCACTTTCAGTGTGATCATTGAAAGTCAATGTTTTATTGCTATCATTTTGTTGAGTTCTTTTTGGTGTTGTTGCTAGTTTCTTTGGTCCATACTGCTTTCTGTGGTACCTCTGTAAGAAGGACATCTCTCAGTATATTCTCCAGTGCTGATCTTGTTTTTACAAACTCCCTTAGGTCTGTTTTTCTGGGAATATTTTGATCTTTCATTTATACTTGATGGATAATTTTTCTTGGTACAGTATTCTTGATTGACAGTTGTGTTCTTTGAGTTTTTGATATATGTCCTTCCACTGTCTTCTTGCTCACATGTTTTCTGCTGCGAAATCATCATTTAATCTTATCTGCTCTCCCTTATAGGTTACTCTTTATTTCTCCCTCGCTGCTTTCATAATTCTCTCTTTATCTTTGGTTCTGGCAGATTTGACTATGATATGCCTTGCTGTTTTCCTTTTGGGGTCTATTCTATATGGTGTTCGCTCAGCTTCTTGAATATATGTTCTCTCATTTTTCATTATGTCTGGGAAGTTTTCTTCTAGTAATTCTTCCATAACTATTTTGGAGCCTTTACTTGCTTCTTCCTCTTCTCAGATTCCAATGATGTACATTTTATTTCTCTTAATGGTGTCCACATTATTCTTATGTTTTCTTCTTTTTCCTTCCTTTTTGATTCTGCTTTTTGCCCTAGCAGATCACTAGTGACAAGTCAATCTTCTATTTCACTGGTTTTATGTTGTATCTCTTCAACTCCGCTCATGTGTCCCACCATCATGTTGGCAGCATCTGAAACATTGGTCCTATTTTTTTGGATCATAGTTTCTTGTTTTTCCAGAACCTCTAATGCATTGTGAGTTTTATCTGCATTGTTCTGGATTTTTTTTTTTAGCTCCTTCTGGTTTTTGCTTGAAATATCCTGTAATTCTTCAAATTTGTCTTTCATTCATTGACAATATTCAATCATTGTTCTTTTAAATTCTGTGTCAGAAAGCTCTATCAGACTTTCTGGCTTCAGGAAATCCATTGATATTGTGTCACTTTCTTGGGGGTGACATCTTGCTTTGGGCTTATATAGGGTGTGAGATCTTGCATCTTACGTGACATTGCTTTGGTAGAATTATTCATGCCAGAGGAGGTAACAGGCTCTTTGGTCTGACATCACGGCTCCAGAGGAGGATGGGGCACCTATCCTGCTTCAGTTTCTCTCTGAACTTTGACTCAGTTTGGGAGAGAAAAGGCCTGTGAATTAACAGCCTCATGTGTCAGACAACTGCTGCCAGTAGGCCAGTCCAAGGTTCTCCAGGCTAAAGGCAGCTCACACTTTAGATGAGGAGAAGAAATGAAATAGGTTCATCTGTGATACTGATGCCTCTAGTGTAGTTCAGAGTATGGAAGTGAGTTACCCTCCAGGTATGGGGTTGGGGCATCCAGGCTGTTGTTCCAAATCCTCCAGATGTTGGGTCCAGAGTCTCCTGGTGGTGTGAGCTGAACTTATGGACATCGGGGTGCAGGACTTCTGGGTCGTGGAGCAGGCTTCCATGTGGCAGGGGTAGGACTTCCAGGCAGCAGAGCAAAGACTTCCAGGAAAAGGTTTGGGGCAGGCTTCTAGACAGCAGACGGGTGTATCCCCACAAACAGATAAGGTCCTTCAGGTATGTTCATGGGTCCAAGAAGCAGGGCCAAGTGTCTCCAGTTTGAGAGAGTGGGGCCCACCCTGCAGTAGTGCCACAGTCCAGTACTCTAGGAAAGAGGCCAGTCCAGGGCACACTAAGAAATTTTTAAGTCAGGTACCTAATTAAAATTGACTGGATGCACAGATGCAGGGAATGTGAGGAGACACAGGCAATGAATGGAGACACAGACAACCACCAATTGATATTTTTCAACTATAGATGCAGTCCTGGATATGCTCACCAAAGTATGCCAGGAAATTTGGAGGACAGCTGGCTGGCTGACTGACTGGAAAAGATTCATATATGTTTCCATTTTCAAGAAACAGGATGTGGAAATTATCAAACAATATCATTAATATCACAGGAAAGCAAAATATGGTCTTTGCAATTACTTGCAAAGCATACAACAGCTGGACAATAACTAAAGATGATAGAAGAATGATTGATGTCATTGTGTTGTGGTGCTGGAGAAGAATATTGAACATGTGGACAGCCAGGAGAACAAACAGGTCTTTCCTGGAGGAAGTGAGACCAGGTTGTTCCCTTGAAGCAAGGATTTTGAGGCTCCACTTCACACATGGCCAGGTGGGACCAATACTTGGACAGTGACACCATGCTTAGAAGGGTGGAGGGACAGAGCAGAAGAGGAAGACCCAGGATGAGATAAATTGACTCAGTGACTGGAGAAATAAGTTTGTCTGAGATGATGATATTGGCTCAGGATAGGACAAGTTTCAGAGCTAATGTACGTAGGGTTGCAATGAGTCACAGGTGACTTGATGGCATGTAACAACCATAACAATAGATCTACCTTGAAATAGAATGTGGTGAGTGACAGTATAATATCCATGCACATACAAGGAAGACCTGGTTTATGTCATTACCACTCAAATATATGTACCAAAAACTGGATCTAAAGAGGAGGAAAGAGATGTTTTTTAGCAATTTCTGTAGTCAGAAATAAATAAAACATGTGGCCAAGATGACTTAATAATAATAATAATGGGCAACTGGAATGCTAAAGTTGGGAACAGGAAAGAAGGATCATTAATCGTAAGACATGGACTTGTCAGAAATCAGGCTGTAGTTAGAATGATAGAATTTTGTACAATCAATGATTTATTCATTACAAATACTTTCTGTAAGAAACACAAATGGCAACTACACACATGGACTTCACCTGATGGTTTATACAATATTTGTGGAAAGAATCATTGGAGAAGCTCAATATCCGCTTTGAAAACTAGGCCAGTTGCTGATGGTGGAACAAACCATCAACTACTCATGTGTAAATTCAAGCTGAAGTCAAAGAAAATCAGACTCACAAAAAACAAAATTTGATCACCTGAATTTAAAACTCATATCAGGACCAGATTTGAGGCCTTGAACACGAATGATTGAGTTGTGGGAAGGTATGAAGAATATAGTCCAGGAGGAATGCAAAAAGGTCATTACAAAGACAGAGAACGAAGAAACAATGTTGGAAGAGACTCTAAATACTACACTGGAGCACTGAGAATCCAAAGAAAAGGCAAGAAACCAGGAAACAAACAGCTAAACAGAAGATTTCAAAGGGCCACTCAAAAGACAAAGTAAAATATAATAATGAAATATGCAGAGTTGGAGCTAGAAAATCTAAAGGGTTGAACTCATTTGGCATTTCTTAAACTGAAGGAACTGAAGAACAAATTCAAGCACTGAGCAACAATACTTAAGGCTGCTATGGACAGAATAGTGAATGATCTAGGAAGCATCAAAGAAGATGGAAGAAGTATGCAGAGTCACTGTACCAGAAAGAATTGGCTGGCACAGAAGCATTTCATGAAACAACATATGACACACAGGCAGTGGTAATGAAAGAGGAAGTTCAAGTGTCTCTGAAGGAAATGGCAAAAAATAAAGCCTCTGGGATTGATGACATACCAATTGACATAGTTCAACAAACAGATACTGTCCTGGATGTGCTTACCAGCTGTGTCAAGAAATTGGGAAGACAATTAGATGGCCAACTGACTGGAAGAGATCCACCTGACCAAAATGCATCAGCATTATATAAATGTATAAACTAAAGTAACATGTATAATGTGGAGCAGTTAAGACCTTGATTTATAGGGAAGTCAGTTCATGTATTCACATATTCAAAATATATATTTAAAAACATCCTTAGCATATATAAGGTGTTCAATAAGCTTTTAATGCAGCTTACAATGTATAAGGCGTTGTATGGGTTAAGCTAACTAAATCAACTGTGGCTTGCATTGAGAGAATATAATCAGAGAAAACTGTTAAAAAAGAAAACTCTTCTAAATGCACATGATAGAACAAGGAAGACATTTCAAAATAAATGTTGATTTGTTTAACAGAATAAAGATACGAGATACTGAGTAGATGACAGTATTCTGCCTTATTGTTATGTGTGTATCTGCTATATCTCAGAGAAAACCATTCTTTTACCATCTAAATAATTCTGATTTGCATGTGATTTTGTAAATAGGAAGGATCATCAAATAAAATAACAAATAGTAAATAATCTTATCCTGGGACTCTAGCCAACATTTTTTTCTTTTCTTCTGCTTGTAAAACTCCTCAAAGAAAAACTATGAGATGTACAGGTCAGAGCACTCAAATATGAGTTCCTCTCTCCTTACCTCCTCCTTCTCCTTCTTTTTTTAAAGCCATTGTTAAAGTTTTTATTAGTTGAAGCCAAGTATATTCTCAATATATAAAGTGCTAAAAATTATCAGATAAGTGATATTTTCTTATCTTCTTGATCATTAATGTCTTGAGTATTCCATCACCCAGCACTTTCCTGTAGGTTAGAGAAGTGCAATGAACTTTTGCTATTTTTGCTCATATTAATCAGTGTGTCAAATTAGTCAGTTGGGGTTTGTATTTTTTCTTTTTAATTTGTCAGCAAATAGGATCTGTTATAGGCATTGGGGTATAAATATAAATTTCTATAAAACTGATATTCTGGGGGTAAATTTAATGAGTAAACAAATATACAGCATTTAATATACTTTTTAAAAGTGTAAGTGAGATTAATAAAAATTTAACAGGGTGAAAAGATGTAATATAAGAACATATGAGTTGTTTATCTGTTTTTAAAGGTAGTATGTGAGAGGTATTTTGTTTTGTTTTTTTCTTGAGAAGTGGTATCTGAAGAGAGACTTGAAAGAACTGAGGGAGCAAGCCAAGTAAAATATCAGGATATATGCCTCTAAATCAGTGTGGCTGGTGTAGAATAATAAGTCATAGAATAATAAGTCAGGAATAATGTGAGGGCGATCCTAGAATACCTTGTAAAGTATGGTAGAGATTTTCTAATTACTTTTAGTATGATGGGAATTCACTGGAGAATTGTAAGAGAGTGTATGTGTATGTTTTAAACTGTAAATCTGGTAGCACAATGGTGAAAAAATATACCGGAGGATAAGAATAAATATAAAAATCCTAATGTTTTTCTGAAACATAAAATTTCTGTGAAACTAGAATTTCAGTGTGCATGAGTATAATGTGTTGGAACATAGTCTAACTTATTGTAGATATGAGTGGCTGCTTTTATGTTACAACAGAGTTGAGTAGTAGCTACAGAAACAATATGGCTTAAAAAATCGAAAATATTTGCTTACTTGACTCTTTACAGCAAAAGTTTGCCAAATTTTTTTTTCAACACTTGAAGAACATATTTCAAGAAAGATAATGTGTTTTTAGGTGCCACATTTTTTTAGAAGTTCAAGTCAGAAGTTGAGAGTATAGACCACTGGATTTAGTGAGATAGAGATAATTGGTGGCTGGTCTTGACAAGAGTGGAAATGTGAATTTGTAAGGATCAAAGATTTACTGGAATGGATTGAGGAGAAAATTGAAACTCAAGTGAAGGCAGAAGATTTTGCTTTCTAGGATCATTAATATAAAGATCCAGAAAAATGAGGTAACAAAATTAGAAGGTACTACATAAGTACACAAAAGTATGTAGAATATTGTCTTATGTAAATCTTTTTGCTGTAACTTTTACAGTTATAGTAAAATACTAATAAATAAATAACAAAATAACTTTTATAGTTCTCTTGTGGTGTATGCTAATTCATTAGGAAAAAAGCTTGTCTTTAAAAACTTGGACAATTTAAATTTGTGTAAAGTGGAGTAAATGTCAAAATTCACCAGTTATGTTCTGAAATATAATCCCCTATTTCTTTTAAGTTCATGACCCAACAACAATAGCAAAGTTCAACAGAGCAACAAATCAGAGCCACGACTCAAACAGATATATGCATACTTATATGTATACGCATTATTTACAATAACAAAGAGATGGAAGCAACCCAAGTGCCCATAAACAAATAAGTGGATAGAAAAACTATAGTACATTCATAAAATGGAATACTACACGGCACTGAAAAACAATGAATTCATAAAACATGACATAACATGGATGAGCCTGAAGGACATTACACTGAGTAAAAAAAAGTCTTAGTCAAAAAAGGACAAATACTGCATAACACAACTGTAATAAAATAGTAATGAAAAGGAGAGGAAAATAGAGAGTGGATAGATAATGAACACTGCATTGATACAGATAAGAGAAAGAACCATTTAAAGGGAATATGTGATTAGGCGTTGTATGTGTGACAACATTCTGGAACAAGAGGTGTATTGCAAAGTGAACTGGAGGAGGGAAAAGGCAGGAGGTGAGAGGAAAGAGTACAACAGTGAATGAATAAACAATTTTTAAAAAAAGATTCATGGGCACAATTTAATTATTTGTCTCCTGTGAAAACACTTTCTTTCAGATAAAAACTATCTTGGAAATATTTTCATTGACCTGAAAAATGCCTTTTAATTGTTGTTAAGTGAATATTTGTATATTTGATGGAAATGTAAAACAAGACAGACCTAATATATAGAAAGATGCATTCTCTCTACAAGGATTATCAACTGTACATAGTAAAAATGATCCCATTAAATATAAAATAGTGGTCAAAGACAAGAGTCCAGAATAAGAGCTGTATAGTAAAATGGTCTGGGGAGGGGGAAACTGTATAACAATGGAAGAACTTTTTTTCCAAAGAAAAAAGTGATCTGGCAGTTGGGGGAGCAGGGAGGAAAATAGGCAACAATGAATGATTGGAAATCCAAGTTCTTTAAAGCTATCATTAAAATCTCAATTAAAAAAATAAAGAATATATAGTGTCGTTGTTAAGTGCTGTCGAGTCGCAGGCAACTCATATATATTAAGGAAAAGAAAAAAAGAAAGTGGTCAAAGAGACCTCTCTCTTTGTGTTTAATATAGAGCTTGCTTCTTAATAGAACAATCAACTTACTTAAGTCATTTATAAATCATGAACACTAACCACTGGAGGCACATTGACTGACTCATGACAAACCCAGAAGAGAGTGGAACAGCCCCACAAGATTGCCAAAAGTATAAATCTATTTGGAAACACATTGCAGCATCTTTGTCCTGTAAACAAGTTGATGTGTCTGACCCACCAACCCTTTATATAGCCTTCAACCGCTTTAGCCACTGCACTACCAGGACTACTCATCAATGGCGTAGTAGGAGAATTTAAATTTGTGCATGTAATTTCTCATTTCTGAAGATAAGTGTAAAGAAAAGGAGCATACTCATTCAAATGCCAAACACATTCTGTGACCACATGGGCATAGAAAACCAGGCCAGGAACTGCAAAGCCTTTAATAATAACTTCCACAGAAAACTCCTATGTAACAACTAGCCAAGTTCCCTGGAATTTCAGTAAGAGTCTAATAAGGAGTGAAGTCATGAACTTGGACCTCTGGGGTGTATAGTGATATCAAGACTTTAAGTATAGCCTTTGGGGAAGAGTATTATAGGATTGAAGCTGTCAGAGAGATCAAATACTGTCTTGTGAACAAAACCTCCTCTACTGAAGCTGACACAGATTAAGCATCTGCCAACACTACACCCTTCCACAATAACTTGATCCAAAATTACTTAACAGAAACAGGTAATATAACGATGGTAAAGGTGAAACAAAAGTATTTTTTTTTAATATTATCACTAAATGCTTTTGTTATCTCCCCTTGGACCAGTCAGATCTGATTTGACGGTACACACAAAAAATAATAAAATAAAATAAAAGGTTTTTTTTTTTAAAAAAAAAGCTTTTGCTAAGTACCTATTTGAATATGCTAAATTGGGGGGAGGAGCAAATAATTCAATTATCTTTCTCATTTTCTGGGTGATCTGAAATTCATTTAGACTTCTACCATAGTGATATGCATCAGTTAAAATAATCAAGGCCTGCCTGCCCTAAAGCTCAAGAACAAGCAACCTTATATCATCTTGTGAGGATATATCTCAAATGCAGACTCTGATACTTACATGCAGTTTTTCTCTCAGTAATATTCCTTTCCTTTCTGTAGAAACAACACCACTACCTACACCTAAGGAATTCATTCTCCTCTGTGCTTAAAGGCTATTATACAGGGATGTACACCCTTTCTCATTAGTTGTAGAGTCTTAGTGGGTAGAGTAGGCAGAGGGGCTGCGAACCCAAAGGGAGCGCCTTTTTTGGCTTTTCAAATCTATCAGTGGCTTCTCTGGAGAAAGATGGACAATTTCCTTCCATGTGATTTACAGCCTCTGAAAATCTCCTGTAGATGGTCAGCTATGAGTTGATTACAACTCCATGGCAATGAGGTTGTAAGTCACAGAGGAGGATACTTGACACAGACGTCAAACAGTAGTATTCTACCACTCTAAACATCATGACAGACTAACCGAGACAATTAGAATAATTCCCACACCAGTTAATCCTTTCCTGGGATTTCATACAGAATAATTGAAGGATAGAAATCTCTCTTTTCCTGTGTTCCCTATATTGGGATGACAAAATCTGAGGAGTTAATTTTAGTCATACACTGTCCATCTGATGTTATGGTGGAAGGCATCTGAAGAGGGGAAAAGAAAAAGCCAACACCCAGAGAAAAGCCTGAATAATAGAAATGAAAAAGAGCATAATTTCAGTTCTTGGGCTAATCACTGTCCTTCTTCATGATCTGCCTCAAAAGTCTGCTATCATTTTTGTTCCTCTTAAATAAATTTGGATTAAGTCATGACTAAATATAGGCAGAGCTCTACTAACAGCTTTATCTATATTTATCATGAGTAAAGCAGAAGTGAAAAAGAAGATCCACACAATAATTTCACAATTTGTATAACCCCATGAAATTGGGCTGCTAATCAAAGGGTAGGTGGTTCTAATCCACCACGTGTTCTCTGGAGTAAAATGGGCAATCTCTGCCTATAAAGATTTATAGCCTTGGAAAGCTGATGAGTTGCTTTGAGCTGGAATCAAATATCTATGGCATGTTGTTTTATTTTTATGAGCCAAATGTAAGTTTCTCAAGGAAATAATGTTACTTCCATCTTAAAAATGATGTTGTTTTTAAGCACCCTAGAGTTGTGTAATATATATGGAGACTATGAAAAACAAATGTGAATCGTGTCCTATCCTGTGTCATTATCATTATCTCTGATACACTTGATTCCATTGCTGTAGCCACTGTGTCAATCTACCTGATTGAAAGTCTTCCTCTCAGTTTAGGTAGGTTGTGTTTTTCTAAGTATTCGTCCATTTCCTCTAGATTTTCATATTTGTTTGAATATAGTTTTTCATAGTATTCTAATGTTAGCTTTTTTATTTTAGTTGGGTCTGTTGTGATGTTACCTGATTCATCTCTTATTCGGATTATTTGTGTCTTCTC
>NW_006399915.1:2127518-2128480 GCF_000299155.1 Elephantulus edwardii
TCTTGTACATGGGGTCGCTATGAGTAGCAAGAGACTCAATAGCACAAAACAACAACAACAACTCCACCTTAAGATGCAGGAAACTTTACCAAAGGCCAAGAGAGAAAAGACCACAGGCAGGGTGAGCTGGTCTGACCCTCCCTGTGAGGGTGTTGAGCTTCCTAACTGAAGGAAGTTTCCTGTGAGTCCAGGGACCTGAGAGAAATTCAGGCAGGATGAGTTGCCCTTCCATTGTCTAGACCAGTGCCTTTGAGTAATAGATAAAACTCAAATAGACATACTTCTAGTACTCTCTGTTTTCAGCTGAGATTCATCTGACATTGGCAATGATATCCTTAGTGTCATAGCCTCTTTTAAACTCTTCTTGTATTTCTGTAACTTCTCTTTTGACTTACTGTTCTAGTCATTTTAGGATAATCTTCAGCAAGATTTGTTTGCATGTGATTTTAGGGATATTGTTCAATAATTTCCAAATTATATTGGATCATCTTTTTTGGGAATGGAAATAAATATGGATCTCTTACCATCAATTGACCATGTAACTTCTAAGTTTCTAGGCACAACTGATGAGCACATCCAAGAGTGTATCTTCTTGTTGAAATATGACAATTCTGCTAATTTTGAAAGAATGTATGTTATTTTGTTTTAGCCAGAAATGCACAATCTGGAGTGGATAAAATTAATGAATGGGACCTCCTAAAAATTAAATCACTGTATACATAAAATTGGGAATGGCGTACCCCAGGGATGCATCCTATCTCCATACCTTTTCAACCTATATGCAGAACAGATTATCCAGGAGGCTGGGCTCATATGAGGAGAAATGTGGGGTCAAGATTGGTGGACGATTTAGCAATAATCTGCGTTATGCAGATAACACTAGCCTGCTTGCTGAAACTGAGGAGGACCTGAAGCACCTGCTGCAGAGGGTCAAGGACTGCAGCCTCCAATATGGATTGAGG
>NW_006399915.1:2129086-2155546 GCF_000299155.1 Elephantulus edwardii
CTGGGATAATCAGGATGGGAGTGTCAGAGACAGTGTGATTGGCACAGGACAGAGCAGAGTTTAGGGCTGTTGTACATAGGGTCACTATGAGTTGCAAGTGACTTGACAGCACATAACAGCAACAACATACATAAAAAATATTTTTCAGCAGAGTGAAAAGAAAATCTACTGACTAGGAAAGAAAACCTAACCTAACAAACTGGGAATATCATTTCAGATAAAGGTCTCATATCAAAAGGTTATAGAACCCCACAGAGCCTCTACAAGAAAAAGACTGACGGCACAGTTACATAATGGGCAAAAGACAGAAAGACTTTTGACACAGGAAGATATTTGGATGTCCAACATACACTTGAAGAAATGCTCAAAATCACTGACAATAAGAGACATACAAATCAAAGCTACAATGAGATACCATCTCACTCTAATAGCAGAGAAAAAGTTTAACAGGACAGTAAGTAATAAATGTTGGAGAGGATGTAGCAAGATAGGAACACTTACACACTGTTGGTGGGATTGTAAAATGGTATAACCACACTGAAAGGCAACTTGGTGCTTCCTCAAAAAGCTGAACATAGAAATTCCATGTAACCAGCTATTTCACTGCTTGGAATATACTCAAAGGAAATTAAAACTGAGGCATAAATGGAGACTTGTATACCAATATTCATAGCAGTGTTATTCACCATTGTAAGAATATAGAAACAACCCAAATGTCCAACCACAACACAGTTGATTGAAAAATTGTGGTATATTCACATGATGGAATACTATGCAGCAAGTGGGAACAATGATTTTGTAAATCTCTAACTAATTTGGCATGGACTGCAAAGCATTATGCTAAGTGAACTACTTCAGTCCCATAAGGACAAGTCCTGTATAAGACCATTATTGTAGAATGTGTAGGAGGATCCAAGAGGTAAGGGTGTGAGCAGAGGCATAAGAATTGGCAGAGCAAGGAGAGTTGGTTAATCATAGGGTTGCATAATTTGATGAGTGGAGAGCGGGATGGGTAGAGGAAATGGGAAAGATGCAGTATGGAAAACAATGTATATGAAAGTTGTAAACAAACCAGTCCGTCTGACATATTTTGGGCATGTTGTAAGGAGGGACTGGTCCTTGGAGAGGGACATCATGTTTGGCAGATTGGAAGGGTGGCAAAAGAGAGGAAGACCTTCGATGAGATGGATCGATTCTGTGACTGGAGTGGTGGGAATAACTGTGTTTGAGATGACTCGGTTGGCACAGGATAGAAGAGCATTCAGAGCTCTTGTACATAGGGTCACTATGAGTAGCAAGCGCCTCTATGGCACATAATAATACCAACAACAACATTTAAAACTAAACAAAAAAACCCAAAAAGAATATTTTATTTTGTCTTAAATTTGATAAATTCAACAAAAATAGTTATTTTGCTTTTGAACTATTATTTTTCTTTTTAAGTCTTTACTAATATTTTTCTTATTCATATACAATTACAATGTTTCATGCATGTACATTATGCTTTATACAATCTTTTATTTGCATTATATCTCATTCACTTATATGTGTTTTCCCCACTTACAATCATCTAATTAATAACTTCACTTGTAAAAGCATGTTAGCCAACTATTTCATTTCTTATGTCTTAATATCCCCTGTTAGATGGACAATTTCCAATTTGTCAATTCCTATTAAACCAATATTCTGAGGGAACAAGCATGTCCCTTTTTTGTTGAAAGAATCTTTATTCAACTTGGATAATTGACACATATGCATCCACAAGTAAAGTCCTGACCACCACAGCAAGCCATCAAGGTGCAACAATTGACCCTAGCTCAAAAATATAGAGAGTAGTCAGGAGACAAATATATCTGGGATAATTTCCAGGATTCAGAAACCTGGGATTAATTCTTAATACTTCTGTTGTTGTTTTTATGTGCCATCTAGTCACTTGTGACTCATAGCAACCCTATGTACAAGAGCTCTGAATGTTGTTCTATCCTGTGCCAACCTAGCCATCGCAAATGCACTTATTCCCACCGCTCCAGTCACAGAATCAACCCATCTCATCAAAGGTCTTCCTCTCCTTCGCCGCTCCTCCCCTCTGCCAAACATGATGTCCTCTCCAAGGACCAGTCCCTCCTTGCAACATGCCCAAAATATGTCAGATGAAGCTTCAGAATCCTTGACTCCAGGGAACACTCTGGCTTCACCCTCTCCAGGACAAACCTCTTTGCTCTCTTAGCATTCCATGGTATATTTAACACTCTTCTCCAGCACCACAGCTCAAAGTCATCAATCCTCTTTCTATCAACCCTATTCACTGTCCAACTCTCTGATGCATAGCACATCATTGCGAAGACTATAGCCCGGATCAGGCGTACCTTAGTCTCCAGCCTGACATCGTTGCTCTTCAGTACTCTTGAGAGGTCCCTCACAGCCGACTTTCCCAATGCAATTCATCTCCTAGGTACACAAATATGCTCTCTCTCCTATTGTCTGCTGAGCTACTAATGTGTATATTATTTATTAATAGACACAAAATAAAAATATCTAAGGGAATATTATAGCCCTTTGAAGAAACCCAGAAATCAGCTTTACTAATTTTCTGGGGCAAAAATAGAGAAATGAACTCAATGTCAGTAAATCTAGGATAACAGAAAATGTTTTCCTATCCTGAACTGGGGCAACAAATAATGTCCATAACCTACAAAGAACCTCCCTCATTTATAATTTTCTTCTTATTTATTACCTCTTTCTCCAACTTACTCTATGTTTATGGTGTTTGGTACACAAGCATGCCATTGAGTTGAGTATGACTCATGGTGATCCTATGAACAAATGATCTGAACCCTGCTTTATCCTGTGTCATCTTCACACTTCCTGACAGATAAGAGCCCATTGCAGAAGTCACTGTGTCAATCCATATGGTTGAAGGTCTTCCTCCCAGTATCATGTCCTTCTCCAAGGAATAGCCCAGCCCCTCTTAGCAGTATGCCCAAAGTATGTGAGGCAAAGCCTCATCATTCTTGCCTCCAAAGAACACTCTGGCTTCATCCTCTGCAAGACATATCTGTTTGTTCTCTTCACCATCCGTGTGATGTTCAGAGCTCTTCTCCAATACCATGGCTAAAAAATGTCAATTCTTTTCCTGTCACCCTTGTTCATCGTCCAGCTCTCAGATGCCTAGCAAGTAATTGGAAAGACCATGGCCTGAATCAAATGCACCTTAGTCCTCAAACTGACATCATTACTCAAACTTGTCCAGTGTATAGTGTCTTGTTATTTCCTGATTGCTTGTACCAAGGATGTTAATTGTGGATCCAAGAAAGATGAAGCTGTTGACAGTTTCAATCTCTTCTCCATCCATCATGATGGTTATATTATTAACCCTAGAAGACAGAGATTCCAGCGCTCTCCCATGGCTCAAAATGGAACCATGGAAGAATGCTGGAATGTCTGTCTCTTAGCGTTTTATTCTAGGAAGATGCCTAACTCAGGAAACCTTGGCTAAGGAGAATGTTTACTGTTCTACTCATCCCTATTCTGTTTATTCTGTGATTAATAGAAGTATGTTGACCATATTTCCATAAACAAAATTGCTTTTTTTTTCTTGTTTATCATGCCATTAGAACAGTTTCTGGTCTGTACTCTGCTCCAAATGATCTTTGCTAAGCCTTTGTAAACACAGCATATTGCAGATGCTCATCTGATTATCCACTACATTCAATTCATCATCAAATCCTCTCTCTTTCACCTCATAAATACCTTTTGCATCTGTCTGACTCTTTTAATCACATCATAAATCATCAAATCTAGTATATTAAGCCACTATCTCTTTTGTGTGTAATGCCACTGAACACCTCATAATTTATTTCACTGTTCCCACTCCTGCTGTGTTGCAATCAGATATGTGTCCAGAGCTGGCTAGGTTAGGATCTCCAGAACCATCTGTGTACTTTATTTTTCAGTTCCACATTCAGTGGCATGTTGGTCATAGTGGAAATATTTACATCACACCAAACCAGTTAATTCCCACTCATAGTTACCCTATGGGATAGAGAAAACTTCTCCCATGGGGTTTCCAAAGCTGTGAATCTTCACAGAAGGAAACTGTCTCATCTTTCTCCTCTGGAATGGATAGTAGGTTTGAACAACAGATCTTTCAGTCAGTAGCCAAACACTTTAACCAATGCACTGTGTTCATTTCTCAATGGCTAATTGCTTAGCATTCATTGGCATGCTGCTGCCAAATGTCTTCTCTTCACGTAACTGGAAAAAAATTGCATTATTAAAAGTTCAAATTATGTCACTCCCTTACTATAAACCTAGAGTAGCATTCAAGGAAATATACATTACACCACGGATTCCTCTAAGGTTTTCCTACCTTAACCTGCCTACGTTTTTCGTTTTTTTTTCCTCTCCTACCTCACTCACTATGTTCTAGGTACCTCGTCTAGATCTCCTACTCCCCTACTCCCCTACTAACAAAACTCCAAACTCAGGATGTCTGCATACCAGGACTGCTCTTTCCTGCAATAACTCTTATAACTGATACTTTATTATCAATGAAGTCTCAGTGTATATATGTTACTTCTTCAAAGAGGTCTTCTCTGACTATGCTACCTGAAGATGTTTCTATAATATTACCCAGTTTTATAATACTAATGCTGTGTATTTATTTTTTCTAGTACCTCTACAATAATAAATGCTTTGTGAAAAAGCAGTGATAATTTTTAGTCTCTATTTCTGTAGTTATTATTATTGTGTACCATAGAGTGGAAACTTACCTATAACTGACCCTCCAGTGTCTTTTCAGAGGCCGTTAATCACATTGTAGAAGATTGCCCATCCTTCTCCTGTGGAGTAGCTGGTGGTCTTGAACTGGCTTTTGGGATTGCAGCAAAGCTTCTTGTCACGGGTCACCAGAAGTAATGGCTGAAATTTTATTTTAATCTTGTCTCATCATTTACTTGTATAACAACCATACTAATGAGTGGGAAAAGTTCTGCCTAGTGAGCTGAAGCTCAGAGAATGTTTCTCAGTTTCCTGAAGGAAAATATGCAGATACCCTCAGGACTTTAGCCTCAAAGAATTGATCTTACAATGCTAAAGATCTGAGAGATGGTTGTTAGTAGCCGCTGCATTCTCAGAAGCCACCATCAGCAGCTGCTGTGTCATCAGCTGCTGCCATGCAGCAGCCACGTATGGCTATTAACTAGGTGCTTTGCAGAGATCTCTGCTGTTTGGCTGGACCACATGGGACCCCTTGAGCTCAAGCAGAAGGGAGCAGGACAGCTGGGGCTTAAGTGAAGCGGCAGTGCCATTTCTTGAAGGGAAGATCAAGGCTTCCTGGTTTTCCATTCAGGTACTTTGTGGGGACCACTGCTGTTTGACCAGAGGCAGTCAGGTCAAGAATAAATCACAAATATACAGGTCCTTTACAATACTGCCATACTCTTGGTAACTATATAGTTAAAACTTAATATCTACTAAGAAAAGATTCACTTAATGTCAGGAAAGCAGAAGTCTGCCTCAGTTATCATGAAAAAAAACCAAGATAATCCTTCTCCTAAAAAAGCAGCTCCAATGAATACCTCAGATAGAGAGAACCAGAAGAAATACATTGATGTGGAGTTATTTGAACAGTTACAGGAAGAGATGCAAATGATGGAAGAAGCAATTAAGAAAGTAATTTACCCCAAAAACAACAGTCCAGAAGAAATATATTGATGAGGAGCAATTTGAACAGGTATGGAAGAAAATGCACAAGATGGAAGAAACAATTGAGAAGGCAAATAATCCAGAGATAACAGTCCAGAAGGAATATATTGATGAGGAACAATTTGAACAGCTATGGGAGAAAATTAAAAGATGAAAGAAAGAATTGATAGAATAGGTAGAGGTAAAAGAACTTAAAAAAAATCGTCAAAAGACAAAGAGGTACAGCCAACACAATACTAGAAATAACAGAAAAGCATGAAAATGCAACCCAGAATATTAAGACTGAAATGGCAGAAGTGTTCAATATGCTGGTAGCACAAAAAAAAAAAGAACTGAAAAGATGAAACATATGATCAGGGAGTTGAAATACAACAACCTCACTGAAAACATACTTGAAGAAAAAAAATCTAAGTTGAGACATAAAGAAAATGAATAAAACATTAGAATAATGTGGGATGATATCAAATAGAATAACAAACGTATGATTGGAATTGCAGAACTGGGGAGTGACAGGGAAATCACTGAAAAAACAGTGCAAGAAGTATTAGAAGAAAACTTCCCAGATATTTTGAAGAATGGACAAATCCACATAAAAAAAAATAGAATGAAATTGAAAAGTTCCTTGAAACAAATTAAAATAAAAAGATAACATCCTAAAACCTCTGGGATACAGCTAAGGCAGTCCTGGGGTTGGGGGCAGTTCATAGCAATATGCCAAAATATAAAAAGAAAAAGAGAATAAAAATCAATAATCTAACTCAATACCTTCATCATCTAGAAAAAAGAAAAAAAAATATAATCCTACAGCCTCTAGAAGAAAAGAAATTATCAGGACAAGAGCTGAAATCAATGCGATACAAAATAGAAAAACAATTGAAACCATCGATAAGACCAGGAGCTGGTTTTTTTAAAAAATTAATAAAATTGACAAACCATTGGCAAACTTAAACAAAAGAGAGAGAAAAAAGACACAGATAACTCAATTATGAAATGATGGGATGACATCATAACAGAACCAGAGGAAATTAAATCTATAATATCAGAATGCTACAAAAAGATATACTCTGATAAATTTGAAAACCTAGAAGAAATGGACAAATTCCTTGAAACTCACAACTCAATCCCTACCCAATTGACGAGGACAGTTATAGAAATCTTGAACAGACCCATATGAAAAGTCCTCAACAAGATGACTTCACAGTTGAATTCTACCAAGTATTCAGAGAGGATCTATTACCAATTCTACTTAAACTATTTCAAAAAATTGAAAAAGAAAGAAGACTTCCAGAGTCATTCTATGGCTCTGAAAGCATAAAGCTAATACAAAAACCAGGCAAAGATATTACCAAGAAAGAAAACTGCAGACCAATATCTCTCATGAATATAGATGCAAAAATCCTAAACAAAAATCCTAGCCAATAGAATCTAAAAGCACATTAAAAAAAAAAACCAAACACAACAACCACCATAACCAAGTCAGATTCATAACATTATTCAAGGATGGTTCAACATAAGAAAAACAAACAACATAATTCACCATATTAACAAAATAAGTAGTAAGAACTATATGATCTTAGCAATTGATAAAGAAAAGGCCTTTAACAAAATCCAACACCCGTTCCTGGTTAAGACACTTGGAAAAATTGGAATAGAAGGAAATGTCCTCAACATAGTGAAAAGTATATATCAAAACCCAGGACCAATATCATTCTCAATGGAGAAAGACTAAAAAAATTATCTTTGCAACCAGGGGCCAGGCAAGGATATCCACTGTCATCACCTCTATTCAATATTGTACTGGAAGTGCTTGCTAGGGCAATATGACAATATGTGTGCGCGCGTGCACGTGTGTGTGTGTGTGTGTGTGTGTGTTATGAGTCGTTGAGTCGCTTGCGACTCATATTAACCCTATGTACAACAGCCCTAAACTCTGCTCTGTCTTGTGCCAATCACACTGTCTCTGATATACCCATCCTGATTACCCCAGTCACTGAATCAATCCACCTCAGAGGGGGTCTTCCTTTCCTGCGCTGCCCTCCACCCTCCCAAGCATGATGTCCCTCTCACAGGACTGGTCCCTCCTTACAACATGTCTAAAGTATGTTAGACAAAGCCTCAGAATCCTTTCCTCCAAGGAGCAGCCCAGTTTAACCCTTTCCAGGACGATTCTGTTTCTTTTCTTAGCAGTCCATGGTACCCTCAATAGTCTTCTCCAGGACCACAGCTCAAAGGCATCAATTCTCCTTCTATCCTCCATTGTCATTGTCCAACTCTTTGACGCATAACAAGTGATTGCAAAGACCATGGCCTGTATCAGATGCACCTTAGTTTCCAGAGAGACACCATTGTTTTTCAGTACTTTGGAGAGGTCTCTAACAGCAGACTTTCCCATCAATAGAAGGAAATAAAAGGTATCCAGATTGGCAAAGAGATGGTTAAAATATCACTACATGTAAATGATATGATAGTGTACCTAGAAAACCCCAAAACTCAACAACAACAACAACAAAAACTGTTAGTGACAAAACCAGAAGAGCATCCTGTGAGGGTACAGGTACCATGTTCATTATCGTCATGTGTCATCAAGTCAAGTACAACTCAGTGTTACCCTATAAACGACAAATCTGAACTCTGATACCTGTGTTGTCCTCATCATCTCTGTCATACTTGAGCCCATTGCTGTAGTTCCTGTGTCAATCTATCTTGTTGAGTGTATTACTCTCTTTTGCTGACCCTCTACCTTTCTAAGCATGATGTCGCTGACTAAGTAAAAGCCTTTTCTAGCAACATGCTAAAAATATATGATATGAAGCTTCAGCATTCTTGCCTTCAAGGAATACTCTGGCCCACTTTCTCCAAGACATATGTCCTTTCAGCAGTCTATGGGATATTCAGTAGTCTTCTCCTGTACCACAATTCAAAGACATTGGTTCTTCTTCTGTTGCTCTTTTTCATTGTCCAGGTTTCAGATGCACAGCATGTGATTGAAAAAAAACATGACATCATTGCTCTTCAGAAATTTGGAGATGTCCCTGATTGCAAACTTTCCCATTGCAACATATCTTTTGATTTCTTGACTTCTGATCCCAAGGATGTTGATGGTGAATGGCAGTAAGATGGAGTTGTTGACAAGTTAGGTCTTCGTTCCATCTATCATGATGTTGTCTAGCAATCCAGTGGTGAGGATTTTCTGTCTTCTTGGTGTTGAGATGTAATCCATATTGAAGGTTGCAGTCTTTGACCTTCTGCTGCAAGTGTTTCAAGTCCTCCTCACATTCAGTAAGCAAGATTGTGTAACCTGCATAATACAGGTTGTTGATGAGTTTTCCTCCTATATTGATGCTACATTCTTTTTTATAAAGTCTGTTGTTGATTGCTGTCGAGTCGAGCACGACTCATAATGACCCTATAAACAAAAGACCTGAAGTCTTTCTATAACTATGGTCATTTCTCAAAGTTCATAGAGTTTCCAGGGGTACGTTGTTTAGGAAATGGATGCCACTCTTGTGTCTCAAATAATTTGCTCAGTATACTAATTGAGCAGGTGTGATTAAAGAATGCATCCCTGACACACTTTTCTTGATTTTAAACCATGCAAGGCTCTCTTGCTTTTTATTGGGCAATAGCTTCCTGATCTAGGTATAGGTTTCATATGAGCATAATTAAATGTTCAGTAATTCCCAATTTTCATTAGAAAACCCTATAAATCTCTGAGGAAAACTTGGAAGCTTCACAACAGATCATTCTAAGTTCGTTGAGGAATTTGAACACATCATCCAGGTATTTGAACTACCACATAAAGATAGGTAAGTACTTTGTCATTGTTGCACCCCTAAGGAGAACACCCCTTATCAAGGAAGCAAGGCACGCATGTGTAGATAGTTTATATGTCTTGTAACCTAATCTACCCTCATGGCATGCTCCTAGTAAAATCTGGGTTAGACCTATCAGTAAAACCAGTTAAGAGAATGTCTAAGAGGCGACGATTGTTTAATTAGAAGAATGAAAGCCATCCAGGTTAAACTTATTAGCTCTACTAAAATATCTGTAGTAATTCAGGAAAAGAGATCAGTGTGTTTAGAAGTAGGATTGCTGAGGCAATCCAAAAACAATCTGAACTTTAAGCCCACATAATCTGCTATTGTCTTAATATCCATTTTATCACTAACTCTGCTCTAAATATTCACGGAAAGCTGCAAATGTAAATGTAAATGATATTAGGACTCCCAGACATTTTGGAGTAATTCCTTGGAGATTGTGACCAATAACTTTATCAATAAAGACATAAGAATCAGGGAGGGACTGTCAAAAGGTCAAGGGCCTAACCTTGGCTGTACAAAGTATTCAAGAAGCCTCCACTTTAGGTCATTCAGGAAGACCCAAAAGGGAATGTTTCTAATGCAGAAAGTCAGGACATTACAAGTATGAGTTCCCAGCGGGGATAAGCCAGACATACCAGCAAAACCTCTCACAAAACTGGGCACTGGGTTTATAATTGCCCTGTGGTCCGAAAGGAGTGCAGTGAAGTCACCAAGCCCTTCTGGCGGTAGAGAAGACTGAATAGACCCAAGCCCTTGAAACAGCTCCCTAACGTTGATATCTCATACCAGAAGCACTCAGGTCATCTAGATGTGCTTTAAACAGTAAGGATGTTTAAAGTTTTAAATTAATATTGAAAAAACTACTTAAAACTTTTGATGGCCCTTTGTCCCAAGCTTCATGTTTTATAATTTGAGGCAAACAGTTAATCCTCCAAAAGACATAAGAACCAACTCTCGTCTTATTTCTAGAAAGGACTCTTAACCAATTAAACTTGATAGCAGCTGTCCCACAACAGCACAGAGATTATATCTCATAAATACTGGTAAGGAAGAACTATATATCTTCCTAGATGAATGTGGTTTCAGTGCTGATCAGAGACACTTCTGAAGGCTAACAGAACAAGCCTGTCAAATCCCTCAGCAGCTATTAAGTTTTATTTTATTTTATTTATACTGGTTTACATACAAAGTTCATAAACATTGTTTCCCACCTCAGATCTTTCCCTTTTCCTTTACCAATTCCTCCCTCTACCCATCAAATTGTGCGACCCTATATTTAAGCACACCTTCTCCTCCTCCCCCTGCCGCTGCCCTCCTTGGATGCTCATACACACTGTACAATAATGGTTCTATACAGTATGTGTCTTTATGAGACTGAGTTATCTAACTTAGCATAATGCTCTCCAGTCCCTCCCATGTTAGGTAATAATTTACAAAATCATTACTCCTGTGTGCTGCATAGTATTCCATTGTATTAGATTCTTAAGGCTGGTTCCTAGTCTCAGATTTGGAGTTAAGCCTCATAATTGTTCTGCTTTTTAAGGCCAGTTGTAATTTGAGAGTTCTTGTGGTCTAGTGGTAAAGAGCTCTGCTGCCAATCCAAAGCCATATGGATCAAATTTACCATCTGCTCCATGGAAGCAAGAGCAAGATAGGCAATCTCCTTCTGTGTCATTTACTACGAAAACCTGCTAAAGGGTCAGCTATGGTTTGGATCTGGCTCAATGGTACATAATAAGAGCAAAACAGTAACACTGATATAAGCTTTTACAGAGAAGAAGCTAAAAGTGAGAACCAAAGTAGATTTTTCTTGCTCTCCATAAACCAGAGAGTTCTGATGTCCTAGTTATATAGAACTGTGTGCTAAGCCAAAGGCTGCTTCTCTGTCAACTTAAATCCATCAGCAGCTCTTTGGGAATTAAGATGGTCAATCTCCTTTTGTGTAATTTACATTGTCAGAAACTCTGTGGAAGATAAGCTGGGTTTGTCCTGTCTAAATGGCAATGAAAGGAGAAACAGAGAGGGCCAGCTCATATATAAAACATCTAAATTAGTATTAGGACTTCTAGAGTTCTTCCAAGCTTTTTTAAAATGAAGTTTATAGTCCTTGGTTTTAGGCCTAGATCTATGATCCACTTTGAGTTGGTTTTTGTGTACGGAATGAAGTGTGGATCTTGCTTGAGTTTTCTGCGGACAGTTTTCAATTTTGCCAGCATCATTTGTTAAAAAAGTCTGTCATTTCCCCACTTAACTGATTTCATCTCTTTGTCAAAAATCAGTTGACAATAGGTAGATGGGCTGATTTCTGGATTATTCTATTCTATTCTATTCTATTCTATTCCATTGATCTATGTGTCTTTCATTGCAACAGTACCATGCTATCTTAACCACCATGGCAGTGTAGTAGGATTTGAAATCAGGGAGTGAGATGCCTCCTACCTTGTTTCTCTTTTCAAGGAGTTCTTTGCTTAATCAGGGTTTCTTTCCATTTCAAATGAAATTTGAGATTGCCTTTTCCATCTCGTTGAAGAATGGAATTGGTAATTTGTATTGGGATTGCATTGAACGTGTAAATTACCTTTTGTAGTATTGTCATTTTCACAATATTGAGTCTAGGGTAACAGAGTGAAAAGGATGCAGAGTTCCTTTTTGGAACTGGGAAGGGCTCCTTGCCTTCTACCACGTCTGCATTATTGAGCTGGTTTAAAATCGATCTTAAAGAATTCAGACTTAATTTTTTTAATGTTGTTGTTATAAAATGCTATTTAAAGATAATCCAAAAATTTTTCATTCACAGATACACATTTTCCTCTCTCCCTCCCCTGCCTCCCTTCCTTCTCTCCCAGTTACTTTGTAAAGAACTTCTTATTCCAGACTGTTAATCATCAAACATATAATGCCTTATAATATATTCCTTTCAGGCAGTCCTTTCCTTAACCTGTTCCAGGTCAGTGTTTATTGTCTATCCATTCTTTTTTTGCTCCCCTTTCATTAAAATCACAATAAAATACAAATTAAGCATAGTGACAGATATTGTATTTTAACTTGAGAAGAGTAAAAAAATTTGAAAAGTGTTTCATGGAATAAATATTTTTAAATGCAGTGACTGCAACTTAACCAACATGAAAAATATATTGGTACCAAAAAATGGGGCATTTTCTGAAAAGTTTTCTTTTCTATGCTCACCCTTAGATTCCAGATATGTTTGTCTTTAGAATCATATTTCAAGTTTATCTAAGAAAAAATACTAAAATTTAAC
Organism: Elephantulus edwardii; assembly: GCF_000299155.1. Taxonomy (NCBI): domain Eukaryota; kingdom Metazoa; phylum Chordata; class Mammalia; order Macroscelidea; family Macroscelididae; genus Elephantulus; species Elephantulus edwardii. Next base: position 2,141,873 of record NW_006399915.1, read on the forward strand.
TGAAAATATTCCTACACAGTCTTGGCAAGAATCAAATAGATGCCATCAAGTTGACTTGGACTCAGATTTCGAACACACAACAGATTGAGTCTTTGCCTTTTCCTGTGCCTTTCTCACAAGGTCCACTGTGCTCATACACTTTAAAAAAATTATTAATTTTAACACATTGCTGCAAACTTTTAAATTGAGGACCATTCTTAGAAACACTTTTTTTTTTCAATTGTTTATGACTGCCATATGAAATTGAGCGTCAGTCATTGATGTCAAATGAGATTCCTTCTTTTATTAATTAAAATGTGCAGGACGGCTATAGCTGTCGTTTGCGGCGACGTGTTAATAAACATTTACAGAGATTTTGGTTTTCCATTCATTCATTGTTGCATTTTTCTCCCTGCCCACCGCTCCCCCCTAGCTTGCTCTTCTCTTTGAAAAGTAAAAGAAATGTTCATTCACTGGTATACAATCCCCCTGGCCCCCAGGTTCCTTGCAATTTGTTCAGTCTTTCCTTTATGTCCTATGTTTATAAGTCACTCTGATACAGAGGTTAACTAAAGGTAGCTTCTTTAACATACATTTTCATAGACCTTGGGAGAGAAACAGTGTTCTTGTTTTCTTGTTCATCTGTTTTGCCTCAGATGATACAATTCTAAGCCAATTGGGTTGGTAAGATAGGAAAATATACATATACAAAATATATATAAATATATAAAATATAAATATCCTTGTCAAGGATAAAAAAATAAAAAAGAGTACCTTATAAATTATATCTCACTTATAGTCACTCCTTCGACTTAGTTGTGTCCCAAATATGTATGCACATTTACAACCAGTAAAAATGTGCAGCTAAATATTTTGCTGCTTGTTATTAATTTTAAAAGGTACATGTACATTTATGGAATTGGAAGGTTTCTGGCCCGGTAGAAGACTGGAGTTGGAGTGCCCAGTCAGGTCAGAGTATCTAGTCATCTGAGTGGTGCCCAAGGCTCTAAGATGTAATCTATGTGACCTGATCTAGGGGGTGTTAAGGGTCTATCAGAAAGTGGGCCCCTCAGTCTAGGGTAAAACTTCTTTTGCTGGCTTCAGAGAAGTCTAGGCTAGTCTATCTGATGAGACACTGTGTCTTGGACAGTGTAAGGATGATTACAGGCAAGGTTCTCAGTCAAAAATAACAGACAGTAGCTGCTGATCTGAAATGTCCAAGTGTGGACAAATGTAGTAATGGAGTGGGTTGGATAAGTGTACCCAGTAAGAAGGAAGGAAAAGAGAAAGGAAAAGAAGGGTCCTGGTCAAATGAAATATCTAATCTATTCTAGGTGCTAATTGCAGACCAGGTGTGGCAGTCTGCAGGCTCCAAGGAAAATGCACTCAGCTGTGTACCTCTAAATACAAGATGGTGTGGGTGTGGCTTGAGGAAGAGTAGGGCTGGGAGGGCCTGGGAAAAGCTGAGAGTTTTGAGAGGCTTGAGGAGGCCTGATGGTGAGTAGTAGGGGAGTGCACAGAGGGCAAGGGAATATATTAGATCTTTTCTGCTGGTATGGATGCCACTGCTGCTGCCACTGTTCTGAGTTTCCTAGTTCCCATACTATATGAATAGCTAATCAAGATGGCTGTACTGTGGTGTTGACAATTTCATGTTCTTTTGCTCTCCTTGTTGAAGGTTTTCTTCTTTAGTGTTTTAAGTCTTGACTTTTTCTGTTGTGAGTGGAAGAATTTTCATCTGTATCTCTTTGTTTTCTGGTGTGTTTGGCTCAGAGGTTCTATTATCGGTCTAGTCTGCCATCTTGGAGGCATGTGGTAGAAAACAAGCACCTTCTTCTGGGCTGGTAAGTACTCTCTGAGGTCAGAGAATTTGTTTTCTTTTCTCATAGAAGCTTTAACTGAGGAGAAACTAAAAGTGAGAACCAAAGCAGATTTGGGATCAAATAGCATGCTTATTGTTTTATAGTTGTAGGATTGTGTGTTTTATAGTTTGTTGAGTATAGTACTTATATGTAAGTGTGCTGTACTGGGACGACTGTGTGTTCCCATGCTGCTGCTTTTTTTATAGTTTGTATATGTGCATGTTTGCTTGTTTATAGTTTGCTCTTTTCTGTGGCAGGAGCGCTGGTGGTCTAGCAGGTAAGGAGTTGCACTGTTAACCCAAAGACAGGTGATTTGAATCAACCAGCTGCTCTGAGGGAAGACAATAAGCAATGACTTGTGCAATTTACCGCTTCTGAAAATCTGTTGGAGGGTCAATTATGACTCCATTCTGACTCCATAGCAATGAGACTTTGACTTTTTTTTAACTTATGGATACAATACTTGGCTGCTAGCTTGCTGTATTGGAGTTATTGGCGTCTTGCTGTGATGCTCAAGATATTCCACTACTATTTCAAATATCAGGGTCATCTATGATGGACAGGTTTTAGTGGAGCTTCCAGACTGAGACAGACTAAAAAGCAGGACAGATCATGCATGTCTGCAACAAGAAGTCTTGAAAAATGCTATGAATAACAGAGAAACTTTTTTAGATATAATGTCAGAAAATGAGCACCTCAGGTTGGAAAGTACTTTTAAAAAAATGAAGAGAATCAGCCACAAACATCCATTAATATTTGGAACAAGGAATTTATGAAGTCTGAGTATAAGAAAATTGGAAATTGTAAATAATGAAATGGAATGCATCAACAGTGACAGCCTAGGCTTTAACAAGCTAAAATGGATTGGTTTTGGCCGTTTTGACCATTTTGAATCATATGATCATATAATATATTACAAGAATTACAAATTGAAGAGAAATTGTGTGGTGTTAATAGATAAAAAAGAAAACATCCTTATCTATTGTAAAGTACAATGTTGTGAGTAATAGGATACCATCCAAACACAAACAAGGATCTTGTTATTGTTGTTATGTGGTGTCAAGTTACTCTCAACTCATAGCAACCCTATGTATAACAACCCTGAACCCTGCTCTATCTGGTGCCAACTTTATTGTCTCTGACACACCTACCCCCACTACCCAAATCACTGTATTAATCCATCTCATCGATGGTCTTCCTCTTTTTCTCTGTCCCTCTACTCTTCCAAGCATGATGTCCCTCTTCAAGGGCTGGTCCTTCCTTACAACATGACCAAAGTATGTCAGATGAAGCCTCAGAAAATCCTTGACTCCAAGGAGCAGGCTGGCTTCACCTTCTCTAGGATGAGCCTGTTTGTTCTCCTGGCATTCCATGGTATATTCAAAACTCTTCTCCAGCACCACAGCTCAAAGGCATCAATTCTCTATCATCCCTAGACATTGTCCAACTCTCTGACACATAGCAAGGTAGACCTGTTAATAAAACACTCATTCAAGTATAAACACCCACTACTGAGGGAATTGAGGACTTGTACAACTTTTTAGAGTGAATTTGATCAAACTTGCAATAAAGACACATTAATAATAATTGGTTACTGGAAGGCAAATGGTGAAATGAAGAACTGGAGATTAAAAAATATGGGTTTCATGACAGAAATGAGACTTAAGAGTTAATGACAGAATTTTATGCAATCTATGATTTATTAATTGCAAATATCTTTTTAAGAAAACTTCAGCAGCACTTATATACATTGAGCTCATCTGAGAGATCACCTAGGAATCAGATTGACTACTTCTATGGAAAGTGTTGCTGGAGAAGGTGAATACTATCAGTCAAAACGACTGATTGCAGAACAGACCATAATTTACTAATGGGGGAAAAGTCAAATTGTAACTGAAGAAACTAACACAAATCCATAAGGACCAAAATACAACATAGGATCTATCAAACTTAACTGAAAAACATCATCAAGAACAGATTAAAATTTTTAACATTAATTACCAAAGACCATATGAGTTGTGGGATGACATCAAATATAGTATTAAAAAAGCAAAATGTTGTAGCAAAGAAACTTGCATGAGAACAGAGAGAGACTAAAATAAAGGGACTAAAATAAGCCTTATGTTAGAACACACTCTGCATTTCTCATGCTGATAAAAACCTCTAAAAACCTGAAGAACAAATTTAAGCTTATAGTAGCAATACTGAAGAATTCCATGAGCAAAATCTTGAATGATGCAAGAAATGTAAAAAGAAGATGGCAGGAATATAGAGTCACTGTACCAAAAGGAATTGGTCTATGCTGTACCATTTCCTGATGTTAACACATGATAAAGAACCAAATGTAATGAAGTAAAAAAGTTGAAGCTTCATGGAAGGCAGTGGCAAAAAACATAAGGCCCTATGAATACCAACTCATATATTTCAAAAAAATCATTGCAGCTCTGGACATGCTCATGAGCTAAGAAAATTGGAAGACATCTACCTGGCTAAATGGTCATACTGGTTCCTATATTAAAACAGGGAGATCCAACAGAGTCTGGAAATTGGCAAGTACTATCATCTGTATCACATGCAAGTAAATGATTTCTATCTGAAGATTATTAAAAATCAGCTGGAACAATATATTGGCAGGAAATACCCAGAAATTCTAGCTAGATTCAGAAGAGACCATGGAATGAGAGAGAGCGCTGCTAATGTCTAAGGGCTCTTGGCCAAAAACAAAGAATACCAGAAAAATGTTCACTTGATAGTTATTGACTATCAAAAATGTTTGACTGTATGGGTCGTAACAAATTAGAGCTACCATTGAGAAGAATCTCAGAAAACTTAATTGTCCTCAGGTGAAACATCTCTGTAGAGAGATCATGAAGGACTTGCCCAAATAGAACAAGGGGCATTGAATGATTTAAAATTAGGATATGAGTTTGTGTGTGTGTGTCAGCATTATATACTTTCTTTAAAATTATTCCGTCTGTATCCTGAGGAAATAATTTATGAAGCTGGAATATATGAAGAAGAAAGTGGCATTATGTAGATGATGTAACAGCTTTCAGATGGTAATGAAGACTTGAAGCACTTATTGAAAAAGATCAAAGACTACGGCCTTCAAAATGTACAATATTTCAACATTAAGAGATACAAACTCTTACCAGTGGAAGCATAGGCAACATTAAGATGTTGTTGTTGTTGTTATGTGCTGTTGTGTTGCCTACAACTTATAGCGACCCTGTGTACAACAGCCTTAAACCCTGCTCTATCCTTTGCCAATCTCACTGTCTCCAAGATACCTACTCCAATTACCCTAGTCACTGAATCAATCCACCTCATAGAAGGTCTTCCTCTCCTGTGCTGTCCCTCCACCCTTCCAAGCGTGACATCCTTTTCCAAGGACTGGTCCCTCCTTGCAACATGTCCAAAGTATGTCAGACAAAGGTTCAGAATCTTTGCTTCCAAGGAGCAGCCTGGCTTCACCTTCTCCAGGATAAACCTGTTCATTTTCTTAGCAGTCCATGGTATATTCAATACTCTTCTCCAGTACCACAGCCCAAAGGCCTTAATTATCCTTCTATCATTCCTAGTCGTTGTCCAACTCTCTGACGAATAGCAAGTGATTCAGAGACCATGGCCTGTATCAGGCATACTTAGTCTCCATGACACCATTGCTCTTCAGGACTTTGGAGAGGTCCCTAACAGCAGGCTTTCTTATCACAATACTTCTTTTAATTTCCTGGCTGCTGGTGCCAAGAATGTTGATTGTGGAGCCAAGCAAACTAAAGCAGTGAACAATCTCAATCTCTTCAGCATCTATCCTGATGATGCCAATTGGCCCGATGGTGAGAATCTTTGTCTTTTTTATATTGAGCCTCAATCCATATTGAAGGCTGCAGTCCTTGACCTCCTGCAGCAAGTGTTTCTGGTCCTCTTCAGTTTCAGCAAGCAAGCTTTTGTCATCTGCATAATACAGGTTGTTGCTGAACTTTCCTCCAATCCTGATGCCACACTTCTCCTCATAGGGCCCAGTCTCCCGGATAATCTGTTCTGCATACACTTTGAAAAGGTATGGAGATAGGATGCATCCCTGGCGTACACTCTTCCCAATTTTGAACCACGCAGTGTTTCCTTGCTCTGTTCTGATGACTGCCTCTTGGTCCAAGTATAGGTTTCACATAAGCACAATCAAATGTTCTGTGATTCCCTTTGTTCTCAGAGTCAGCCATAGTTTGTTGTGATCCACACAGTCAAACACCTTTGCATAATCAATGAAACACAGATGGGCATTCTTCTGGTACTCCTTGCTTTCAGTCAAGATCCATTAAGATAGAAGTAGAAAAATAAATTGAAATTGTCAATTATTTCATTTTACTTGGATCCACAATCAACACCGATGGTAACAGCTGTCAAGAAATCAAAAGGTGTGTTCCATTGGAAAAATCTGCTGTCCAAGAATTCTCCAAAATTCTGAAGACAAAATTGTCAGTAAGCACTAAAGTGCCCCTGATCCATGCCATGTATTTTCAATTGCTTCTTGTGCACCTGAAAGTTGGACAGTGAATAAGGATGACCAAACAAGAGTCAATGCCTTTTAATTGTGTTAACAAAGAATACTCTCTTTCCCATAGACTACCAAAGGAACAAATAAGCCTGTCTTGAAGTACAACTGGGTTGCTCTTTAGTCACAAGGATCGTGACACTTTGTTTTACATACTTTGTCAGGATGGACCAGCCCTGAGAAAAAGACATCATGCTGGGAAAGATAGAGGGTCAGAGAAAGATACGAAGATCTTCAATAAGATAAAGTGGCACAATGACTTTAATCAGTGGGAGTGAGCATTTTGGAGATAGTAAGGATGCTGCAAGATAGTGTTACTGTGAGTCTTGGTCAACTCACTTGCACATAACAATAATACAGGTATGTGCACACACATGTGCATGTACACTCACACTCTTGTAACACAACATAGATGTGTTCTCTAGGATCTTAACACACACATGAGAGTTTGGAAGATTCTATATAATAAATGTCAAATTATCTGACTTAGAGAATTAAATGTAGATTTCAGAGAAGAAGATAAGAAATGAGAGTTAGTAGACATAAATAAAAAAAATTGAGGTAAGTTTTGCATAACATATTTACAACTCAATATCAAAGTTGTACTGGCAATTTAAAAATAAATGGGTAGTTTTAATCTATCAGATACTCTGTAGCACACATGTGAGCAATTTCTTGCCTCTGAAAACCAACCAGAGGGTCAGCTATGGGTTGAGTCTGACTTGATGGCAATGAATGAGAGCAGTTATTTCAAGGAAGGAACCTTTCTGTCACATGGTTAAAATTCTTGGCTGCTAACTAAAAAGTTTAAACCTATCATCCTCCGTTCTGGAGAAAGATATGTCAGTCTACTTTAATAGTGACTGCAAGTTGAAACTCTATGGAATAGTTCACATAAAAACTATTTCATATATATTTGCTGATTCTCAATAAAAAATCTCTTAAGTCAAAAAATCTTATTTATAGCTGACCCTTCCAAGTGGATTTTCAGAAGGCTATAAATTGCATTGGTAGAGATTGTCCAACTTTCTCGTGTGGAACCACTAGTGGATTCAACCTGGCAGGAATAGGTGGCATTTAGTGTAGCAGTGCAACTCCCTGTGAACTACACCAACAAAGATGATTAAACTTAGATTGAGTTTTTTTCTGTTCTTTTTTCAAGGGGAGGTGGAGTTGAGTGTCATGGAATCCATTAAACATCAGAACAACACAAAATCAAGGCTGTGGCTGGCACTCAAAAAGAGGCCAATTTGGAAAGACTACAGTCATCAGACTATGTCAGAGCCATACTTTCCTGATAGCATTTCCATGGGTAGATTAGATAGCTCAGATTTAGAGAAATGTGCCAAAGAGGACTGGAGAGTTGATGTTGAAAGAGACCACCTTTAGAGGTTGGGAGAATCAAGTTAAATTTTGAGTAACAGAAACCTAGAATAAACTTAAAAGAGAATGTATTTTCTCCCTCTTTTCCATTGATGAGATATTTTGGACAAGCTGTTCTCTTTCTAATTGGTCTCTGGGGAAATAGTGATGAGATGTCATTCTTGCAATTAAGCACATCTTTCTGGATCTGATTACTTTCTTATTTATATAAGTTTTATGTTTTGAAAAATATGCTCTCAAAAGCTTAACTAATTTGTAGAATAAAGTAGGAATCTAGTAAAAAAAATAGATTTGAAATGGGAGACTATAAGATGAAATTGAAGGCAGAAAGATACTTCTCTGGATGTTGAGGTCATAATAGTTGGCAAGTAGCTGAATGGGTTGCCCTGAGGACAGCGTGAAGACACTGGCTCAGGTATCAGGGGACCTGAGCGTGGAAAGGACCAGAGCCCTCAGGCAACTCTGTCAGTCTCACTATCACTTTTTTGACTGGGCTGTTGATGTCTGTCAGATATTTTTGTACTAATGAGCATGACCACAGTACAATGTTTATGACACGTGGTTAACATTTACTGAGGCTCAGCAGATACAATGTACAGAGATGTTCAAAAGGAAGGAAAAATGTTCACCAAATATTCTAAAGAAAAAGTAACAGTGCATCCTTTAACAAGTCTTCTCTCCAAATGAATGTACAATGTGGGAGTTCTGCGAAGCATTTAAAGGCAGAGAACAAATAATAAACAAAGAAAGGCCCCACATAAAGTATAAAGTTGGTTCATTGGCTAATAAAACTCTTATGTTCCGTTACTCCTTTCTGATGTCTAAGTCAGGTCAACCTCATTATTTTGTGATTAGTAAAATGCTGCAAACCCAATGTGTGCTTCTATTTGTAATGTCTGGATAAAGGCAATGGGACATAAGAATAGACTGACTGACAGTGGAAAGAATCCGTGTGTTGTGTGTATAAATATTCAGAATTTAAGACGAAGAGAAACTTGGAAATCCCCAGATAATAAAGTGAAGGCAGCCTTGTCCAGTTGTGAAGTGCTCACACATTTTCATGGCTTTTATTTTTAATACCTACTATGCCAGAGACGAAAAGGTAAGGAAAAAATAGGATTGATTTCATAGTTAATAAAGTCATTTCTAGATCTATCTTGAAATGTTGTGACAGGATAATATCCATACACATACAAGGAAGTCCAATGAGTACCACAATCATTCAAATATATGCACCAACAACTAGAGCCAAAGAGGAGGAAATAGAAGACTTCTATCAATTTTTGCAGTCAGAAGTCTATCAACATGCAAACAAAATACATTAATAATAATGGGTGACTAGAATGCAAAAATTGGAAACAGGGAAGAAAGATCAGTAGTTGGAAAACATGGACTTTGTAACAGAAATGATGGTGGAGATAGAATGACAGATTTCTGTACAAGCAGTGACATATTCATTGCATATTCATTCATAAACATAGACTATACACATGGATTTCATCTGATGGCATGCATAGGAATCAGGTTGACTACATCTGTGGGAAGAATTGCTGGAGAAGTTCAGTAACAGCTGTGTTGATTGTGGAACAGACCACCAACTACTTACATGCAAGTTAAAGCTGAAGTTGAAGAAAATGTAGTCAAATCCACAGGAACCAATATTGAAATCTATCACACTTAAATTTCAAAACCATCTCAGGAACAGTTTTAAGGACTTTAACACCAATGAGCAAAGACCAGATGAGTTGTGGGAGGATATAAAGAGTATCATCCATGAAGAATGCAAAAGATCATTATAAAGTCAGAGGTAGGAGAAAAGACCAAAATGGATGTCAGAAGAGACCCTGACTATTGCACTAGAGCTCCAAGAAGCCAAAACAGGGGGGAAAAAACCAAGAAATTAAGGAGCTGAACAGAAAATTTCAAAAGGTAGCACGGGAAGAAAAGCAAAGTATAATGAAGTGTCTAAAGAGCTGGAGTCAGAAAATAAAAATGGCCAAACTTGCTGAGCACTTCTTTAGCTGAATGAATTGAAGAACAAATTCAAGACTCAAGTTGCAATGCTTAAGGATGTTGTGTGCAGAATATTGAATGATCCAGGATGCATTAAAAGAAGATGAAAGTAGTATACAGAGTCACTGTACCAAAAGGAATTGGCAGACACAGAAGAATTTCATGAAACAACATATGAGCAAGACCATGTGATGAAAGAAGAAGTTCAAGGTGCTCTAAAAGAATTGGCAAAAAACAAGACCCCAGGAATTCAAGGCATATCAATTGACATATTTCAACAAACAGGCACTGCCCTGGATGAGCTCACCAAGCCATGCCAAGAAATCTGGAGGAAAACCAGCTGGCTAACTGACTAGAAGAGATCTATATTTGTTTCCATTCCAAAGAAAGGTAATCTGACAGAGTATAGAAATTATCAAATAATATCTTATTATCACATGCAAGTGATATTCTGCTGAAAATTATCCAAAAACAACTGGAACAGTACATCAACAGAATTTCCAGATGTGCAGCCTGGGTTTAGAAGAGGTAAGGGTAGTAGGGATATTATTGTTAATGTTAGATGGATCTTGGCCAAAAGTAGAGAGTATCAGAGGAATGTCTATGTGTTTCATTGACTATGCAAAAGCTTTTAACTGTGTGGATCATAACAAACTGTGGCTAACTTTGAGAAGAATGGGAATCCCAGAACACTTGATTGTGCTTATGTGAAACCTATATTTGTACCAGTAGGCAGTCATAAGAACAGAGCAAGGAAACACTGCATGATTCAAATCAGGAAAGGTATATGCCAGGGATATGCCCTATCTTTGCAATTTATATGTGGAACAGATTATACAGGAGGTTGGGCTCTATGAGGAGAAATGTGGCATTAGGATTGCAGAAAGAATCATCAACAACCTACATTATGTAGATAACACAATCTTGCTTGCTAAAACTGAGGAGCACTTGAAGCATTTGCTGCAGAAGGTCAAGGATTGCAGTCTTCAATATAGATTGAAGCTCTGTAAGCAAATCAATAAAAAGTAATGAAAAAATAAATTAAAAAGTATAGAATGAAGCTCAACATTAAGAAAACAAAGATTCTTACCACTGGGCCGATTGGCAGCATCATGGTATATGGTGAAGAGATTGAGATTGTTGACAGCTCTAGCTTGCTTGGTTCCACAATCTACTCTTGGTACCAGAAGCTAGCAAATCAAAATATAAATTTTACTGGGAAAGTTTACTGTTGAGACATCTCCAGAGTACTAAAGAACAATGATATCAGTCTGGAGACTAAGGTGCACCTGATCCAGGCCATTGTCTTTGCAATTACATGTTATGCACAGAAAGCTGGGCAATGACTTGGGAGGATAGAAGGAAAATTGATGCCTTCAAGCTGTGGTTCTGGAGAAGAGTATTGAATATAACATGGTCTGCCAAGAGAACAGCCAGGTTCATCCTCGAGAGGGTGAAACCAGGCTGCTCCTTGGAGGCAAGGATTCTGAAGCTCTATCTGACATACATTGAGAATGTTGCAAGGAGGGACTAGTCCTTGGAGCAGGATATCATACTTGGAAGAGTGGAGGGACAGCACAGGAGAGGAAGACCCTCAATGAGATGGTTTCACTCAGTGACTGGGGTAATGACGGCAGATGTGTCATTAACAATAAGGTTAGCTCAGGATAGAGCAGGCTTCAGAGCTGTTGTACATATGGTTGCTATGAGTTGCAGGTTAATTGATGGTACATAACAACAATAACAAGAACTGGATTCCTGTGTCTGAGGTAAGGGTTTTTGTGCTGTATGCAGCAGAAACCAATTTAAAATAGATTGGGGGGGGAGGGGATTCCTAAGAAAGTGGGGATAATGCATGGAAATGAAGTACAAAAATAAAACCAAATTTCTGGAAAATGCAGGGAGCGGGGTAACTGATCCTGTCTGTTTGTACACTCTGTCCTTCTCCATCCATCTACACAGCAGAATATGCTGTCCTCCAAATTGCATGTCTCTCTGTCCCATTAATTTGTAGGCAGACTGATTGACTTGTTGGCCAAATAATGAATCTCCAGGAAGAGAAACAGCAGTTTCAGTTAAAGTTCACCATTTCTCCAATCACTTGTGGCCAAGAGTGAGGCCTCCTGATCATACAGTAAAACAAGACTACCAGACCAACTCATAATGGTAAAAGTCATTCTTAGAGAAGATGTGTTGGTCTGAGGTCTAGGTAGCTATGTCATAGACAACTATTGTGTTGATAATTATAAACCTCAATGTACCTGTTTAAGCTCTTATTTATTATTCATTTACATTTTTTCATTGATTTAAAGTTGTATCTTAAACTCTGCTATTCTAAGTTAATGTAGTGGAAAAGTGTGCTTTCATTAATTCAGTGTACTTACTTTTGTCGAGTAAATTCTGAGCAGCTTCCAGATCTCTCAATGTTTTGAAGATCTGACTGTGGGCAGATTTAAAGTAAATGCATAACTGAGGATATACAATTTACTTCTTAGATTTTTTTTTAAATTTTAAAGCAATAGCACTTGTGGTAGATGTGTTTATAACTCATCCTTGATTCCCAGCACATGTGTAAGATCTCACATAGCAATTTATTTCTATGTCATTAAACAACTTCTTAGACTGCATTGAAAGAAACAGAAACATGTTGAGTCACCTTGTGACTATATTTATAAAAAGAATGTCTTGATTGCCCTATATTTTCAAAATATACATCTTGCGAAAGAATTCCCCAGCAATCTTTAAAATGCCTGTGTTTGGAGTTGAAGGCTAAAAATCAATCTTTATTTAGATTAGTTGACATGATGAAAACAACTGTAGATTCAGTACTTGAATACTTACCACATCAGCCAATTCTTCAAGAAGAGAGGGGACAGGCTTTCAGATCAAGGTACAAGAGAGAGGCCTCTTCAGGTTGGCAGGAAGCAACCCTGAGGGAAAACACTGTTTTGTTTTCAGAGCTCTTTGCTGTTGCCGTGTACTATCAAATGATACTAATTCAATTGACCCTCCAATGGGTTTTTAGAGGCTGTAAATTGCACAGGAGAGATTGCCCATCTTTCTCACATGAAACATCCAGTAGATTCAAATCACACGCCTTTGAGTGGGCAGTGCAATTTCTAAAAATAACCCCCAAACCCCCCAATAACTAATAAAAATTTTTTTAAAAAAAATCTATTTTTATCACTCACAGATCATCCCTCAATGTGAGATTCCAACTGTTAAAACTGGGCAGCTTCCTTTAACTAACTTTTTCCAGTTTTTATTCCAATAAGGAATTGGTGATAGTGGTTACCTAAGTTAATTGCACAGGTTGTTGTTATTGTGTACTGTCGAGTGAGAACCACTGCATAGGTGACTCTTCAGTGGGTTTCAGAAGCAGTTAATCCAGAAGAGGAGATTGACCTTATTCTGTGGAACAGCTGGTATTCATGAACTGTGTGCCTTTGGGATTGTAGTTCAGTTTCTTAGTACCAGGCCACAAGAGCTCCATGAGACAACAATTATGTTGAAAAGCTACAACGTATATTTAAGCAAATTATATGTTGTTGTTGTTATGTGCCGTCAAGTAGCTTGTGATTCATAGCGACCCTATGTAAAACAGCCCTAAACCCTGCTCTATCCTTTGTCAATTGCACTGCCTCTGACACACCCATCCCAATTTCCCCACAGAATCAATCTACCTCATAGAGGGCCTTGCCCTCCTGCGCTGTCCCTCCATCCTCCCAAGCATGATGTCCCTCCCCAAGGACCTCTTCCACCTTACAACATGTCCAAAGTATGTCAGATAAAGCCCCAGAATCCTTGCCTCCAAGGAGCAGCCTGGTTTAACCCTCTCTAGGATGAATCTGTTTGTTTTCTTGGCAGTCCATGGTACATTCAATA
>NW_006399915.1:2156593-2157509 GCF_000299155.1 Elephantulus edwardii
ATACGTCAATTGGTATACCAGCTATTTCCAAGTCCTATTTTTTGCTATTTCCATCAAAGCAGCTTGAACTTCTTCTTCACCATAGGCTCTTGCTTATATGTTATTTCATTAAATTTTTCTGTGTCTGCCAGTTCATTTTGATACAGTGACTCAGTATATTCTTTCCATCTTCTTTTAATACTTTCTGGATCATTTAATATTCTGCCTAAAGCATCCTTGATTATAACAACTGGAGGTTTAAATTTGTTCTTCAGTTCCTTGAGATCAAGAAATGCTGAGCAAGTTTGGCTCTTTTGATTTTCTAACTCCAGCTCCTTGCACATTAAGCAAAAATATTACCAATATCACAGAAAACTCAAAAAGACATTACTTTTGCTGAATCTGCTACCAAAGAGTGCCTCAAAAGGCTCAAAATCACTGTCAGTAAGAGAAATGAAAAACAAAACCACAATAAGATACCATTTTATTCCAGTAGCAATGCCAACGTTTCCTAGGACAGCAAGAAATAAATGCTGAAAAGAATTTGAAGAGATGAGAACTCTCATACACTGTTACTGGCATTTTAAAATGGTACAACCACTCTGGAAAGCAGTTTGGCTTTTCCTCGGAAAGCTAAACATAGAAATTCCATATGATCAAGCTATTCCACTTCTAGGAACATACTGTATAGAACCGTTATCATAGAATGAGTACAATAATCCAATGGGGGTTTGGAAGCAGACGAGTGAGGATGTGCAGGGAAGAGGATTAATCATGGGGTCACACAATTTGATGGGTGGGAGAGTGAGGGAAATGGGAAGGATCTGGTGTGAAAAACAATGTATTCAAATTTGGTAAATAAATTAGTATTAAAAGTAAAAAATTAAAAAAATAAATTATAACTGAGACATAAATGGAGATCTGTACACCAGTGTTC
>NW_006399915.1:2158793-2167981 GCF_000299155.1 Elephantulus edwardii
CGTCCACTCGGGACAGAACAGGACCAGCGGTTCGGGGGTCCTTCAGAAAGACCTGAGCACTGTTCAGAGTTTTCAGAGGCAAGCCATTTCAGAAGTGGATGCCACTCATGCTTCCAAGCTTGCTTTATTCTGGAAACTCCACCAAATACTGTCCACCAAGGGTAACCATTATCACATTTGGCACATCCATGAGAGAGCTAGAAAAGATTAGAACTGGAGCAAGGCCAGTGAATTATTGAAGACTTTTTAAAAAGTTCCAATTTCTTAATGTAATACTTGCACTATGCTTCTGAAAGCAGAGTCTAAACATAAAGACAACCCTCAGCAAGATGAATTGACACATTGCCTGCAGTTACAGTCTCAAGCATAACAATGAGGGTGAAATGGTGCGATGCTTCATCTATTGTGCACAATGTTGCTATGAATCGAAACCAATTTGACAGTATCTAACAACAATATCTGCATGTGGTAAAATAAAGAAATAATCATAAACAAAACACAATGAACAATGAGTTTCTTTTTTGAGGAAGGACTTTTCCTAAAGAGAACTACAATGAATAGATATTTTTCTATACTTTCAGAAATGTTCTACATTTCTCTGACATATATTCACTAAAATCATATACATTGGTCTAAAAAAAAAACCCCAAACACCAAAACCAACAACAACAAAACATAATTAAAGAGAATGATTGTATAAAACACCATGTGAATGCAGGATAGTGTGAAATACAATGTATATGAACTTTGTACACAAACCAATGTAAAATTTTTAAAAAATTAATAGAATGGATATGTCACTTTTAAGGAATGAGGTGTGCCTGATTCAACCCAACATACCTTCAGTTGCTTTGCATGAATCTGAAAGTTGGGCAATGAATAATGATGATTGAAGAAGAATTGATGTCGTTTAATTGTGTCATCGTGTAAGAGTATTGAATATTCCATGGACTGCCAATGGAATAAATTAGTTTGTCTTGGGGGATGCACAACCATGGTGCTCATCAAAGGTAAGGGATGTGAAACTTTGTCTCATGTATTTTGGGCATGTATAAAAGGAGCAAGAACAACATGTGGATGACTAAGTATGACATCTGTTAACTCTTCAAAGGGGAACTGTCTCCATCAACAGCATCCAGTATATAAAATCAATTATTCAGTCAGTTATGGCATGATACACCTGTCCCTATTAGTCAGTGATGTGCTATTCATTGCAAAATTGTGGCGTTTATTAAGGTGAGGAGGTGGCAGAGGAAGCCAAAGAATATCACACAGTGAAAGTCAAGGTTCAGTCTAGCAACACAAATAAACCTCTGGTTTCTTCAACTGTCCACCCTGATTTGTTCTCATAACAGTTCCAAATTATGTCTTCTGACTCCCTCTCCAGGCCTCTGTCAGGCCTTACTGTAGTCTTCCAGTCTGGCCAACTCTCTCACTTATGCTGACTTCACAGCTGTTGATGATGTAGAAGATGCTGATCAAAGATGAACCATATGTCTGCATCTGCATATTAGGCAGCTGGAAACCATGCCCCAGAGGAGGCTAAGGCAATAGCTAGAAAAGCCATTTTCAAAATTCCTCCTGTCAATGATTTCATCTCACTTGGATCCACAGTTAACATCATTGGTTCTAGCAGTTAGGAAAACAGGAATCATATTGCTTTGGGCAAGCCTCCTGTGAGGTACTTCTCCAAATACTGAAGAGCAAAAATGTCAGTTTGAAGACTAAGGTGTGCCTGATTTAGAGCATGGTCTTTTCAATTACTTGCTATGTTTCTGAGAGCTGAACAATCAATAAGGATGACAGAGGAAGAAGTGATGCCTTCAAGCTGGTGTTGGAGAAGAGCACTGAATATCCCACGGACTGCCAAACAACAACAACAAAACAACCAGATAAGTCTTGGAAATAGTGCAATCAGAGTGCTTCTTGGAAGCAAGGATGGTGAAGCATTATCTCTCATATTTGTATTATTGCTTGGAGAAGCTGTCTTTGGAAAGGAATATCATGCTTGGAAAGGTGAAGGTAGAGATTTAGTGAAAGAGAGGAAGATCTCCAATGAGGTGTCTTTACACTGTGATTGCATCAATGGGCTCAAGTGTATCAGAGATGATGAGGATGAAACAGCAGAGACAGGATTTTTGTTCATAGGGTTGTTATTAGTCAAACTCAACTTAATGGTGTCTAATAACAGCATCAACACCACAGCATGTTGTTCTTGGAAAAAGTCATCACGTGGGAAAAGATAGCAAAATAAAGGAAGACTCTCAAGGAAATAGATTGACTCACTGAATGTAATTATGGGTTTGAGCATGGCTGAGAAATGAAATCTTGAGAATGATGCTGCATAGGGCAGAGGTCAGATCTGTTATTCATAGGGTCACTGTGAGTAGTAGTTGACTCAACGACTAAGACCCCCAAATCAGTAATAAATGAAAACATTTATTGGCTAAGAAAATCTACTTGGCAGCTTATATACAGGATTTTAATCTTTTTCATTAGTGCACTACCACCACAAACAGCAGTTATTGATTTAATTCCAACTCACTGAGAATCCACATGCTTTAGAGCAAAACTGTACTCCATGGACTTGTTTTAGGACCACTCAAGAATTGATTAGTGGAGTCATACAAAACATTCTTTTCTCTGACTCAAACGATGCAACTGAAAGTTTTCACTTCCCCCTCCCCCCCGCCCCTTTCAGTTTTAAACTAACCTGTACAAGGAGGAGCTTTAGTGGTGTAGTGGTAAAGAATTGTGTTGCCAACCCAATGACATGTGGTTCGAATCTGCCAGCTGATCTGCAGGAGAAAGATGGACGATTTCCTCCCTTGCAATGATGCCTTTGAGCTGTGGTGCTGGAGAAGAGTACTGAATGTACCATGGACTGCCAAGAAAACAAACAGATTCATCCTAGAGAGGGTTAAACCAGGCTGCTCCTTGGAAGCAAGGATTCTGGGGCTTCGTCTGACATACTTTGGACATGTTGTAAGGAGGGACAGGTCTTTAGAGAGGGACATCATGCTGGGTAGAGTAGAGGGACAGCGCAGGAGGGGAAGACCCTCTATGAGGTGGATTGATTCAGTGACTGGGGTACTCGGGATGGGTGTGTCAGAGGCAGTGCGATTGGCACAGGACAGAGCAGGGTTTAGGGCTGTTGTACATACGGTCGCTATGAGTCGCAAGCGACTCGACGGCACATAACAACAACAAAAGTATAGTAGAGGGTCAGCTATAACTCCATTTTGATTCTATGGTACATAACTACAAGAACAACAACAGCATAAGAAGAAGCTCTTTTGGTGTAATATGATGAGTTGTTTGCCAACTCATAGGCAGATAGTTTTAATCCATCATCTGCTCCAAAGAAGCAGAGGTGTTCTCCTCCCTTAAAATTTATGGCTCTAAACACCTGACAGAAGGTCAGCTGTGAATCAGTTCTGATTCAATGACCAGTTTGAGGCTAAGGATTTTTTGTTTGTTTGTTTGTTTTAGCATTTTAAATCCTCACTTTTAATAGTAAAGAAATCCAAATAAAATAACAATGAGATAGATTTTGCTTCGAATCATCAGCAGTTAAAAACTTTGATTTCCAGTGTTTTTGAAAGTGTGAGGAAACAGGCACGCTCCAACATTGGATGTAACATGCTCAAGGGCAAGTATGTTGGTAACGAACCTGAATTGTGTTTACCCTCTGAGCCAACACACCACTGCTAGAAAATTATCCAAAAGCAAGTAATACGTGCACAAGAAGAAGCTAAGTTTTTAAAAGTCTAATTTATATGAAGAGAAGAGTGATTTTTTTAAAAAAAGATATTGTGTTTGGGTTTTTATTTTTGCATTAAAAAATTAGAATTCCATATAATGGTAAAGATTGAATGCAAAGTAATATTCTACTATATTTCTGCACAATGAAATGATAATAAAAATTTGCAAGATTGGTAATGTACCAAGCAAACCAAAAGCAACTCAAACATACTACCTGTGAGTCAGTTTTCACCCATGCCAACTTTCCACTACATTTCTGAGGCTGTAAATCTTTGTAGGAAGTGATGATCCCTTCTTTCTCTTTTGTAGGCATCGGGGAATTCACATAAAGGAAGTTTGGGATTACATCAAGGAAAGAATAAGTCAAAGGTAAGTAACATTAGCAACAGTGTGGGCACATGAATGAGTATGAATGCAAAGCTATTGCTGAGCCCATATGGCTGTGAGAAAGGTATATTTTTTAGAATACAAATGATAAATAGAAATGGAAGACTTTTTTTGTCTTATCACTATACTGACCTAAAATAATATCTTGGAAATCTTGCTATTCTAAGTCAGAGAACAAAATAGCATACTTTAATTCTTTTGATAGATTCCCTTTGGAGACTGGAGTCATGGTCTGAGATGTATTGTCATATTCTACTTAGAGTTTTTGGTACAGATATTGGTTCTAAAGACTTTACCTCTCTTCTGAGACAAGCAGAGAACTGTTAATGACTAAACTCATTTTATATGTATTTAGTGCCTATTTTTACTTTGAAATATCTCTGCCACAATATTTCCTGTTCCCTTTCTTTATCTCCATATTTTTCCCCTTTCCTGCTTCAAATCTTGTACATTATTAGGAAACCTACAAAGCTAAAATGAACAAATGTCTGGCTGCGATGGAAGGAGAATTCCTATAAGGGCCTCTGCTTTCTCCATATGCATTGGCTGTCATCAATGAATGATTTCATCAGATTGGTTGCCTCCAGAATTTAGATTAGTATATTCTCACACCCAGATTTGTTGTTGGCTCAGCGTGGTCCCTGGAATGAGACTGCTTTGCGTTCTAATTTCAACTATTGATTGACCATGTGTTACTTCGGGAACTGCAGCCGACATTTTTCCTTTGCAGAATAATGAGAAAATTACTGACCTCTCCCCCCAAGAGAAGTTTGGCAAATAGAGAATTACAAAATGCTTTTCATTAGAAGTGCTAAATATTCTTCTAAATCCTTTTCTTTTTCTTGGCATAGCATAGCATTGCTCATTTGTGGACTATTTTATGGGCAGGCTTTACCCAGGGAAATGAGTGTGTGTGTGTGTGTGTGTGTGACATGAACACATGCGCATGCACACACACACAGAGAGAGAGAGAGAGAGAGTTACTTCAACCTCTCTAAATAGTTGCTAACCCAAGAATTCACCAAAAAGAGGACCCTGAAACTACCAAATGCACTACCAGAGCCTGACTACATGCTCTTGACTAACACGAAGGAGAGCTCACACACTTTAGTTTCTATCCAGGCTAATAGATTCTCAGGGGGCTCTGGTGGCCTAGTGGCAAGAAACAGTGCTGCAATCCAGAAAGCACGAGTGTGAGGCCACAGGTAAGCTCCTTCTGTGCAGTTAACTGACTCTGAAAACCCACTGGAGGCTCAGCTATGAGCTATGTCGGCTCTATGGTACACAACAACAGAAATTAATTCTAAAGATGTAGGACCTGCAAGTTAGCTAGTCTGAATGCCAACTCACTTTTAGGGAATCTCCTCATTGGGTAGTTGCTGAAGAAGGTAGAAAATGGTGTAATTGAGATCAGATGGATCTTCTAGCACAGCAAAGGAAATGTGTGGCAGTCAGCACAACCAATGCTGCTTCAGTATTGGCAAACACTTTAAAAAGAAAACAAATGTGAGACTGACCAGCTATTCATTTGTCACTGTCTCAACAGCCCAAGGCAGAGAGCTCTGTTTTGCCAGACACATTTTCAAGTGGAGTCTTGCATTTCAATCACATTTGTTTTCTGACAGTTCAGGTGGTAGAAGGCTTCCACAGGCCAGTTGCAGCTCACTCCCTCTGGGTGCTCTTCTTCTCTGTGGTGCATCTTCACAGCCGTTTCCTCCCAGTTTAAGGTCTTCAAGCACACTGGGCGGTTGTGTTAATAAAATATTTAATTGCAATAGAATCTAAGACTTGAAAGGGTCCCTGGGCTAAATTGAACAGAAGACATTCTAAAGTGATAACTGCTTACCCTCTTTTAAAACACACGTGCACACAAACAGAGAGAAAGCTCTGAGAGTACACTTAGTTTCCTTAGGCTCAGCCTAACCCCCTATTTACCCACTTCTTTCTTCATTTCTAAAACCAGCTCTACGTTCTTGAGAAAGTTGCAAACTATGTGAGGCACAGAGCCCTAGGGATAAAGTAAGAATTAAAATCAATGTTATCAAGCCTGGTTGCTCCTTGGAGGTGAGGATTCTGAAGCTTCATTTGACATACTTTGGACTGCAAGGAGGGACCAGTCCTTGGAGAGGGACACCATGTTTAGGAGGGTGGAGGGACAGTGCAGGGAAGGAAGATCATCGATGAGATGGATTGATTCAGTGACTGGGGTATTCAGGATGGGTGTATCAGAAATAATAAGGTTGGCATAGGGTAGAGCAGGGTTTAGGGCTGTTGTACATAGGGTCATTATGATTTGCAGGTGACTCGATGACACATAACAACATCAATTTGCTTTTGAGTTGATTCTGACTCATAGTGACCAGGATATCTAAGACTTTAATAGTTATAGAATGCACTCATTTTTCTCTTGATGAATAGCTGGTGTGTTAAACTGCCACCATACAAATGCTTTAAGTAGCATCTTCCTAGGGCTCTTTTGCTCTAATGTAAATGGAATAGTTATGAGATATGCTTCAAACATATCCATGTATACATCTTTAGGTGGGGTGTAGAGAATATAAATAAGACCATGAGTACGAGAACTGTTGACGGTAGAGAAGAGGTACTCAGAGGCTCATTATAATTTTCTTGTGTACTTTGAAACTCTATGATAAAGTAATTCTTCAATAGTTTAAAGTATAGTAAAACAAGAAATTAAAAGAAAAATGAAAGGGCTCTTCTTACTTCCAGGCAATGTAAGAGCAAGGATTATAAAAGAAACAAACACCAGAAAACCAATATAGCACCTCATTGCCCTTGGGAACATTTTGACTCATCGTTGAGCCCCTGTTGAGTTTCTGAGTAAACCACTAAAGGGGAGATTGCCCATCTTTTGACCTTGAATCACTAGTGGATTTGAACCAACCAAATTAGGTGAATTATTTAACTGCAGAGAAAGATATGTTTCAAGAGTAAAAGAAACCAAAAACTTCTGAGCTAGCAGCACAAGATATTAAGGACTATGTCATCAGAGCTCCCTGATAGGAAAGAAGAGATGGATAATAATTTTGTGAATAGTAAAACACTAGAGAGATTATTTCAGCTTCTAAGGAACAAAGGAGAGATGGAGAGTCAGGAAAGACAATCACTGTACAGGTCTATCATATTTGGTTGCTGTTCTCACCATCAAAGTGACAACTTATAATGAACCTATGAACAGCACACAGAGGCTTGCCCTGTCCTGTACCATTCCCACAATCTCTGACATGCCTGAATCCATTGTTAAAGTCACTGTGTCAATCCATCTTGTTGATTGAAAAAGAGAGTCTCATCTCTTTTTCTCCATGTTTTTACTTTCTCCACTTCAACTCTATTTCCACTTCTCTGAGCCTGGTGTCTTTTCAAGGACTGACAACATGCTTCAGGTATATTTGATGAAGTTTTAACATCCTGAGAAACAACTAAATGTACTTTCTCGAGATAGATTTTGTTTGTTCTTCTGACAGTCTTTAGGATAGTCAGTATACTCCAACACCACAAATAAAAAGACATTGATTTTTCTTCCATCATCCATTTTCATTGTTCCACTTTCAGATGCATAAAAGGCAATTAAAAAGATCATGGCTTGGATCTGCCACATTTTAGTCTTTAAATTGGTGTTCTTGCTCTTTGGAGAAGTACTTGAAAGTAGATTTTTCCATTGAAACTTATTTTTTGATTTCTTGATGGCTGTTACCATGGGTGTTGATTGTGAATCCAAGTAAAATGACATTGATGACAATTTTAATCTTTTCTCCACTTGTCATTTTCTCAGACCCTCTCAGCCCTGATGAGAACTAGCAGGCAACTAACAACAAGTGAGTAAATCTCCATCTGGTATAAAATCAGAATCATCTGTGTATTACATAAAAATACAGATGTAGGGGGGAGGGGTTTGTGCGGGGAGAAGGGTGCAACAATGAATGAATGGAATCCCAAAATCTCTGTAGATGTTCATTGAAATGAAAAATAAACAACCTAAATTTAAAAAAAAAAATACAGATGTAGAGTTCCATGACATCCAGAGTCAGATACAGTAGAAATGCACCCTGAGGAATAGGCATTTTTAATTATGCCATTAGACTTATATTCCACATGATTATGCTGCATTATAGTTTGAGAATTATGTACTCAAGACTCTGTTGGCAGTAAAGGTATTTTGAGTGGATGGAGAAATAACTTTTAGTGGAGTTGAAAACTTGTGATAATCAGTCTGATTCTGGTAGAGCCCAAAAGCCTCTATCTATTATCTCTTAGCTCACCCCAAATCCCAAACTGTTAATGAAGTCCTAACTTCTTGTTCCTACCTTGGCCAGTCTTATTTGTTGTTGTTGTCGTTAGGTGACTTCAAATCAAGGATGACCCATAGCGACTCTCCTGTGCCATCCCCACACTTCCCGACACACAAGAGCCCATTGTGGCAGTTACC
The DNA here is from genome assembly GCF_000299155.1 of Elephantulus edwardii. Classification (NCBI taxonomy): domain Eukaryota; kingdom Metazoa; phylum Chordata; class Mammalia; order Macroscelidea; family Macroscelididae; genus Elephantulus; species Elephantulus edwardii. The sequence goes on from NW_006399915.1 coordinate 2,167,393, forward strand.
TTGTCAGTTCACCTGGTTAAGGGTTTTCCTCTCCTTGACTGAACCTCTTATACTCAGAGGAATAGCCTCTCCTAGCAACATGCCCAAAGTATGTGAGGCAAAGCCTCCTCATTCCTGCCCCCAAAGAGCACTCCGGATACATCCTCTCCAAGACACATCTGTTTGTTCTCTTGACCCTCCATGGGATGTTCAGTGCTCTTCACCATCATAGCTCAAAGGCATTAATTCTTTTTCTGTCATCCTTATTAATTTTCCAGCTCTCAGATTTAGCAAAATTTGCCTATTAAATATTGGACTCTTTCCATTGTAGATAAAAATGATTGGCTTCAAACTTACAATCATCTGGCTGTATAGAAACCAGCCTGGCCAAATAAACCTTTTACTCAGACATCCCTAGGTTCACCTACTCAGCTTCCTAAGAACGTCTCTGTGATGCTGTTGTTGTTGTTGTTGTTATGTGCCGTCGAGTCATTTGCGACTCATAGCGACTCTATGTACAACAGCCCTAAACCCTGCTCTATCCTGTGCCAATCGCACTGCCTCTGACACACCCATCCCGATTACCCCAGTCACTGAATCAATCCACCTC
>NW_006399915.1:2173371-2175065 GCF_000299155.1 Elephantulus edwardii
AGGAAGGCCCCCTAGGAGGTGGATTGATTCAGTGACTGGAGTAATTGGGGTGGGTGTATTGGAGATGGTCTGATTTTCACAGGACAGAGCAGAGTTTAGGGCTGTTATACACAGGGTCGCTATAAGTCGCAAGCGACTTGATGACACATAACAACAACAACAGCAAACTTCAACATATTTAGTGCTGCTGGATATTTTAAATATCTCAAGTGATATAGAAAAGGTATGGACATGGGATACATTTCTGACACATGCCTTTCCTAATTTGAATCGTGCAGTGTTTCCTTGCTATATGTTCTGTTCACTGTCTTTGGTCCAAGTATAATATAAGTTCCATATGAGCATGATCAGGTTTTCTAGGACTCCCATTATTCTCAAGGTTAGCCACAATTTGTTATCATCAACACATGAAAAAGGTTAACAGAAGAAGAACTGTTATATTTGTATTGTGGAGCTAGAGAAGAGTCTTGAACATATCATGCACTGCCAAGAAAACAAACAAGTTAGTCATGGAGTTGGTGAAACCAAGATGCTCTCTGGAGTTTAGGATTTTGAAATTCCATCTCACATACTTTGGGCATTTTTCCAGGAGGGACTTGACCTTGGAGAAGGAGCTCATGCTTGGAAAGGTGAAGGGACAACTCAGTAGAGGAAGACTTTGGATGAGATGGATTGACCCAATGGCTGGGGTATTAGGGGACGGGTGTTTTGGAGACCCTGAAATTGGCTCAGAATAGGGCGGGGTTCAGAGTTATTTTACATAGGGTCACTATGAGTCAAAGATGACTTGATGACACATAACAAGACAAATAATATTTTTTGAATCATTCAACCCATCTCTTCTACTCAGATAAATTTTTGTGGTAATAGGTTCTTAGAAAAATTATGTTGTTTTGGGGTGCTGCCAAGTCAGCTCTGACTGACAGTCACCCTACACCTAACATTAAAAGAAGATGGAAAGAGTATATATAGTCACTGTATCAAAAGGAATTGGCAGACACAGAAGAATTTCATGAAACAACACATGAGCAAGAGCTTATGATGATGAAGGAAGAAGTTGAAGCTGCTTTGAGCAATTGGCAAAAAATAAGTCCCCAGGAATAGATGGTATACCAATTGACATATTTCAGCTAACAGATGCTGCCCTGGATGAGCCCACCAAGCTGTGTCAAGAAATCTGGAGGACAACCACTTGGCCAACTGACGGGAAGAGATCTATATTTGTTTTCATTCCAAAGAAAGGTGACCAAACAGAGTGTGGAAATTATAGAACAATATTATTTCTATCATAAACAAGCAAGAGTCTGCTGAAGATTATCCAAAAGTGACTGGAAGAGCCCATCAGCAGAGAACTACTGGAAGTGCAGGCTGTGTGTAGAAGGGGTCGTGGTTCTAGGGATATTGTAGCTAATGTTAGGTGGATCTTGGCTGAAAGCAGGGAGTACCAGAGGAATGTCTTTCTGTGTTTCACTGATTATGCAAAGACATTTGACTGTGTGTATCACAACAAACTGTAGCTGAATTTGCAAAGACTGGGAATCCCAGAACGCTTGATTGTGCTAATGTGAAACCTATACTTGGACAAGGAGGTAGTCATCAGAACAGACCAAGGAAAGAAACACTGCATGGTTCAAAATGGGAAGGGTGTATGCCAGGGATGTGTCCTGTTTCCATACTCTTTTTTTCTTTTTTAA